>NW_027185887.1:8520434-8610985 GCF_028583685.1 Petaurus breviceps papuanus
ATTCTTTTTTTTTTTTTTGCCTTTTTTGGAGGGCAGTTGGGGTTAAGTAACTTGCCCGAGGTTACACGACTAGGTTTTTTTGGTCTGTTTGTTTGTTTTTGTGGGTGTTAAGTGTCTGAGGCCGGAACCAAACTCGGGTCCTCCGACTCCAGGGTTGGAGCTCTTACTCATTGCGACACCTAGCCACCCCTCAAGTATTCTTGATGAAAAGACCAGAGTTGAATAGAAAATTTAATACCTTTCTACATTGAGGGATTGAAGGGCTTGGAATATGAAATTCTGGGCGACAAAGGAGCTAGGATTAAAACCAAGAATCGCCTACCCAGCAAAACAGGCGAAAACATGGACATTCAATGAAACAGCAGACTTTCAAGCATTCTTGATGAAAACACCAGAGCTGAGCAGAAAATTTGACTTTCAAATACAAGAAATTAAGAGAAGCATGAAAAGCTCACTTAAGAGTTTCCTGTCATAAACATCTCTCTGATAATACGATCAGAAGATCCCTGACCAGCCCTACTTGGAATCCTCATGTGGATCTTCTGCCTCTAAAGTCTGTCTCAGAGGGCTCAGCCAAGAGACTCCACTGATTTGTTTGGATTTGACCCTTTGAAGTTTTAAAATGCTTTAATACCAATATTCAAATGAATCTGATAAGCACAAAAGATTAGCCCGGACAGCAAGATAAATAAATGAATGAATGAGAACTTTTAAGCATTCTCCATAAGAAGATCAGAGTTGGGTAAAACCTTTAAAGTACTAATGCAAGAAACCAGAAAAACCTAGAAAGGTAAAATACCTTTGAGAAATTGGAAGGGGCTTTATGATGATAAATTACTTACATTCACATAAGGGAAAAGAGACATATCCCTTCAAAATTTCACTGTCTTGAAGGGTGACAGAAAACAAACATAAAAAACACTGTTAGCTTAAGAGAGTTCAGAAGGAAGAATGGACAGCTGGAGTAATTTTGAAATAAACACTTGGAATTTGTTATACATGTTTTTAAAAAAGCAGGAGATATTAAGTGGACATTGACAGTTTCATAGAAAATCCTCTTTTTCTGTTTAAGTTTAGAATAAATTTTAAAAGAAAGATGAACATGGAACTTAGGAGTAGTTTGGTTCCACCTTGTTGATTTTGAGAGAGGAAAGAAATGGAGTACATTAGTAAAGAAATTGAGAAGTGGAAGGAGCCTAGTATTTCTCACATTTGAAGTGTGTGAGAGTGGAGAAAGGAGTGAAGATAGATAGTTATTTCACAAACCTCAGTCTTATCTGAATTAAACAAAAGAGAGTTAAGCACACATATACATAATTTGGCTTAAAACTACATCAAGTTCAGTACAGAAACAGGTAGAGACAGGGAAATGGGAGAGGCATGTTTAAGAGGAACGGTAGAGTTAGAGAAGAGAATCAGTACAAACTGAGCAAGCTTCAACTTTGGAGGCTGGATCATAAAGGAATCATTAAAAGGAAAAAAAAATTATAAGAACCATTGATTGGAATCTGGGCATGTTTTAAAGTGTAGAGCACCAGAGTGGGGAAGAAAGTTATGTGAACTTAAATGATAACCATACTTTGCCCAAGGATGACACTGGTTCTGTTCAGCTTAATCTTCATATTTTAGTAAAAAGAAAAATTTCACAGTAGTCACACATTAATAGTTAGCAAAACAGTGGGCCTACAAATAGCTAAGGTTAATAGTGTATCCACACTGATGGTCTCTGTGACCTTTCTTTATAAGCCATTCAGGAGTGGACTGAGCAGAACTGGCAAGAAGGGCTAGTGAGAGGATCAATCAGTCGCTCCTATAGTGGAACTTTAATACTTTTCATATTTTAAGAAACTAATTGTGACATTCAGTCCAACACTTACTTATTTAGTAGTTGCTGCGATTTGTCCTCCGACTCTAAATCTGGTGCTCTCTATACTACCATACTTTACTTCTCATCTTTCATAGTTATTCTTCACATTATCATAACTAATTTAAGAGTTACTGGTAAGCTTTAAGTCTTAGCATGCAGTTATATCAAGGGAATAAATATCTAGTTAATTTTGATAAATGTCTAAAATTCATATCTTTTATATGTCTATCTTATGTGTTTTTAAAATAGGAATCTTTGAATTACTGATCTGTTTTCTTTGTGTGGGTAAATGAACTTTTTAAAATTTGAGTTAGTAACTATATAAGAAAGCCTGTAAGAACACAATAACTTTTTAAAAATAGATTTGTACTGATATTTTTGTTTTTATGTCTTCTAAAATTCCGATCACTGTTCCTCCCCCTCCTAGAGAGCCACTCATCATAACAAAGAATTTTTTAAAAGAGGAATAAGGAAAAAATAGTTCGGTAAAACCAATTTAACACATCAAAAAAATTTGACTTTATATGCAATATTCTATCCTTATCAACCCTAAACCTCTATAAAGGAGCTGAGAAAAATTGTGTGTACGTATGTATGTATGTGTGTGTGTGTGTCATATAGTTGATCTTTCCATTCACAATGTTGTAGTCTTGTGTATGTTGTTTTCTTGGCTCTGTTTACTTTATTTTGCTTCAGTTCATGTACATATTGACTCTTGATCAATTGATAGGTTGATGACATCTTAGGAGAAGGGAGTGATGACAGTGACACTGAAAAGAAGAAGCTAGAAGAAGAGGGAGAGAAACCCCAGAAGGGTGAAACTGAGAATCTTGGAACAAAAATTGAACAAAGACCTGGATCATCATCGTCGAGTGAAAGAAGCCTGACAGGCAGTATACCCAGGTAAGAATTATACATGTGAAGACAAAAAGAAATGACTAGAATTTAATGTCAGATATGGGGGCTGGGGGGAGGAGGGGAGGTGTTGCTTTGTTTTAAAAATTTTTTAATTCTTTACAGATTTTTACCTAATAGTATAATCTCTAACTTAAGTTTTATCAAAATGATCTCATTTCAACTTTCAAAAATAGAAACTGGTTATAATCTTACATAAAAGGAGTATAAAGTAGTGTTTGGTTTTTGTTTACTTATAACATGTTCAGTGCATACTATATTTACAAACAATAACAGATTGACAGAGATAAGATAGTACAAAAGGGAATGTTTTGCAGTTAACGGTATTCATCTAAAAGATTAACTAATGTTATTCCTTCTGTGTCTGTAATGTGAAAATTTTGCAGGTCATCTAAAAACTGTGATTATTAGCTCCATATATCTGCTTTTCCAACTTTTTTGGCTATAAATGAAGTTGGAAAACTAAGGATTGCAGCTAAGTGGAAGGTTAGTTTACAGTTTCACCTTACACAAATGAATAACAGAGCTGAGACATTGGTTTTACGTGGGAACCAAGGATAATATCAAACATCATTCTGTTGTTATTTGATATCTCTCTCTCTCTCTCTCCAATGGAGCTTAGGCAAGGGGACAACCATGAAGCTATTTGTACTTTATTCACCAAGATGCAGATCATGAAGTACAAATATTCTTTTTAAGTCCTCTGTACCAAATCAGCTTACACTTTAATATTTTGATTAAACTCAGTATAAGAAATGAGTTTATAACAAGAACTGTCCAAAAAATTTAATGGTTTGTTTGGCAAAGGAAAGTAGCTGGTGTTGTAGATACACTGTTGGACTTGAAGTCAGACGACCTGAATTTGAATCCTACCTCATTTGCTGTTACTGGGTGAGTTACGTATGCCCTCTCAGCCTCACTTTCTTCGTTTGTTAAATGAGGCTAATACTAGCACTTGCCTCACAGGGTGGTTGGGAGGATCAAATGAAATAATATCTGCAAAATACTTTGCAAAACTTAAACCACTATCTAAGTGCTAGTTATAATAATTATTTTTATTATTATCATCATCCACAAAGTCATATGTACTCTATTCTCCTCTGCCCCTCCTTTTTACTGCTCTACAATAAGTTACTGAAGGAAATTATAAAATCCTAGGTGGGACTTTACAACATACCAGGCAGATGATCAGTCATTCAGCCCCAGCTTATAGGTTCACATGACAGGAAGCTCATTATTTCCTCAGAGAGCTAACTCTGTTTTCTGAGAGCTCCTCTCATCAAGAAGTTTTCCTGACAACGTAAAGTCCATGATCGCAAATAGTGACTTCATACGTAGATTAAATGTTTTCTGAATAAATGTACTATATTATAACAATGGAACAATTCAGTCTAAAAGTCCAACTAATATCATTAAATACTAAATTGTTAGTGTCTTCATCTTATCTGAAAGTGTTTGTTCCTTTTGGGTACCACGTTATGTCCCTAACTAGCATTGTGTCCCTGTTCACCTTAGTGCAGCTCGTGACTCGAAGGGAGCATGTAACATAATTTTTATCAAGTTAAAATAAGGGCATTTTGAGAAAATTCGATAATTTTAAGCTTTGTCTTAAGTAATAATAGTAATACCATTTATATAGTGCTTTAAAGTTGAATAGCATGTTACAAACATCTTATTCGATTATTACAGTATCTCTATGAGGTAGGTGCTATGATTATCTCAGCTTTATAGATGAGGAAACTGAGGCAGCTAGGTTAAATGTTTGCCCAGAGTCACACAATAGGTGTCTGAAGCTGGACTTGAACTCAGGTCTTAGCTCCCAGGTCCAGTGCTCGGTTGGCTGCACTATCTAGGCTTACACGGTAATATTTGATGATAGGAAGGGCTATTAAAATAATGAGGAAGAAAACATTTTACTGACTTTATTAATCCACCTAACTCCCTTTGTAAGAAACAGTGGCAAACCAGTTAAGAGGAGAGCAGTAACACAAAACATTCTTTTACATTGAATGTTCGTTTATAGGTTTATCAAGACATTCAGGTACTTGTTGGAGAACATAGTAAGGTTCCCTGGGATCTAAGAGGTAAAGTTCACAACATAGAGTTTTGGGGCTGCCCTCCCAGGAGCATGAAGGAAAGATGAGGAAATGTATCCCTTCTAGGGCTGCATGCTTGCATGCTGCTTTTCTTCCCTTTGGAGAAGTTGTTGGATTTTTTTTTTTTTTAAGTTATTGTTGCCATTGCAAATTGTTTCTTTTCTCCTGGTGAGTCCACTGAGTAAGGTGGGTATTTTTCATCTGGAAGCAATTGTACTAATACTTTAAAAGAAACACATTCTTTGAGTAGTATTTCAGTAAGACCTTGATTAATGGTTCTGGTGGAAACCTCAGTATGGCATTGCTTGTTATCAGTGCCCTGCTACCCTGTATAATGCGTTGCAGGGGGTAGAATTTCATTAACTCTGTTGAAATCTAAGGTAAGATTTTTCAGTTGCATACAACTATTTTTGTTTGTTCTTTCTAAATTTACATAGATTTCAGCTCTCATGTTGCTCAATCTGAGTCTTAATACTGACTTTATTAATCCTATAGTTAATAGTGACTCTCAGTCAGCCTTGTCTTAGCATTTACCCCTTCATCAAGGCTTCAGACTGAATAAATTATGTCATGTTATTTTCAGAGAAGAAATTGCTAAATCAAAAAGAAAAAAATGAGACTCAAAGGAATACTTTTCTCAAGTTCCAAGTTGATAATTCCTTTCCCTTATTTCCCAAGCTATTTTTTATGAATATTAGTTTCAGGATTATATATATACTAAATATACCTAGTTGTATCAATCAACAAGCATTTATTAAGCACTTACAATATGCCAGATACCGTGCTATGTGCTGGGGAATCCAGAGAAAGACATAACCAGGGTCTTTGTCCTCAAGGAGCTTACATAGTAATAAGGGAAACAATATATAAAGCAATAGATCCATACAAGATACACACAGAGTAGAAAGGAGGTAACTGTAAAGGAAAAGGGTGAAGTAGATGGGGAAAGAAAGAGCAGGCCACCAAGAAAGGCCTGTACAAAGTATCATTTGAACTGAATCTAGAAGGAATTCAGGGAGGTCAAAAATAGCTCTAGTAATTTCACTTACCTTTTCTTATTAGCTTTGCCTTCACTTTCCAACTGAGTTGTCACCTAGTTTTATTCCCTAATCTACAAATCCTCATCACCTTTTTCTTTTTCTTTCTTTCTTTCTTTCTTTCTTTCTTTCTTTCTTTCTTTCTTTCTTTCTTTCTTTCTCTCTCTCTCTCTCTCTCTCTCTCTCTCTCTCTCTCTTTCTCTCTTTCTTTCTTTTTCTTTCTTTCTAATTAATTTGTTTGTTTCCCTTTAGTTTACAGGATTCAATTCCTCAATTCCTTGAGTTTCATATTTTGTCCCCCTCCCCTCCCCTCATCACCTTTTTCTATAATCTTCTAGGTGGTGTCCCTACCTCGGCTCCATTCCATCTTGCACTGAACTGCCAAAATGATTTTCCTGAAGTCATTCCACACCTCCTACATAAACTCCAGTGGCTCCCCTTTACCCCCAGGAACAAAAAAATTAATTGCATTTATATAACAAACAAAAAAATGCATTTTGGCATCTCGGGCCCTTCAGAAATTGACATCTTCCTTACCATTCCTTACATGAAATTCCATCTCCCCATTCTGCACTATTCGTTTCCCATGCCTGGAGTGATCTGCCCTCTCATCCCTGTCCTTTTCCCTGGATTCCTTCAAGACTCAAGCTCAAATCCCACCTTTTGCAGGAGGCCTCTCTTAGGCTCTTCCATCCCCACTCCCTTGCAGCTAGTTCTTTTCCACTGAGATTATCTTCCATCTTCTCTACATATATCTTGTATGTTGTTTCCTCCTTTAGAATGTGAGCTCTTCAAGGACTGAGCCCCTATATTGGTCTGTCTTTGTATTACCATAGTGTAGCACAGTATCTGGCACACAATAAGCACTTCATAAAGAACTTAATAACTGACTGACAATTGTAATTTTTTTTGTCTTCTTTGCCAATCTAGTGGGTGTAATGCAGAATCTCAGAATTGTTATAATTTTCATTTCTCTAATTATTAGTGATTTGGAGAATTTTTTTTCATTAGGCTGTCAATAGCTTGAACATCTTTAAGAACTAACTGTTCCTGTCGTTTGACCATTCATCTATTGGGGAATGATTCTTGATATATACAAATCATTTCCTCATGTATCTTGAATAGCTGAGCTATCTCAGAGAAACATTGTGCAAAGATTTTTTTTATAGTTAATTCTATTTCTAATTTTAACTAACTAAACTTCTGATTTTAACTTTTTGTTTGTATGTAAACTTTTCAATTTATGTAGAGATATTTCTTTCCCTGATCTTTTGATTGGTTTATTGTATGGCCTTTTGATATAGCTATGACTAATATAACATTTATAGATTGCATTCATCACCATTTTTATAGAATTTTCTGTATCCTCATTCAAGAGCATTATGAGTAGTTGAATTAATGAAGAATCCAGGTTTAGCAAAGTTGGTACAATGATAACATAGTACAAGGTATGAGAAGAATGATTTCAGGGTTTCATCACAGTGCATAGTTGAGCTAGTCTCCTATTAACACTCAAGAGAGAAAAGGAAAGCCAAAGTAGAGGGGATGTTTTAGAAGCTAAGTCATGAGATAGAGAGGAGAAATTGAAGGCTAAGAAGTTATCAGAAAGAGGAATTTAAGATTTCAGAATCAAGGAAGTAATATAATTACAGATGATGGACCCAAGATGTATAGCTAAATTGGAGTAAAGACATGTCACTTACTCAAAGGATGTGACTAGTTTTGTAACTCACTATGAATTACCAAGATTGGTCTCCAAACATTTTTCTGTTTATCATTTGTAGCAGCAAGCACCCCAAGCGTCCTCAGGGTGGCCGCCCATACAGGTTCTTTGATCTGCTTTGTTAAAGGAAAGCAACTCAAAATGGGTTAACAAGCTTACTTTAATCAGTCAGACATATATCGTTTACCTTGTTCAGGGGAAAAAGGTCAGCACCCCAAACTTCAAAATATACAGACGGAATTATCAAGACATTAACAGATCAAGTAGACAGCTTTCCAAACTGACCAACCATTACATCCATACCCAGTCAACATCTGGGTTTCCACATCTGGGTTTTTCAAAGCCGGGGGACTCTCAACAACGGCTTCCCAGAATTCAGATCAAATCACAGAACACTTCTCAAAGTGAGTCCCAAAACAAAGCTACACATCAGGGCTTATATAGCCTTCTCCTGGCTCAGAGAATGTAACAACCTTATTGACTCACTGGCCAATCAAGAAGTATCTACTGAAAAACAAGCCTCCCACCACAGTCTTCAGGTGCACTTTAGCCTAGGGGCAGGGAAGATCTTTAAATTTGCATTTCCATTACATCATTCTACTAGCAATGAGTATGGATACTTTTTTTTTTTTTTGGTATGATCCCACAAGTATTTAGTTTTAGTTAGGTAGTTTTTTTTATTATTTTTGTCAATTTTCTGGGTTTGAGGTAGTATCTCAAGAATTGTATTAATTTGTAACTCTTTATTAATGAATGAATTCCTTCTAAAATTTACCTGTTAAAACTTTCAACTAATTATCCATTATGCACTAGGAACTCCCTTTGTACAGTTTTAAGGTTTTCTTAGTATTTTAGAGGTAGTGTTTTCTACCATCTTTGTCAGAAAATTCTTTTCCCAGTCCATTTTTCAAAATTATGTTGTTTATGGTTGTACAGAAGATTTTTTTTTTAATTAAAGCTGACGAAGCATATCTTGTAGATTTTTTTGAATAGAAAGTCACATCCATTCTACATTTGAGATAAACATCTTGTCCCTTTTGCTTCTAAAAACTTAACCATCTGGTTTCATGGAAGGAATCTTTCTAGATAGCCCAGTTTTAAATAGCTGAATACCATGATTTGTATATGTGTGTTTTTAAGTTTAAATAGCATGTTACAAACATTATCTTATTTGATTATTACAGTATCTCTATGAGGTAGGTGCTATGATTATCTCAACTTTACAGATGGGGAAACTGAGGCCCCTGGGTTAAATGTTTGCCCAGAGTCACTCAATAGTTGTCTGAAACTGGATTTGAACTTAGGTCTTAGCTATTTAAATGGAAATTTTTCAAAAATGCATAGTTTCACTTCTATACTCTTTTAAACAGAGTATGACGGCTTCATATTAGCATGGAATTTGGAGTTTTTGTTATTTGCCATAATAGAACATTCTCTTTTAAGGCAACTTTGATTTACTTCTTGTTGTTGAGTCATTTTCAGTTGTGTCCAGTTCTTTGTGACCCCATTTCGGATTTTCTTGGCAAAGATACTAGATTGGTTTGCCTCTTTCCTTCTCTAGCTCATTTTCCAGATGAGGAAACTGAGGCAAAGACAGTTAAATGATTTTGTACAAGGTCACAGCTAGTAAGTGTCCGAGGCCACATTTGAACTCACAAAGATAAGTCTTTTGGACTCCAAGCCCATCACTCTATCCAGTGTTATCACCTAACTGCCCTACCTAATAAGTAGCAAATAAAAGGAAATATAAAGGAGTTAGCTAGGTAAATACTATTGTACTTGGGCTCAAAAGTTGCCTACTTCTTATAGGAAGCAGGCAAGTATATAGGAGTTTAAGGATCACCATATTGTTTCAAGTTACTGACAATGCTTTCATTCAGAATCAAAACAAATTCTTCATATGTAGAGTGATTTTTCTTTTTTTTTTTTTAAGAGCTGTGGCACAATCCATACTGAAATTCAGCTTTAGTTTTGAACATAAGTATTCTAGTTGCCTGCACATCCTGCTGATTTCACATTGGCAAGCTGTTCTGTAGAATTATTAATTTCACTCAAATTCAAAAATGATTTTCTGAATGATAGATTGAAGGACATGTGGTTCTTTGCTTATGCGTAATTTCCTTAGCCAAATCAAAAAATATTTAATTGCCTACTACATGCAAGATACTATGTGGGATACTATGCGATGCCCTTGACAGAAAATGGCTTAGACAAAAATTATTTTGGTATTTTAGAAGCATTTGTTCACTTTATTCTAGTTGCAAGTTGTTATATTATGATATTATAAAAACTCCTCTGTTTTCTGCTGACCATGTCTTAAATATTCATTTCAGCATTTGAATATCTACTCTTTTGCCTAGTGTAGTTCTAGGTGTAGTATAGACCCCCTTTTCAAGATGCTGTTGTAAGAGTAGTTGAGAAAGTAGGATAAAACATTCTAGAAGAATTGGATAACAATATGATTTTTCAGGCATTTATTATTGAGAGACAACATGACAGAATCTTTAGAATACTGTACTGAACATAGAATCAGCAAGAATTGTGTTTGAATCCCATCCCTGACATTTATTAGCTTTGTGACCAAACTGTATGGCCAAGTCAGTTTGCTTCAAATTCGTCATCTGAGTCTCCAGTTCATCATCTGAAAAAAAGGGATAATGACACCTATAATGCCTAGAGCAGACAATGACAATGAGACTCCTGTGAGATGATGTTGTGTAGAAAGTACTTGTAAACTCCACAGAGCTATGGAAATGTCAGCTTTTTATTTTTAATAATTCTATAGGTCAGAGAAGAGACAGATAGAAACAACTCACAAAAGTAGTTGTTCAAATAAACATGTCCCCCAAAGATTTTATTCTCAAAGAACTAGAAAATTATAACTTGGACACTATGAAATTTCAATAATGACAAAAAGGCTCTATTACCTAGCTCTGGCCTAGTAGTCAATTTTCTCTCATTCTTCCTCATCCCAAACTTCTGAAAGAACACTCAAGTGACTTGAATAATTTATGTAATAAAAAACACTATAAAGACAATTTTGAAAGCCTTAAGAACTCTGACCAACCATGTTTGCAGAAAACCAGTGATGAGCCAGTGCTACTCATTTCCTGACAGATGATGAAATCAAAATGCATAATGAAACATACATTTTTGAACATGACCACTAATTAAAAAAAAAAAGATTTGAGATATGCCATTTCCACAGAGGAAGGAAACAAGCATTTATTAAAGTGCCTACTATATGCCTGATCCTTCACTAAGTGCTTTACAAATATTATCTCATTTGATCCTCACAGCAACTTTGTGAAAATAACCATGTGAGATAGATGCTATCATTATCCCCATTTTAGAGTTGAGTTGGACAGAAATTAAGTGACTTGCCCAGGATCACAGAGCTTGCAAATGTAGGCCACATTTAAAATTCAGGTCTTCTTTATTTTTCCCTCATATCACCTACCTGTGGTATAAACAGAAAATGTGAGGCCTAATAGCAAGACTTTACAGGAAACCATAACTAGTAGCATCCTTACTGGACAGTAATAAGCATGTCTCTGCCAGAGTAAATTAGACTTCAATATTACCATGTATTCATTTATATCTTTTAACAATAAAGTAGGATTCATCTATTTGGTAACTATTTTGCTCCTATTGTACAAAGCACAGCATTTGTGATCTTAATTAGGCTATATTTAATGTCCTTCACCTCAGCTTCTCTAATAGGATTTTTAATTTAATTATTTTTTTGTTCTGAACTTCACAAACACCCCCAAAAGTAAACATTTCCATTTACAAAATAGAGCATTCCATATGCTTTTAAAAGTATGTAATAAATTTAATATGCTATTTTTAAAACTTTCACGATTGTTTCTTTCAGAATTTACTTCATTTCTGTGTATTTTAAATTAAATTTTCTATTTTTCAATTATCAGGCTTTTGTTTTTTCTCTCTCATTTCTCCCACACTACTGTGGAAAGAAACCAACTCTTTTGTAAAAAATAAACATAGTCAAGCAGAACAAATAAAGGATACATATCATATTGCATGTTAGCCCATATTTCTATGTCAGGAGGTAGGTAGCAATATTCCTTGTAGGTCCCTGAATTGTGATTGATTATTGTGTTGATTAGAGTTTTGGAGTTTTTCAAAATTGTTAAGTTTTATAATGTTGGTATTATGAATTGTTCTCTTAGTTCTGCTCAGTTCACTCTTGCCATAAACTGTAATGTCCTTCCCAAGTTTCATTGAAAGCATCTTTTTCCTCATGTCATACAGTATAATAGTATTCCTTTTCATTCATATACTGTAATTTGTTCAGCCATTCCTCCAGTTGATGGGCACCCCCTTAGTTTCTAGTTCTGTGCACCACAAAAGGAGCTGCTATGTATATTTTTGAGCATCTAGGACTTTTTCCTTTTTTGATATCCTTGGGTTTTGGCCTAATTGTTTGCCTAATTATTAGTGGGTACTATTTAGTAGTATTTCTAGGTTCAAGAATATATACTAATTAATAATTTGTGGCATAGTTCCAAGTTGTTTTACAAAATGGCTTTCCCAGTTCACAGACTCATTGAGAGGACATCAGAGCTGTTTTCTCCAACATCATCATTTTTATCTACTTAATCAATCTGCTTGATGTAAGGTGGAACCTCAGATTTGCTTCAGTTTGCATTTCTCTAGTAGTGATTTGGGGCATTTTTTCATATGACTACACGCAGCTTTGATTTCCTCCCTGGAGACCATTTATCAATTGGGGAATGTTTCTTAGTCTTATAAATTTGATTCAGTTCTTTATGTATCTCAGAAATAAGACCTTTATCAGAGAAACTTGCTGCAAAGATTTTTTTTATTCACCTTCCTTTCTAACTTCATTGGATTTGTTTGGGCAAAAACATTTTAATTTTATTTATTTCCCTTCATCTTATTCTTTTCAACCTCTCCATACCTAGAATAAGAGGGGACTTAGAACAGGAGTGTACTTCAGCACACTGATTCTCTAATCTGGATGTAAACAACTTCTGCTTCCTAGTGCCCTTCTCTTCCCCTTACCCAGACCCAAATTTAAGAATTATAATCAATGCAATGACCAACTCTAATTCTAGAGGACCAGTGCTGAAGGATGCTGTGTACTCAAGAGGGAAGATGGGCTTAAGGTGCAGAATGAGGAATGTATTTTTAAATATGGCCAATGTGAGAATTTATTTCACTTGACTATGCATATTAGTTGCAAGGGTGGGGGTAGAAAGGAAGTTTTCTTTTTCCTTTAAAACAAATTCAGTTGAATGAGAGGGAGAGAGAAGGATTAAATTTGCTAGAAGAAAAGAAAGAAAAGAGGGTGTTTGAAGCATTTTTTAATGCATAGAAGAGAATAAAAGGAAGACGAGAACAGCAAAATAGAGACAATTTTATTGCCTTTTTTTTAGGGCAATTGCAGCTAAGTGACTTACCCAAGGTCACGCGGCTAGTTTTTTGTGTTAAGTGTGTGAGGTCAGATTTGAACTCAGGTCCTCCTGACTCCAGGGCCAGTGCTCTATTCACTGCGCCACTTAGCCTCCCCAAAAAGAGACAATTTTAAAAGACAGATGTTGAATATATTATATACTTAAGAGGAAAAGCAAGCTATGTATAATAGAGATTCACATTTTCATGTACAATCAATTCTCTTTCTTTTCTATTTTGTGTATGAATAAAGTACTCATTTTATTTGGTGGTGTATTTTAGAATAAAAATTAATTTTTAAAAACCTCTTCCAAAATGTATTTCAGTCAGTTATTAGCATTTATTAATCTCCTACCACATGCCATGCACTGTGCTAGATGCCAGGGGTACAAGAAAGGCAAAAAAAAATAGTCTCTGACCTTGAGGAGCTACCATCTAAAGTCTTTTTCAAATGCCCTGACCAAACCTGAAGAATATCTCCAACTATTGCTACTAATCAGAGAGTTTAACAAAGGGAAACTGTGTGAAAAGAAAATTAATTACATTTCAAAGTGTCAAAATTGTAGGGTAGGGGCAATCACTTGGTAATTGCCTCACTTGGTAATTTCATAGAAACAAATAATAGCAGTCAACTACTGGAAATATTATCTAGATATCTGAAGTTTTGATGAATCTGTCAGTAATAGGAATCGTGATAAAACTAATTGTTTGCTGAATTTAATAATATAAATTGGATAAATGGATCATATAGTGATATTTAAGGAAAATTTTAGATGAAGACATTAACAATGTATGATGTGTTCAAAACTTACCTGATAACTCAGTGTTGTAAGATTCTGTTCTACTCTATACCTCTTTTAAAAATTCAAGTGGAGCAAATGTTTTGACATGCCACTTTCTGTGAAGTCTTTTTTTTTTTAAATTTTTAAAGAGCACAGATCTTACTAACATTGAATTCAGTTTTTCACACTGGTAAAATCATAAAGAGTTTTAGGAAGGCACACTGAATATTATGTCACTGAAGTACTACTGACCCATCATGTAGTACAAAAAAATAAGGACATTACTTTTGGTCCTTGAAAGACAATTTATCTTTTGGTCCTTGGGAGACAGAAATTACCAAGTGTAGGATAGCTCACCCAAAAGCAGTAAAGGGAATGTTAAGCCATTGTGAGACAAGTTAATTTCACCTTAATTATGCGTTGTTGCCATAGTAATCTTACTCTGTATGAGAATAGCATAAAAGCTCAGTGTAAACAAGGAGAAAAATGTTTTAATATTTTATTTGGCAGCATTTCACATTTTTAGAAATGTTACCTATATAGGTAAAGAGAATTTATATGTAAATGCCATTTATTTAAAAATTTTAGTAATGCTTTAATTAAAATTATAACAGCATTTTATAGTTAATTGCTTTGTTGATTGATGTTATCTTAGTTTAATAGTTTTTCCATATCTACTTTTCCAAGAATAAATCTTGTGGCCTCCAAATATTTATTTCTTGAGAAAACATAATAGTTTATAACATTTTAAGTTTGTAACCAATTTAATATCATTCCAGACTTTTCCCTTTGTTGCTGACCTATAAGACATCTGTTTTTATTAGTCAAACCAAGGAACATTTTGTGGGAAATTATGATTTCTGGTACATTAGCCTCAAAATGCTGGGGATATTTCTTCCTCTCATCATACTATCTTGAATGAACTTATTGAGAACATTTTTTAATTCATATATTAACTAACTTTGATTTATGTATATGCATATATATACATAGATGTATGTATATGTGTGTGTATATATATATATATATAATTTCCCCCCAATTACATGTTAAAACAATTTTAAACATTTTTTTAAAGTTCTGAGTTTCAAATTCTAACTCTCCCTCCTTTCTTTCTCCCCTCCCCCTCCATGAGATGGTAAGCAATCAGATACAGGTTATACATGTGCAGTCAGGTATTAGTCATTTTAGTCCATATTAGTCATTTTGTACAAGAAGATTCAAATAAAAGAAAAAGAATGAAAGAAAGAAACTGAAAAATAGCATGTTTCAGTCAGTATTCAAACAATATCACTTCTTTCTCTGGACATGGATACTTTGCTTCATCATTAGTCCTTTGGAATTTTCTTAGATCATTGTATTGCTGAGAAAAGCTGAGTCATTCACAGTTCTTCATTGTACAGTATTACTATTACTGTGTACAATATTCTCCTTATTCTGCTCACTTCACTCTGCATCAGTTCGTGTAAGTCTTTCCAGGATTTTCTAAAATCATCCTGTTTGTCATTTCTCATAGCACAATAATACTCCATCACAATCATATACCATAGCTTGTTTAGCCATTCCCCAATTGATGGACATCCCTTTGATTTCCAATTCTTAAGCACCACAAAAAGAGCTGTTGTAAATATTTTTGTGTACTTTTGATTTTTTTTAAAGCAATTGGGATTAAGTAACTTGCTCAAGGTTACACAGCCAGTTATTTTGTGTGGGTGCTAAGTATCTGAGACTGGAACCAATCCTGGGTCTCCTGACTCTGGGGCCAGCGCTCTTACTCACTGTGCCACCTGGCCGCCCCATGTACCTTTGATTTTTAAAAAGCAAAAAAAAAAAAGTAACAGTCATATGCCTCTCTTGCTATAAAAGACATGAATACCAAGCATAATGTCTCTGTTGATTCTTTATATTCTATCATGTTGGGAAGGTTATTAAAATGTGATCAAGATTCAAATGTTTAACATGGCCATAATCAGTAACTAAATTTTTGTAAAATGGGTCAGTGGTTTGCCTCTGTTTTATACCAAAGACCTCAAGCCAGAGGACAATTTCTCTTTTATAAGTTTTGCAGAATGAAAAACAAAGAATAGAACAGGGTAGATGACATCATGGGTTTGGGGACAACATGATTGATTACAAAGCTGAAGTATAGGAGACAACATGATTGGTTGGTTATTGTCCTTTGTTCTTGAAGGGGACCAAAATGATATCACTATGGTAAAGTCAAGTTATAGTGTGTCTGACTGTGGCTGATGGACCAGTATGAGCTCGGAATGTTCTACCACAGATTGGGCACAAATATATTGTTCATTTGAACATTCTCTAAATTTGTGTATCTCGTGTTTTTCTTGAGCTACTTCAGTTCTGCTTTGCTCCTAGAGTTCAGCACCTTCTTTAATGCTGGCACACCATGTTGGGCTAGTGCCTTCCATGTCACACAATTCCAAAGTCCTTCAAAAAGACCTTGAGAGTATTGTATTGTGAGCGCGTGACTTGTGTGAGTTCTCCATAAAGTAGTCTTTAGTCAAGTGTATGTTTGGCATTTGAACTTTGGGGACTAGCAACAATCTTTTTTCCCTCCTGAAAATCTAGATATTAGATTCAACTCCCTTATTTTCACACACATCCCCCAAAGTCAGTTAAATTCTTTGAGGCAAGAATAGATCAATGCTTAGAACTTAACCTATTCATTACAGGCTATCTGAATCTCTGAACTAAGTTCAAAGACAAAGAGTCATAAAACTTAAGCAGTTACAGGACAAAATCAATTACTTGTAAATAGGAATAATAAAAATAATAACAAAGAATTAATTCAGTCTTCTCAATCTGACATTTCTTATTTTGTAAAAAAAATTATTTAAAGTTTGAGGTAATTAAACTTATTTGGATTTTTATTAATAACTTAACAGCATCTGAAGTCTGCAAAATGATTTATATTCATTATTTCATTTGACTTTAATTGGTAAAATAAATATTACAGATACTAACATTCCCGTTTTAGATCAGGGAAAGGCTTATAAAAGTTAAGGATCCTAAATGATTTGTTTAGAGTGACAGATCTAATAGTGTTTTAGACAAGATTCAAACGTAGATCTCCCTGACTCCAAAACTATCAATCTAATATCTCTCAACTAAACAAGTGTTTTTAAACAACAGGGAAAGAATCCTATATTCCCAGTTCCCATTATACACTTGAGATAGCAATTTCTTTTTAAACTAGTACCATAAGTTAGAGGGAACTGCTTTGTTATTCCCATTAGAACTCCAAGTATTCAAATAGACCTATGATCTCATTAATTTTGGAGTTCTTTCTGGCAATACAAATTATATCCTGCCCATGACGGCCCATCTTATTCAGTTCTTTTATACCCAAGATTTTTGGAGGCCTTCTTTCTTTCTCTTAACATCACAGAGGTACCAGTGGAACACTTTTGGCTATCTATTTGTAATCCCTTGCTCTTGCGACATTGCCATCTTCTCTTTCTGCCATAAAGTTCCTTGATAGTGTCCTTTACTTCTCTTCTTTTGAGTTCCTTATTGGTTATATATTACATGTTTCTGTAATCTACCATGCCTTTCCTCTGCCCTCTGGTGGGTGCAACTCATCTTGAGGTCTTTGGAGGCAGTTTTATATCATATTTTGCTGCCATAAAACAAAACTGATAGAATATTAGCATTGAGGATATGGACTTTTGCTTTCGTGGGAAGGTTAGGTAAAAGAGTTTTTCTACTTCCTTAATACTGTCCAACCCACTCTCCTTTTCAACTCTGGACCCCACTAATTTCCCATTTCTTCAGTCTGTCCCAGGTATTATCTCCAATAGAGCTTGGACAAAATCTAAGGGGATTTTTGTCTGCATCCAAATGCAGTTTGAAATATTCTCCATCCATTCGGTCTTTCTTGAGTAAATGGACAAACCAACTCTTTGGGTGATTATAAATCTCTTCCATCAGGTCCTGTAGCCAGTGTCTTGAGGTTAGATGCAATCAGCACGTCATTGGAAAAACACCGCTGAGAATGAAATTGATCACATTTTAATAGACAGGAAAAGACTTGCTATTGATGTGGGAGTTATCAATGAGTCCATTGTTTGTGTATAATTAGACCATTAGCTTATCAGAACTAAGATCTGAATTTAACTTAAAAAAAGGAAGAAGAAAGAATAATAATGAAAACAGGATATGTCATTCAATTAAAACCACTTATTATATATTTTATGTTATATATATATGTAATATATTTTTGATGAAATAGATTCTAACTTAGTTTTGGAAATTTTGTATATATTAGCTGATGAATCAAAATATCTATACTGTTATTAAAAAAAAACTTTGAGAAAGACTGTTAGTTTCCACACATTTTCATTTTTAGTATATGAAACAACAATCAGGTTCAGAAATCATCCTCATTGAATTTCCAGCTGTAAAGTGGCAGCTCCCATTGTGAGACATCTGAACCATGAACAGTTGGGAAGACACAGGAACGGTGGTAGGTTCTCTTTAAAAAAAAAACAAACCTGAAAATGTATATGAATGCATATACTAAAGTTATATATTCATGAAATTTTGTGGAGTATTTATCTAAACTTCTTTATTTTTTCCTTGTGTCTAAGTACATCTAGTTCTATAAAGAAGTCTTTATTTTTTTTTGCCACGAATTCTTCCTTATAGCTTTCAAAGACAAACAGGAGCTTATTCTTAAAATATCTGTTACTCCTTGTTCATTTGCAGCTGAATCCCATGAAGCCCTCATTGATTCATTATGTGATAACAGGAAGAGCCCCACTCATAAGAATTGCTTTTTGGGGGGATAGTAGAGTTTACATACAAAACAATCTATTTATAAGGTAGCTAAGTAGGGCAGTCGCTAGAGGACTGGGCCAGGAGTCAGTAAGCCCTACTTAAAATCCAGCCCCAGGCATTTATTAGTTGTATGACCCTGAGCAAGGCACTTAACACTTCTGTCTGCCTCAGTTTTCCTCATCTATAAAATAAGGATATATCAGTAGCACCTACCCCAGGGGTTAGTTGTGAGGTTCAAATGAGTTAATATCTCTAAAGCACTTAGTACAGTGTCTGAGACATACTAAACATAAAACAAATGCTTATTGCCTTCCCTTCTCTTCCTTCCCCACCCTTTACCTGGGCCAGTTCTGTTTTTAAAAGATCAGTCTTGTCTAAATAATAAAATATTAAGACTGATGATAAAAAATACTGCAGAAAAGTTTCTGTTATAATGATTGCTTTAGTACTTAAATTGTTCAAATTGAAAACACTAGAAATAAGTGGATTTTCTTAAAATAGAAGAAATCTTTCGTTGTGAATAATCATATATCAATTTTCCCATATGTACTGTTAGGGAATGACATTCACTCTAAACTGGCTCAGAAAAATCATAAGATCATAGGATCATGCATTGGAAGGGATATTGTTGTTCAGTTATATCTGACTTTTTAGGACCTAATTTGGGGTTTTCTTGGCAAAGACACTGGAGTGGTTTGCCATTTTTTTTCTCCAGGTTATTTTACAAATGAGGTAACTGAAGCAAACAGGTTTAAGTGACTTCCCCAGGATCACAAGTAAGTGTTTTGAGACTGGATTTGAACTCAAGTCTCCCTGACTCCAGGCCCAGCACTCTATCCACTATGCCATGTTTCCATGGTAAATTGAAGAGCTTATATGTCTTCCAGCTCTAAATCTTATGATCATATAAATTTTGATAAAAACTAATTGTTCCTTCATATGTTTAATCTTATCAGCATCAGCAGTAAGATTATCTAGAATTTCCCAAGAAAAGCAATTATCTCCTGCAGTTTATACTTGAGTAGAAATATAGTATATGGCTCCACATTCTTCACAGTAGATTCTAGAAAAAGATGCTATCTTTATGTTAAGATATCAAGGAAATAACCAGAATTTATTTATAATTCATTTTGGTCTGTTCTTTTTTAAATAGAGAGGAGTTCTTAGAACCAGGTAAAATTTAAGTCATATTTTTTAAAGAAGGTGGAAATTTTAATCTTTTGATGGATTTATTTTGAGGAAAATGCTTTGGGAAATAAGAGGAAGTCTTAGAACAGGGATCATGAGAAGTAGATAAAATAGATTGTAATTTGATTTATTTTTGGAGTAAAGAAATTAACAATGGAAATGAAAGTTGAAGTTAAATGGAACAGACTGTTGAAGGAGTTTCAAAACTAAGGAGAAATTTAACTTTGATAGTGAAGAGGATAAAAGGCAATGCAAGCAGAACTGACACATATTTTGTGCCTTATATATTGTCAATTACTCTGGGTGGGTGACCACCAGAACTCTAGAATCTCTCAGTTACTGTTACTTAGGTTTCACTCATCTCTTTTTCCCCTCCCTATGATCCCTTCTGACTATTCTACTGCTTGGGATTACTTTATCCTGATACTAATTCAGGGCTGATCCTCCATTTTCAGAACTGTGATAACATTAAACTAGTGATGTCAAATTCAAATAGAAGAAGGAGGGCCACTAAACTATATAAGAAATTCTGTAGGTTACATATTGACCTAGAAAAACCACACATGTTATACATTTCTATTTTTATGAATACATTAACACATTAGTCTTGTTTTAGCTACACTCAGGAGTGTTGTGGGCCCCATGTGGACAGTGGTCTGCATGTTTGACACCTCTGCTCTAAACTTCTCTCGGTAGATAACTTTGCTTTTACCTTGACTGAAAAAAAAAATGAGGTCATTTATTGTGAGCTTCCTTGTCTTCCCTATTCCTCAACTCGGGATCTTTCTATGTCATCACTTTCCTCCTCCTTGTGTGTGGGTTTTTTTTTTTGGGTTTTTTTTTTTTTGCTGCTATCTCTTTTCTAATCCTTTTCTTAACCCCAACTTGTACCTTGAACTCTCATGTCCCTTATAGACATTTCCCTCATCAGTCATTCTACTTGTCCCCCTGTCTCCCAACATCTTCAATCTCTCCCCATTTTTAAATGCTTTCCCTGCCACCTTTAAACATGTTCATCTCTCCTGTCCAATTATTTTAAAACAAACCTTGTTTTTTTAAGCATGCCATCCTTTCAAACTACCACAGCACATATTGCCTCCTTTCTACCATTTTTTTCTACCTTTGTGAAAATATTATGCTCTAAAGACCACTTTTTTGTGTATGTTCCCTTCCATTCCTCTTCTATATTCTCTAGAATTCTATCATCTCTAACTTTTCTAAAATTCTGTTTAGTTCCTTTATGTGTTTCTTTGTTTTTTGGTTAGAATATCTAGTTCTAAAAGGGGTGTATTGAGGCCCCCCTCACTATTGTAGATTTACTATTCCTCCTTGTAATTTATTTAGCTTTTCCTTTAAGTATTTTAGATGCTAAGCCATTTGGTGCATGAATGTCAAGTACTGAAATTCATTGTTGATGGTAACTTTCAGCAAAATGTAATTTTCATGTTGATCTCTTTTAATTAAGTCTACTTTTGCAGTTGCATCATTTGAAGTCATGATTTCTGCTGCTGAACTAAAAAGTCCAGCTGAAGAATAAATTTTTGCTCCAACCTCTTATATTGATTTTGTAAGCCTTTATGTTTCAGGTATATTTGTTTTTAAACAATGTATTGTTGGAATCTACTTTTTATTCCAGGGCAACTTGGTGGCTCAGTGGATAGAGCACCAGGTCTAGAGTCAGGAAGACTCATCTTCCCAAGTTTGGGAATCTGGCCTCAGATGCATACTGGCTATATGACTCTGAGCAAGTCATTTTACTCTATTCGCCTTAGTTTCGTCATCTGTAAAAATGAACTGGAGAAAAAAATGGCAAAACCACTCTAGTATCTTTGCCGAGAAATGAGGTCATTGATTTTGATATGACTGAAAAACCACGAACTTTCTAATTCGTTCTACCTTCCTCCACTTTATGGATAATTTCATCCCATTCACATTCAGTTATGATCATTAACTATGCATTTCCCTTGATTCTATTTTCTTTTACCTTTTTCCTTTCTTTGCTCCCTATCCCTTACTCTTTACTCCCTTCTGATTATTCACTTTTATTTATCTTTTTATATTTCTTTTGGATTTTGTGTTTATATTTTAAATTTTCTGTTCACCTCTAGTCTTTCAGTTAAGAATGCACAGAAGTCTTCTATTTTATTGAAGTTCTATTTTTTTCCCCTTAGGAAGTTATTTATGATTGTAGGCCTACATTTGTTGGGAAGATTTTATTCCACATTCTCTATGCGTTTATAGTGTTAGCTGCTAACTCATGTAATTTTTTTTTTTTTTTTTTTTTTTTTTTATTTTTGGAGGGGGGGGTGCAGGGCGGTAGGGGGGGAGAAGCTTGCCCCCCATGGTCACATGTCTAGTAAGTGTTAAGTGTCTGTGGGTGGATTTGAACTCTGAGGTCCTTCTGATTCTGCTCTATTCACTGGGCCACCTAGCCACCCCTCTCTTTTGTAATCTTGACTGGTTCCTCGGTACTTACATTCTTTCTTTCTGGTTGCTTTTTTTTTTTACCTGAAAACTATATTTTGGTCAAATTGTTCTGGAAATTTTCATTTTGAGGTTTCTTTCAGATGGATTCTTTCTGTTTTTATTTTGTCCTCTTGTTCTAATATGTCTGAGCAGTGTGCTTTCATGATTTCTTGAATTGTAATAACCAGGCTTTATGAACAAGTGTACTCATTTATTGATTATTTTCATATCCATGAAAGAGCCACCAAAACTTGCCTGATAAGAATTAATTTAGATCTAATTAATAACTAATGATTATTTTGTCATTAGAGTTTTGCAGTAACCTAACATCTTAGAGAAATTGGCGATACAGTATTTATTATGTTTCATGCTTTAGAGCATACACTTAATGAGATTTAAAGCCTAATTTTGCATTTCATGTTGAAATATGTTTAGTGGGATTTAAAATAATGTAAAATCTGACCTAAATCTAAATAGCTTGAAATTTTCCTATGTGGTGTTTGACAAGAAAAATTGATTTTGGATACTTTGTGTAGAGAATGAAGCAAGCATAAAGAAACTAAATTGAGTAATAATTTGACAGTAAAAATGTCACTATGTTATCAAGATGATGTTTAGTCTTCTAATCAAACAATTAAATAGGCATAGTGCAAAATGCATTAGCTCAAACAGTAGTTTTATTCAAACAGTTATTTCAAATTTTCAAGGACATCAAATTTTACAGCAATTTTTAAATTCCACTTAAGCTGTTGTTCAGTTGTTTCAGTCTTCTGATTCTTTGTGACCCTGTTTGGGGTTTTCTTGGCAAAGATACTGGAGTGGTTTGCTATTTCCTTCTCCACCCAATTTGATGGATGGGGAAACTGAGGCAAACAGGGTTAAGTGCACAGAGTCAAATTTTAGTTTCTGAGGCCAGATTTGAATTCAGGTCTTCCTGACTCTAGGTCCAGCATTCTATCCTTTACCACCTAGCTCCCCTAAGTGAATCTAGTATTCATTTAAAACAGGTGTTTTTAATCTTTTGTGTGTGTGTGTCATGGACTCCTCCTTTGACTGTCTGTTAAAGTCAATAGACATTTTAGAAGAATTTTTCTAAATGCTTCAGTTAAAAAGGATTAAAAAGGAAAACAATTACAGTTGAACTGCAGTTATCTGGGGAAAAAATTTTTATAAGCAAGTTAATGGACTTAGTGGTTATAAGAACTCATGATTTAGATATTAGTAAACCAAAATGGAAATTTAATTTTGGACTCATTCCATATATTTGTATATCGTAGTAATGTAAGCAGATTATTTTAATTTCAGTTTATAACTTGGTATAGAATACCTTTTTCTCAGAGTTGCAACTAGGAAACATTAAACTAATCCCCAAGCCCCATCCTCCTTGAGTGCATCCACGCAGAGAGGGAAATCCCATTCCCCAGTGATAGAGCCAATACCCTCTAACTCCTAGGGAAATTCAAAGGAGAGTGGCAGGGAAAGAAGGAAGGCCCTTTAGAGTAACAGAACTCCAGGGCCTGGCAAGGGAGCAGAGGTGGTAACTTTGGGAGGTGGAAGAGGAAATGTTTCCTCATTCCCAGATATTTGTGTCCTGGACCCAAAGAATCCCTAGTTACAGTTCTTTTCCTGCCACTTCAAAAAAAAAAAAATAAACAGTTCCTTTATCAGTAGGTTTAGAGTGTTACTAACTTCATTTAATTATAGTCTGACCATAAACATATTCTAAAACTGCCAAATAAAATAAAGCAGCCTTGCAAGAAGTTTAAAAAAAATGTGACCAGAGGTGGCCAGGTATAGCACAGCGAGTAAGAGCACTGGCCCCAGAGTCAGGATGACCTGGGATCGAATCCAGGCTCAGACACTTAGCACCCACCCAAAAACACCTAGCCGCTTAACCTTGAGCAAGTTACTTAACCCCAATTGTTTAGGGGCGACCAGGTGGCTCAGTGAGTAAGAGCACTGGCCCCAGAGTCAGGATGACCTGGGATCAAATCCAGGCTCTGATACTTAGCACCACACCCAGAAATAACTGGCCGTGTAACCTTGAGCAAGTTACTTAACCCCAATTGCTTTAAAAAAAAAAAATGTGACCAGAAAAGAATACACACTAGCTCATAAAGCTTTCACTGGCATTAAAAGTATGTTAACAGAGAAGTGTATATATTTTCCCATTTTATTCAGACATTTTTCTTATATGATTAGTGTTTAGGGATTGTATTTTAAGAGAATAAAAAGAATTAACTGGCTGTGTATTTTTGCCATAGACCCAAAACTATGAAATTAGAAGGAAATAAAGGGAGCTTGGTTTATTAAAGCCTGGTCTATTAGAAACTTTAATTTTCTCAGCTGTATGATTGAATTTAAAAATAATTCATCTTTTTGTTGTTATTGTTTATACTCAGAACCTATGTAGCTAAATAAACTAGATTAAATATGAAACGTCCTGAATTCTTTGTTTTAGAAATTAAAAAGACCTGTTATGGAATGAAGTAGATCCTCTTAAATTGTTTTAAAAGTCAACAAATATTTATAGAATTTCTTCTTAATTTCTTATGTTGGAAAAATATGTGTATGTTAAGATTATTAGCTCACAAAAGGTTATACCTTTTGAATAGATTTACTTAAGAAAATTCTCATTTGTTTATTAGTGGCATAAGAAAACATTTACTTACGTGCTTTACACAGTGTGTCCCAAAAGTCTTAGGACAGTTTTAAGTGTTAGTAGTTTAAAACTTTAATTGCCTTAGAACATGAATTCAAATGCATCTTGCCCTTAAGAAATTTTAATAAATATCAGCATCATAATAGAAAATACTGCAGCAACAGTGTGTTCAAAAGACTGGAATATGAAGCTTTCTCAGAGTTGAACATTTTCTAAAATTGAATTCCAATTAGTATTTCTCTCTGGAGTTATGCAGTTGGTTGTAAAAACAAAATGTAAATATTATGTATTAAACAAAGAGAATGTGATGTCGGTTCCAATTATAGACATTTATGAACTGGGCCATAGGGCCATCTGTTTCTAATTTTTGAGATAATTGTTCGTTACTAGAATTTAACCGTATATATTTAAAAACATTCAAAATATTATTTAGTCATACTTTGATTCTTGATTAGAAGAAACATCACTATATTTTTATTAAATTAGAATAAAGACTCTTAAAAGGAAAAGCCAAAGGATTTTATTCATTAACTGTCTCTAAAAGAAGGTCCCTGCAACCTTACCTCTCTTTGACAGCTGAACCTATAACTTTTCTATAAAGACTAAATTAAATGTTACTCCATGAGACCTTCTGTGATCTCTGTGCCTACCCTGGGAATTTTAGTGGGCTACAAGCCCAGTGTAAATAAATATATTTCAACTTTGCAGCCAAAAGAACCAATATGATTTTAGCCTATTATTAACAGAGGCATAGCCTCCAGAATGTAAGAAGTAATAATCGTACTGTACTTGTCTAGATCAAACGTATCTGATGTGTTGTTCAATTCTGGATGCCATTTTAGGGAGGACATTGACAATCTACAGAGTGTTTTTTTTTTTTATCTGAAACTTGGAAAGGATATCAGAGGTCATATATTCCAACTCCTCAGGAATCCCCTCTGTTGCAGTCCTGAGAGTCTATCCATTTATCTCTTTTCTTTCCTTTTGTTCTCTGTGACTTTTCAAAGTTCATCTGCATGGGGTGGCTAGGTGGCACAGTGAATAGAGCGCTGGCCCTGGAGTCAAGAGGACCTAAGTTCAAATCTGACCTCAGAGACTTAACACTTACTAGTTGTGTGACCTTGGGCAAGTCACTTAACCCCAATTGCCCTGCCTTCCCCCCCTCCGAAAAAACAAAACAAAGTTCACCTGCAGCTTGGCAATCATATCTGCAAGGTTGGGGGGCTATTTTTTTAATACACCAAGGTGTAGTTCATTCAAGGCATTCTTGAATTTTCTGAGGGTAGCTAGATGCCCTCCAACCATCTCCTTACTTATTTTGGATTTCTGCTCTTTTTGTTCACTTACCTAGTCTGAAGCTTTAAAAATCTTTTTTTTTTAATGTCATATCTTTGTATTCATGCTTAATTTCTTTTCTGGCTTTCATTTTTAATATACATTTTTCTAAAATCTAAGGTAGTGAATTTCCCATGTAATCAGAAATTTTCTTACTTTTCCATTTGTGCCCCTCAGCATCTGGCACAGAGCTTTGTACATAGTAAGCATTTTATAAGTACTTTTCTTTTCCATTCATTTTTAGTTAGCTACTCTTTTCTTCCTGATCAGAATTACTTGTTAATTGTCAGAATTTTATCTGAAGAGCTTCCCATTTCATCTGGAAGGAAGACTGCCAGAATGGCAAAGGTTCTTCATGCAGTGCCATAAAAAAGTGGAATGAACTATGAGTGTTTTTAGTTAGAAAAGAACATTTAGAGGACACCAAAACTGTCCTCAGATTTTTGAAGGTCTGCCTTTTGGAAAAAAGAAAACATGATTGAGGTTGTAGGGAGGGTCTGAATTAGATGAGTGATTTTTTTGTGTGTGTCATTGAACCCTTTGGCAGTCTGACAAATCCTGTATGTATGTCCCTCCTCAGAATAATGTTTGTTGCCTACATTCTTTTTTTTTTTTTAAGCAATCGGGGTTAAGTAACTTGCTCAAGGTTACACGGCCAGTTATTATTTCTTTGCTCAAGGTTACACGGCCAGGTGTTTCTGGGTGGGTGCTAAGTGTCTGAGCCCGGGATTCGATCTCCAGGTCTTCTCAATACTGGAGCCGGTGCTCTTACTCGCTGTGCTACCTGGCCGCCCCTGTTGCCTACATTATTAATTGAAAGAAATGCCAAAGTTCAGTTAGAAGTTAGTGAAAATGAAGATTTTCCCATTCAAGTTCATGGACTCCCTGAAGTCTTTTCATTATCCCCCAAGGGGTTAAGAACTCCAGAGTGAAAGTTCTTTGTAGTCTTCGAGATAGTTGCCAAACCAGGGCTCTCCCACAATTTGAGCACAAATGCATGGCAATTTTAAATGATCCATAAAGTAAAACTGTAGTAATATGGACTTTGGAAGGGCTTTCAGGTGAACATTCCTGAGCTTCATAATAGACAGTGCTGTAACCCCAACTGCTGTTGAATAGAATTAGAAAGCAGGTCCTTTTAAACCATAAGGTTTGTCTTATCTTGTAATATATTCATTTTGGAGGAGAAGGGGGATTGTAAAATGTTTGTTTGAAGACTATGAATAGGCTTTTTGTGAATAAGCCTTTTTGTGAAAAGGCTTATCATTAAACATAATAATAATAATGGTAGGTATTCAATATTCATTATTACCAGCATCATGTTAAATATATTCTTATTTTCTCAGTTTAATATAACCGAATTGCTTCTAATAAAAAAAAATAACTTTCAACTTATTCTATTTGGCTATAAAATTTAAAAGTGGCAGTTGAGTCATGAGAAGTCCCTGACCTTAAAAATAGTTTATATTGGGCAGCTAGGTGGCTAGAGCACTGGCCCTGGAGTTAGCAGGACATGAGTTCAAATTCGGCCTCCGACACTTGTGTCTGTGTGACCTTGGACAAGTCACTTAACCCTAATTTCCCTGCCTCCCCCCCTCCAAAAAAAAGACAAAAAAATTAGTTTATATTCAGAGTTCACTATCATCATAGTGTTGTTAAATGTGTTTTTTTATATTTTAGGGGAATACATTTTAACAGAATGACTTCCCCATTAACATAGTTATTCAATATGTTGGACTTGAGTTTTCTCTTAAGAAAAAAGCATATCAGAACTAATTTAAACTTTTGAAAATTCATCATTGAGGGAACTCGTTCCTGATGTATCCTGCTGAACAAAATAATCTAATGCAGCATGCTCCAAATTATGATTCATAGAACTGTTATTTACCCAGCAAAGGTTGCTGCTGGACTTTGTTATTTTCCCCTCTTCCTAGTAACAATGATCTTACTTAATTGATGCATAGTTATCACTTCATGATGGTCAAAAAGAAGGTAATTTAGACATTAAAACCAGGAGGTCTAAGGTCTGATTGTACTTTCAGCTCTAACCTGCCACATAACTGAATTGTATTTTTTTTTTAGTAAAAGTTAACCATTGTATGGCACTGCTTACTTTTCTAGAAACTATTCTCAAATCATGACCCAGAGATTTATCTGGGTCAAAAACAAATTATATTTTGTATGTAGTAAGTCAATATAAAATCATTCAGGCAAATAAATTTAGAATACTATTTAACTGAATTTCCTGGGTGTATTCAGATAACATGAATGTCTGCCATCACACTTATTCTTTGAATTTTTTTGTGAAACCACCCTGACATTGAATAGACATTAATATTATGTGAAACTGTTCTTACAGGTAAGAAAAAAGACTGTGGCATAAGTTCTAAAAATAAAAAAATAGATCTTTTTTTAGTCAGGTCTTTTAATTCTTTTGGGCTCATTAATTTCCCATCCTTGGTAAAATGTCATGTTCCACATATAACAAATGCCATGGTAAGGCATTTTGAGTGCTTACTTTTAAGTTTGAAAAAGAAATGAAATTATTCCTTACACATAGTTTGAATAAGCACCCAGAATTATTTTCCTTGAAGTTAATCCAGAAGCAATATCATAAAAATTTCAAAAGATTTTGTTTCATTTTTTTCTCTGTAGTTGGAATTGATTTTCTATTATTTAATAAAGATTTCACAATTTACTTAATATTATCTAAAAATGAGATTTTATTTAGCCAAAGCTTGATTTGCTAAACCCTTAGAATATTTATACAAATATAGTAATTTTAGTGTATCTCCCCTTGCATAGGTTAACTGCCAACTTGTAACATAGTTTTTAAAGCATCACATATTAAAAGTATATATGAGTTAATGTCAATTGATGATTTCTACTGAGAACTGTTGTTAATTTAAGCCCCAAATTCTGCTTTTGCCCGGGGTAGAAATAAAAATAATAGAATAGCACCTAGCACCTAGTATATGGATAATATTGGTATTTCAAAGCAATTTAATCTGTAGCTGTTATTGAATTCCAAGTATCACTGTGGAACCAACTTAGTCATTATAATTTCACAGTTTTCAATTTCTATTGTTTTGTTGCTTTTCTTTCTATTTACATTGTATGTTTATAATATTTGTTCTTTTCCTGGGCGTACTTCAATTTTTATCAAGTCTCATGTCTTTCCATTTTTCTCTGTACTCGTCACATTCCTATTTTCACACACAACATCATTATTCCATTGCTCCATGACCCATTGAGCTAGATCAATGAACATCTATTTGGTTTCTAGTTCTGTTACTATAGAAAGTACAGCTATAAATATTTTGCTGCACTTTTTTCAAAAGAAATCTTTTGCCTCATTTGGCTAGCAATGGAATCTCTCAATCAAAAGATAAAGATATTTTAGTCATTTTCTTAACATAATTCCAAATTGCTTTCCAGAATGGTCCAATTCACACCTCCAGCAACAGTGCATTATTTTGCATTTCTTTCTATTACTCCTTTAACATTGACTATTCCCATCTTCTGTCATCTTCACCAGTTTTCTATGTATGCAATACAAGTTGTTTAGGTTTGCATTTCATTTGTTATTAGTGATTTAGAGCATTCTTTCTTGTAATTAATGGTTTTCCTTTTTTTTTTTCATATACAAAGAGACAGATTTTCCCTCATTAGATAATCTCTGAAATTTGATGACTGACTAGAATGTGGCTCTTGAAAGGTATAGGAACAGTATTGTACATAATAGGAAGGGTATACTTACAAAGTAGTCTAGAAATCTGAGAAGGAAGTAAGGGCAAGGACATTTGAGTAAATATCAGCAGAAGTATACACAGAAACAATATTGTCATCGGATGATACCAGTGACCACCTGAACAGAAAGAGTCAGTAGAATTTGGGAAACAGGTCATAGGTCTGGTGCCAGAAGCATGATATCATAGTGATAGATAACTTTGGTTATCTGGACATTTTCTGGAGCTCTTTGTCAAAAGAAAAACAGCTAGTCATTTCCTGACTCACCTTAATGATAATATCTTTGTAGAACAGGAGGAACTAACAATGGGAACTTGTTCTGGACTGATTTCTGACCAAGTAGACACTGTCTGCAGAAGTAGAAATGCTAGAACATTGGGGAGAGGAGTGTCTAGCCCACCCTAAGTTTTGAGATATAAGAGGAAAGGAAAGCCAGACATGGTCTGACATGCAGCCTATATTTAGGAACAGCAAATTTCAGAGGATTCACAGAAGGGATAGATAGGCTTCCATGTCCTGATGCATTGTAGGGCAAGTCAGCATATGGGAAATTAAGGATGAAATTCTGAAGGCTGAAAGAGAAAATCCAGATGAAAAAGAGGTGCGTTTCCAACAAGATTGAAGGTGTATTTGAAGGTCATCAACTGACTTACATTTTTGAAACACATATATAGAATATGAAAGCAAGGGAAGGTAACAGCATAGTTTATCAATTATCTTCTAAGAATAGTGTCAGAAGTATTAGAGCTTAGAATGAACAGAAGCTGGCAAGTAATGCTAATAACAACAAAATTGTGGGGAGGGTTGAGACTTTTAGCTAGATAGGGGATATAGCTGCCTTAAGTTGAATTGAATGAGTATTATGATGGAAAGAAAACAAAATAATTCAACTCTTATTTTTCTTTTATTTTTAGGAAAATGAGCTTTTAGATCAGAAACAGTAGGACAGAAATGAACAATAGGGAGTTTGTAACCAAAGAAAGTTTGGAAGATAGCAAGAGAACATCCAGCTAATCTTAATGTATTCAGGTCTACTGGGCCCATACAAACTGCATCCCAAAGCAAAGAACTAGCAGATTTCTGAGCCACTGATGGCTAATGAGCCTTCACGGAAGGAGGCAGTTATCACATAGAGCCAGTTCTGTTTTCAACAAATATAGGTCATGCCTACCAGCCTACACCCTGGAGAATTGATGCTTCAACCTAGCTTACTCCTCTTAATTAAGAGGGGGTGGTAGGGTTCATATTTATATGAAATGTTATCTGTTCACTGTCAGGTTCAATTGCTGTTTCTATTGGTTTTGGGTAAATGTTTTTCTTTATTATAAGGGGGATCAAAGCAACAGCCACCAGCTAACCTTGTTCTGTGCTCCCTGTTCTTAGCTGGCCTAGAAAAATGACCCATTTTATTTTCTTCTTGGGTTTCTTGATCACCACTCATTCTGGTGCTCTTCTTGGTCATTGTGGGAGACAGCTAGACCATATTGTTTTCCTTCACTTTTTGCTATTCTGAGGTATGTCGTGCAATTAAAACTATCCCCATTACACTGATAGAAAAAAACAGAATCTGAAACATTAAGTGACTGGAATTGGAGTTAAAATCTGAAATCAGATATTCCAGAACTCGGGCTTTACAAGTTACTTTTTGCTCATAGTTCAAGCTTGATGAACCAAGTTTAGTATGAAGCTACAAAACCTTAAATATGTTGTTAGTATTGTATTTTGGGGTTGTATCATTCTGACAAACTGGTTTTCAAGCTTGTTTAACTGGACATAAAGGCAACTTGGCACAGTAGGTAGAGAAATACTATAATAATTTTTATTGTGATTGTCATTATCTGCATACTAATAATAGAAATGCCATAATAATAATGGTAATAGTAGTTAATTATAATACTGCAGTTCTGCATTTAGTAGGAATTTCCTCACCCAGAATTCCCACATCTGAACTAGTTAAAGAACAACTGTCACTGGTCAAGGAAGGTGAATCTGGGACCAAGCCCTCAGGCCTCACTGAGACCTCAGTCTCAGGTCATTACAATCTGAGAGAGATGGTTGAAAAAGACCCTTTTGGGGCACCAAAACTCAACCCAGAGTTCCCTGATAATGTAAACTAATCTCACAGGACCTGTATTAGAGTTATCTCTCACTTTTTTAAAGTTGTGAGCAAATAGCCAAGGTATACGAACAGTTAAGTGTTACCATAAAATTAAAACAAAATTAATCTGACACATTACATAATTCAAATAATTATCTCATGGCAATTGTGCATGCATGGTAAACAGCATGCATAAATGACGCATCACTTTGAGATATGTTCTACATCAGACTTCTCAAAATCTGAGAATTTTAAAAGTGGAGGAAGGGAAAGGAATAAGCCTTTATACAGTGGCTTATATAATAGGCACTTTATCATCTGATTTGATCTTCACAGCAACCTTTTCTAGGCAGGTGCTGTTATTATCCCCATTTTACAGTTGAGGAAACTGAGACAAATAGAAGTTGGGTAACTTGCCTAGGATCACAAGGCTAGTAAGTGTCTGAGGCTGAATTGTCTCAACTGTCAGCAACTGGTTCTTCATTTTTTACAGAATAAAATACAAACTCGGTGTGGCATTTAAGGCTCCTTATAATATGGCAGCCAGCTTTATTTCATGTCTGTCATCTGTCCTCAGTGAACTCTACATTCAAGCGAAAGTGGACTACTAACCATTTCACCCTCCCTCCCAAATTCAACACTATATCATTTAAAGGTTATTTGTATAGGTCATCCTTTCCTGCTTAGAATGTACTCTCCTCTCATCTCTACCTTTCAGAATATTTATCTTTATTCAAGGGTGAAGCACTACTTCTTCCATGAAGCCTTCCCTGATTTCTCTACTTGCTAGTGTTCTCCTTTTCCTCAGATCTCTTAGACTGTACTTATTTATGTGTAGTCCTGTTATTAGCTCCTCAAAGGCAGAGGTTGCTTGTAATTTTGCTTTTATGTCTCCAGTGATTTGCAAATAAGAGATGTTTAATGTTTTTAAATTGAAGTTGATAAAACATCACCTTGACATATTAATGAGAAAGTTATTTGGGGTCAGATACCTCTCAAATTATGAGAAAGGGTTCCTCATTTGACATCAAGAGGACCTGAGTTTGAATGCTGTCTCTTCTGCTTGGTACTTTATTACTTTGGAGAAGTCACTCTCTGGTGATTGATTTCCTCATCTATAAAATATGATTGGACTTTGATGACTTTCAGTGCCACTTTTAAGATATGATGTACAATGGAATTTTAATCTAGATGTCTCCCTTACACATGAGGCACACCCTGATGACCCTGTCCAGTCTCAGTGATTCTTTTGCATTCTGTTGGTACCACTCTCTTTTTCACTTCTTGGTTCCCTTTAATCATTGATGCTTGTGCATTTGTACATTTCTCTCTCCCTCTTCCCTATCAAACTATAAATTTAATTATACATCTTAAATACAAGGCAAAATATGTGTGTGTATATACATCTATATGCACACATATATGTATACATGCACATGCATTTTTTCTTCAGATTTACTTGACCAGTTTTGCTTTGATATGTATCATAGAATTTTAGAGACCATCTAAGCCAATCATTCTCATCTTACATATGAAAAAACAGACCCACAGAGATTGTGGTTTGCCAGAAGATACAGAACTAATTAGTAGCAAAGCTGAGGTTAGTCCACATGGTAGTATGATATAAGGAAAAACTTGAGTTCTAAACCCAATCCTACCATGAACTCATTAACCTGAGGATCTAGGCTGTTGTTACTTGTCCTTCATTCTTAAAGAGGACCATGACATCAGGAAGGAAATGTCAGAACTTGCAAGTGAGTTTGATTTAAGTAAGAGAGGGCTGTACAAAATTACCAGCCTCACTCTCTCATCCAGAACCATGTGGGTCCAGTGGCGAGATATAGATCAGGATGACCAGAGATGGCCCTGATGCAGCAGGAAACCTTAGCCTTTTTAAGCTAAGGTCTCTCCCAGGTCTCACTGGACTCACTTGACTGAGGCAATACCTGCTCAGTGATTAAGGTGAAAATGAGACAAAGAATAGCCTTTTTAACCTAGTCCAAAAAAAAAAATCAAGGTAGGAGGGGAAGACTCAGTATTTCTGGCCAAAACTGAAACAGTTGCTATTTATGCTCATACTGAGCCATCAGAATCCAAACAATGACCAAGTGAGGTTTGGGTTTCAGGATCTAACCATAGATCTCAAAACCTCATGTTAGATTTCTAAGCAGGTTGCCACTAAGGCTCACTATTTATTTGCTTGGGTTCCCTTTCAGGAGGGGAGTCCTAGCTGATAAAGGTATTGACTCTAGGCTTCCTGTTGGAGGATTAATTTTTACTCTTCACCCCTGAACTCAGGAATGAAACTTGGTCCTTTTCCCCACAATCTCCGCTGCTCAAGACTTAAAGGTCAGAGTAATTCATCTCCACAAAAATAGTGGGGGATCTCTGCCAAATAATGCTGCGTAAGGTAATTGACTCAGGATTTTTAAAATTATCATCTGATCTATAGGTATTTATTGTGAATATAGTCATTAAAAACCTGTGTAAACACAAATAAATGTTTTTCCCTTTCAGAATGATTTTGGGGTGGGTTATAAAAGGTGCTGTAAATTAGTTTCTTTCAATTAATCTTATATGAAAAATGCAAAAGAAAGGTATTATCTCATTTTGGGAGTGGAGAAGTATACCTGTCAGCTTTTTGTTTAATTCTGTGATTATTAAGTCAGATACCATAAAAAGAGCTGTGTTTGGGCTGTTGCCATTCCAGTTTTTAGGCAAGCAGTAATTGTTTATCTCGTTAATGAGATTTTTCTTCCGAAAAGCTGACAGATTTTCCAAGGCATGACCTTGTTATTTTTTTTTTAGCATTTCCATAAAGTAAGCAATGAATATTCATTCTATTTTAAAAATTGAGACCCTGAAATCCACCAAAATAAAATAGATAAAAAATTTTTGTTCACGGTCATACAATGAATAACTTTTGTAGTGGAATCCAAATATCCTGGGTCCTTGTTTCATATTAAGCCAATTTATCTCATACTTAGAATTATAAATGTTAGGACTAGAAGAGATTTCAAAAAGTCATCTAGACCAGCAATATCAAACTCAAATAGAAAGGGAGGTCACTAAACTGTACTTAAGGATCCTTTCAGGTCTCATCTTAATGTAGAAAACCATATATTAATATTATCTATGTTCTAACCCCAAAAGGTTCCAGGTAGCTCAATATCAGGGCAGTAGGCACAGCAGTAGGCCCTATGTGAAATACTTAGGATTTAGGAAAGGATTTTACAGAAAATGTCTGCCATTTGGAGAAATGGCAGCATTGAGCTGTCATTGACCTTGGGCTGGATGGATGACACAAGGGTAAATGGTCTGCAGCTTTTAAATCATAAGTAATGCATTCCCAAGACTTGGCATAGATATCTCTCAATTCATTTAAATTATTCAGGTCAATACTGAGCAGGTGATGAAGACCTTAATTAGACTATAAATTTTCCAGTGTGTTGAATCATCATAGGTGTCCTATCATAGGTTCTATATGCTAGAAGGGGTTAATAATGAGCCTGACCTTCAGCATGCAATTCAATTAGACAAATATTTGAGTACTACATGCAGGCTAATGTGCCAAATACCATGGCATCCCAGAACAAAAAACAAAGCCAATCACTTCCTAAAGAGATATTCTTAAGAGATGAAGCATGTACCCAAATAAGTTATTAATTTGAGGAGAAAATATGCCAATTTTTCCATAACATGAGAAGCAGATGCCATTCTTGCACACAATGCAAGTGAATGATTAAGTGATTAAGTGAATGAGCAGAGCTAGAAATAGATGTTAACATGATGAAAAACACCTAAATGGAAATAACTTCTGCCTAATTACAAAGGCAGATGCTATATTGTTGCATATATAAACAATACAGGTGACTGGCCTTTCCCAGAGCCAAGAGAACGGGATAACCTGGTAGAGAATAGGATAGAAGAATGCTTATGTGTCATGTGGGGGAAAGTAAGGCTTATTAATAATATAATTTGGTTTGGCCTGTAGAGGAATAGAATTTGGTTACATTCAGCAAAAAGGTTGATCCCCAAAGGCATTATGAGCCATAAATCCTTCAGGTGTGCTTCACATCCATGTATTACTCTGGATCACTGAAAGGTTAGGGGCAGGTGAGGAGTGTGCAAGAATAAACTATCACAATAATTATAAAGATATTGAGGATTACAATGCAATCTTTTTTGCATCTGGTTCAGTATCAAAGATCTCTAGACATGGAGATTTAACAATTGCCTTTTGATATTCCTTGCTTTATCGTTTTGTGCAAGATGTTCTTTATTTCCTTCCTGCTTTAGTTTAAACCTTTTTCTTCTTGGTCTTTTGTAGATACAAGACGCATTTAATCAACATCCCTCTAACTTAAAACTCTTTATATGATTTAAAGCACTGAATTATCCCTTAGCCTTCTTTCTTCTAAAATAAATAACTAATACTTTTATAAGTCTGCTCATACAATTCATACTTTCTTTTACTGTTTTTTCCCCCGCTCTTCACTAAAACTCTGGTTCCTTAATATCCATCTTAAAGAGTAGTCAGCAGACCTGGACCTGGTACTGTCATAAGATCTGATTCAGGATGCATTTGAAGCCTTCATAAGTATATTTTTACTAAAAGCGAGCTGATTTGTCTCACTGATGATTCAAAATTTGTGGGTTGTAAAGATTGTTGACTTTTTTTTTTTTTAAAGCAGTTGGGGTTAAGTAACTTGCCCAAGGTTACACGGCCAGGTTTTTTCTGTGGGTGTTAAGTATCTGAGGCCAGAACCGATCCCGGGTCCTCCCGACTCCAGGGCCGGCGCTCTTACTCACTGTGCAACCTAGCCGCCTGATTGTTGACTTTTTGCTTTACTTTTGTGTCAAGCCAGTCCTTCCATCTTGTATATGTTGTAAAATTGAGTTTTGATCCCTACGGTACTAACTTATACCTTTTGGCATTGAATTTCATTGTTCTTGTAAACTACCTAATTTCTTAGGAAGACTGTGAATTTGATTCTTCCCTTTAGGAAAATTAAGTCTCCTGAACTTTCAATGGCTAGGCCATCAGTAAAGAGTTCAAAGAAAACAAACCTCAGAATTTATTGCTGTGCTTTACCAGTACCCAGATTCTCATTCTCCCCTCCCTTTGAGTTTGTCCTTTAAGATAATTCCTGACATATCTTTGCTTGCCAAAAAGAATATCAGAATCATCTGAGTTCAAATATTTCACCAGACACTTAATAGCTAGGTAAGTCTTCCTCAGTTTCCTCATCTGAAAAATGGAGATAATAGCACCTATCTCCCAAGATTGTAATAATGATAAAACAAGATATTGGCCAAGTACAAACCTGAAAGTGCTATGTAAATGCTAGCTGTTATTAGAATCATTATTATGTAGAACGGAAAATAAAAATAGAATGAGAATTTTCATATCTTTGGAACACTCACCATTGAGGAAATTTGTCATCCGTGTGGCCTGGTAAGCAGTTTTTTTGTTTTGTTTTAAGTTTGTAAAGATCTAATCAGAAAAGATCCTAGACAATAAATATTTCACTAACTCCATGAAGAGTGTTAGCTGGAGTATTAAAAACCATTCTGTACTTTTTTGTTATTTAAAATGATTTACAAAATTTAGGTGTTCATTGTAGTTCTGATATTACTATGAAGGTCAAAAATCATGCTTTTCCTTATTTCAGTGAAAGAGATTATTGGGAACATAATTTGACCAATGGTATAATAAAATTGATTCTATGACAATGAATTTTATTATTGGCATTTTACTGTATAAAGCATAATTTCTTCCTAAGACACCAATAAATAGTAATATTTCAATAATTGAAAGATATTAATTTCAAAAATAAAATTATGAATCCTGGGTCATTTAAGAGAAAAGTAGCCTATTTCTAATGTAAAATTGAAATTTAGTCTATTTTTACCATTTTCAAATAGCTAACACTTAAAAAAAAAACTTCGAAGTTACCTAACCCAACTCACTATTTTCAGATTACATAGGTACTAAATAATAGAGTTGGATTTCTATTGATTTATTTATTTCTTCATTTTAGGAGTATTTATTATCTCTCCTCATGGAATAATTTTTAAATGAAAAATAAGATTCTCATAACATATGCTTAACCCAGAAAAACATTCTCATGTTATCCATTTCTAAAAATATATATCTCACTGTGCATTTTAATTAAGTCCATAATTTTTCCTTCAGGAAGTAGACATTGTGATTCATCATCAGGCCTTTGGACTAATGGTTTACCATTGTAGTGATCAGATATCTAAAGTCTTTCAAATTTGTTTTTCCTCTGTAATGTTGATATCATTATACAAATTGGTCCCCTAGTTCTATTCAAACTTAGTCTGCATCAGGTCATAGAGGTCTTCCCAGTTTCCCTTGAAAGTATCTATTTTTTTCATTTCTTATAATAATATTCCATCAGTTTAGGTACTGTGCTGTGTTTAGCCATTCCTTAATAGTTGGGTACCACTTTAATTTCTAGTTTTTGGCTACTTGTAAAAAGAGATGCTATAAATATTTTTTACACATAGGTTCTTTTCTTCTTTCTTTGATCCCTTTAGGATATGTACCTAGTAATGAGTCAAAGGGTGTTTGTGAGCCAGTGAAACCAAGCTCCAGAATGCATGTATGCTAAAGCTTAACTGATGGGGCATTGTGGCGCCCCCCCGCCCCGATGTTTGCTTGCTATGGCACTATTAGAGTTAAGTTTCCTGGGTGCTTGCCCCTCATTCCTTATCAGGCAGTTAGTTCAAAGAGCAACCTGATTTCACTGGTCAAGGCTAGCTTCACTGCCTTACCCCACAGGTGACAAGCAATGCTCTCATAGTGCTAGTTTTTTTGTAATTTGGAGCTTTACTGGCTTCAAGGCCTTAGATCAGGGTACAGATCTAGCTGCATGTCCAAGCCACCAGCCTGTCCATGGAAGTAGGGACAGTGAAGATCACACACCTATGCTGTTCCCCATTGGCCTCTGCCCTCCCATAACTGCCATTTCTGTGGGGCAGTGTTGTTCTTTGAGAGCAACTCCTGCCCCTTTGACCTTGCTTGCATATATTATTTGATAACTTTGGAGGATTGCTTTCCAGAATGTTTGGACCAGCTCACAGTAACACTGTGCCTATTTTTCCCACAGTCCCTCCAACATTTGTCATTTTCCTTTTTTGTCATCCTTGCCAATCTGTTAGGTACTTTTATACACATTCCTCTAATTATTAGTGATTTAGAGCATTTTTCATATGTTCATATCTTGGATTTTTCTCTTGAAAGTTGCTTACTCATATCCTTTTGAATAGGTCTTAATCTTATAATTCTAATTATTTCAGTATATATCTTGGATAAGAGACCTTTATCAGAAAACCTACTTTCTACAAAGATTTTTCCCACCTTGTTACCTGTTTCCCTTCTAATTTTAACTGCATTAGATATTTGTGCAAAAGCTTTTTAATTTTCTGTAATCAAAATTGTTCTGTTTCATTATCTTAGATCCTCTATATTATTTGTTTAATCATAAAATTTTCACACACATTTGAAAAGTAATTTCATCCTTGCTTCTCTGATTTGCTCATGTTTCCACCTTACATGTCTTAAATCATGTATCCATTTGGAGTTTATCTTAGTATACAGGGTGAATAGCTTGAATTATTTTCTTTAAATATTGACTCATTTGACCTCCTTGCTGTCTAAGGGACTGTCAAAAGTCTTCTCCAGCACCACAATTCAAAAGTGTTGATTCTGCAGTGTTCAGCTTTCCTTATTGTCCAGCTCTTACAGCCAAATATTACTCCTGGAAAAACCATAGCTTTGACTGCAGATCTTTGTCAGCAAGGTGATGTCTCTGCTTTTTAGTATGCTGTCCAGATGTGCCATAGTTTCCTTCCAAGGAGCAAACATCTTTTAATTTCATTGCTGCATTTGCCATCTGCATTGCTCTTTGAGCCCAAGAATACAAAATCTGACACTGTTTCCATTTTTTCTCCCTCTTTTTGCCAGAAAATGATGGGACCAGTTGCCAAGACCTTAGTTTTTTTTTTTTTTTTATGTTAAGCCTCAAGGCAGCTTTTATACTGTTCTCTTTCACCCTCATAAAGAGGCTTCTTAATGCCTCTTCACCTTCTGCCATCAGGGTGGTATCATCTGCATATCTGAGATTGTTGACATTTTTACCAGCAACCTTAAAAGCAACCAGCTTTTGATTCATCCAGCCTGGCATTTCACATGATGTACTTTGCATATAAGTTAAATAAATGAGGTGACAATATGCAGCCGTATCGTACTATTTTTCCCATCTTAATCCAGTTGGTTGTTCCATGTTTGGTTCCAACAGTTGCTTCTTAGCTTGTATACAGGTTCCTCAAGAGACTTGTAAGATGATGTGGTACTCTCATCTCTTTAAAGACTTGTCACATTTTGTTGTGATCCACAGTCAAAAGCTTTGGTGTAGTCAATGAAAAAAAAGTAGAGACAGCAATACTTAAGGAAATTGATACAGGCTGTTCACTGGAAGCTGAAGCTTAAAATACTTTGGTCACATAATGGGAAGGCAGTACTCATTGGAAAAAATCCTGATGTTGGGAAAGATTGAAGGTAAAATGAAGAGGACACAGCAAAGGATGGGATGGATAGATAATGGCATGGAAACAGTGACCATGAACTTGGACAGACTAAGAGATAGTAGGGATAACCTGGCATGCTATGGTACATAGGGTCTTGAAGAGTCAAACACAACTAAACATCAACAATAAAATACAATGTGAGTTGGTCTATACCCTGTTTTTGCCAAACTGTTCTTTAGCAGACCTGGATTTCAAACATGCTTCTGGTGACTCCAAGTTCAATAAACTTTACACTGCATCACACTGCCTTCCTCACAGGATCATGGGAAGAGATGTTAGAGATCATCTCGTGGTCAGCCCCTTCATTTTATAGATAAAAAAACTGAAGTCCATAGTACCTGGACATAAGAACATAAAGAAACCAATATTCAAACTCAGTCATTCTGACTCTAATCCCAGAATTTTTTTTCCACTATGCCACATTGCCTTCCTAATTTACATGCAGGAATATGTTTGATGTGAATGAGTGGCTAGGAATAGAAACATAAATAACACAGAATTGTTCTTCCTTATAGAAAAAAAACAACCTAGATATTTTAACCATGAAATTGTTTTTAATATCATCATTATTATTCAGCACTGCCAATTTTAGAAATATTTGCTAGGAAAATGAATAATCTTTTTTGTTCCAGTTTTAATAATAGTTCTTAACCTTTTTGTATCATGGACCCCTGGCAAAACTCTTCTCACAGTAATGTTTTTAAATGCATAAAATAAAATACATAGGATTACAAAAGACTAATAATGTTGAAATAGTTATCAAAATATTTTTTTAAAAACAAGTTCACAGACTCCACCCCTCTAGATCAGTTTCTTGTTTTGCTCAGATAGCATATTCAAGACTTTAATTGGTCACATAATATACTGGATTCTGTCTATACTAAAATATTATATGCTTGTCTTATCAATGAACAAAAAACTTTGCCTCAAGGTAAAGCTGGGGGGAGGGATTAAAAAACCTATGATGGAAAATGGAACAACCTATTTTTAAAACCTAATTTTAAAAACCATACTATAATCTAAAACGGAAAAATAGTAAAAATCATCACTTTTAAATGGCCTTATTTTTAGCCTAGAGTTATTTCTCACATTTCTGGATTCCTGGTACTGAAAAATGTTATACATTAACTGTTGGGACATTTAATTTATGAGCATTGTTCAGTCAATTGACACATTGCTGAAGGAATTGAGTTATATCCATAGTGATTTTCTCAATATAGATATAAACAGAATACATAAGAAGTTGCAGCTAAAATGGAAAAAGTAGCTCACATGTGAATAAAAGATTTAGTGTCATTAGGTTTTTGTGTCCAAAGGCAACAGGAAATTTCATTTCACAGAATGCCTGATTATCTTTCCTCACTTTCAGTGCTCATGATAAGCATATAGACTTGCCATTATCAAGATAATTAGAACTTAGACACCAGCATTTCTTTGCAAAGAATCTAAAGAAGTCCTCTGAAGAAATCAACAAAATCATAGGGCCATAGATCTGGAGCTGAATAGGATCTCAGAAATTCATCTAACCTAACCTCCTCTGCATTTTATAAATGAAGAAATTAAGACCCAGGAAAGTTCAGTGATTTGTTCAAGGTCACACAGTGAGTCACTGAAACAAAATCCAGATAAATTTTCCTACTTTAATGCAAAAGTTTGCAAAGGGCAGGATAATGATAATCATGTTGGAAAACTAAAAAAAAAAAAAAACAGAGATCCCTCACAAGTTTTGCACTTAAATGTTATAATTTCTTCCAGAAAAGTTAATGTGGAGATGATGAGCATCATGCAGATCTCCAAAAAATGGAATGGACAGTTTCTTAATTACCAGGCAGCAAGGGTGTGGTATGGAGGAGTGTGTGTGTGTGTGTGTGTGTGTGTGTGTGTGTGTGTTCATTTCAGAAGCAACTATCTATGAGCGTCTAAACTATAGGCTAGAACAAAGGTCAAAGTTTATACCAGATTTGAAAAAGGCTAAAAATGAGAGTGCATCATAAATAGTTTCAGCAGCTCTAATTCAGTCTGTTCACTCAAAATTAAAAGGTACAGAGAGATAGACTACTTACTGATTAAATTTAGACTTCATCAAAGCAATTATCACTCTTCTACTACAGCTACTAATCACACCAATCACATACATACCCAGGATCAAATATAAAATCCTGTGTTGGGCTTTTACAACTCTCTTCACCTGACCCTTTCCTATCTTTCCTGTCTTCTTAGACCCCCCCCCCCTTACCCCACTTCATACTTTTGGAATCCAGTGACATTGGCCTTGTTGTTCCTTGCATTAGACATCTCCCCACTCTGGGCATTTCCATTTGCTCTCCTCCATCCTAGAATGAATCCCCTCTTCATTTATACCTTGTAATTTATCTGTTTCCCTCAAGTTTTAGGTAAAGTTTTCAATGACCTCAGGCCTCCTTAATCTTAGTAACTCTGATTAGTACTTTTTATTTATCCTATGTAAATTTTGTATTTTGTTATTCTCATGTTGTCTCCCCCATTAGACTGAATTTGAGAGCAGATTACTTTTTGTCTTTCTGTGTATCTACAGTGCTTAACACAGTGCCTGGAACATAGTTGGAGCTTAATAAATGTTTATTCACCATTAAGTTCTGAAAATACAAAGAAAGCCAAAAACAGTCCCATTTTTGTGTCATAACTGTATTTGTATTCATGTCTAAATATCTGCCTTATTTAAGTTTCCTGAGGTAAATACTTTGTCTCATTTATCTTTATAGCTCCCTCAGCTGGACACAGCCCAGTGCCTAGTTAGTGCATAGTTAACACGTAGCAAATGTTTCCTGCTTTGCCTTGTCTAGGGCATAGTAGGTATCTAGCAAATTTTATTATAAGATTCATCAAACTCACCATTTGAGCCAAAGTTTTTGACACTTTGAAGTAGCAGTATGCTAAAAGGATCAAAGGAGTTTAAATTCAGTGAAAATGAGATTTGGCCCATGAATTTTAAAGGCCTTTTATAACATCTTGATCCAAGCTAGTGCTGATGATACAGTAACTCGGCATCCAAAACCTTCTTCTATTTCACATGCAGTGAGATGAGCAACCTACAACTTTAGTTCATTACAACAAATGTGTATTAAGTGCTTCCTGTTCACAAGGCTCTCTTCCAGGTATGAGGGAAGCAAAGACCAAAATGAAACAGTCCTTGCCTTTATGGAGTTTGTATTCTACTAGGATGAGACCACAGGCACACAGATAGGTCAATGCAAAATAGTACAAAGTCAATACAAAGAAATTTCAAGAGGGAGTGCATACTAAATGCTTGTTCTTCTCTTCTACTCCCACGCTTCCCCAAAGACCTCCTCCGGTTTTATGCCTAGCAGTGGACCCTTAGTCCTTTTGACCTCAGGGTCAAAGGATGTGGACAGTCTAGTCATTTTATTTACTTAATTTCAAATTGCCTTCATGAATGGTTGGACAATGCTTTAATGGGCCTGGCTTTCCACAACCCCTCCAACACTAACCATTCCAGACTTTGTAATCTTTGCCAGTTTGCTGGATATGAAGTAAAACTTAATAGTTTTTCTTAATGATTTGCATTTCTCTTATTATTAGTGATTTTGAATATTCTTTCATATGATTGATAAATTTGCAGTTCATAATTTGAGAACTATTTGTTCATATCTTTTAATTACCAAACTAGCATTTAAAAAAAATATATCCTAAAGATAGTATTAATCAGTTGAAGATTTTGAATTTAGCATAATACAGTCAAGTCCATGTATTAGGAATAACAGTTTGGCAGCTGTGTAGGGAACTGATCAAAGAGGGGAGAGACTAGATATAGGGAAACCGAATGGAAGCCTATTGCAGTAGTCCAAGCAAGTGGTGGTAAGTGCTCAAACTATGGGGAAGGAGTGGAAATGTGCATGAGAGATGTTGCTGGAGGGTTAGAATTGATAAGACTTGGCAAATGATTGGCTGTAGGAGTTGAGGGAAGTAGCTAGCAGTGTTGAGAAGGAATTTTGAGGCTGTGGATCAGAGCATGTAGAAGGATGTACCATCAACAGAGCTAGGTACTTGGTAGGTGGGGGAAGTAGTTAGTGGGCTAGAGGAGGAGGGCATAGCAAAGGAGACAGAGCAGTCAAGCAGGAGAACCAAGAAAAGACAATGTTCATAGAAGCTAAGGGAGGAAAGATTACCCAGAAGTAGGTGGTGATCAGCAACGTCAAAAATCTGGAGAGAAGTTAGCAACTTGATCTTTAATGTCTGTGCTTACTACACTTTTTCAGTGAGGAAAAAAAAAAGGCAGTAAAAGGCACCTCTGAATCACTTTCTCCAAAAAGCCAATAGGTAATTGCAAACCATCCCTAAAAGTTTCCTAGACATACCTATGAAAATTTCCACCAAAGCCCCATGAGATCCTCTGATTCTTCTGGAGATTTTTTTAATCATCTGATTTATTTCATTACAGATAAGAAAGGAGATATGAAAGAATACTTTGTATAGTTTATTCTTTATTAATTATACTTTTAAGTAATTGATTACTTTTTGAGTTTTTTATTAGAAACCTTTATTCTGTGATGTGTATAACTTTGATCAAATAAAGCACTAAGTCTTTCACCTTTGGTCAGGAACTTAACCCCTAGTCATGCCATTATTTGTATAGGAAAATCAAATCCTTCTCACAGTATCTCTAATAAGGGGGGGAAAACCTTACCCCAAACATAAGGACTCCTTATAGTTTAAGTTCTTAAATTTTTATTAAAGCTATCTATAAGCACATGAAGAAATGCTCTAATTCACTATTGATTAGAGAAATGCAAATCAAAACAACTCTGAGGTACCACATCTCACCAGTTAGATTGGCTAAGATGACAAAACAGGAAAATGACAAATGCTGGAGAGGATGTGGGCAAACTGGAACACTAATGCATTGTTGGTGGAGTTGTGAACTGATCCAGCCTTTCTGGAAAGCAATCTGGAACTATGCCCAAAGGGCTATAAATACTTTCATACCCTTTGATCCAGCAATACCACTCCTAGGGTTATATCCCGAAGAAATCATAGAAATGGGAGAAAGACCCAGATGTACAAAAATGTTTATAGCAGCTCTTTTTGTTGTGGCAAAGAATTGGAAATTAAGGGGGTGTCCATCAATTGGGGAATGGCTGAACAAGTTGTGGTATATGCATGTTATGGAATATTATTGCGCTATAAGAAACGGGGAGCAGGCAGTCTTCATATTTACCTGGAGAGGCTTAAAAGAACTGATGCTGAGTGAGAAGAGTAGAACCAGGAGGAATTTGTACACAATTACAGACACAACGTATGTGTGATGACCAACTTTGATAGACTGGACTCTTCTCAACAATGCAGGGATATAAGTCAATCCCAAAAGACGCATGATGGAGAGAAAAACGTGCATCCAGAGAAAGAACTAGAAAGAACTAAATTTATATCCAGGTGGAAGCAAAATACCTGATCTTTTTCGTTCTCTTATTTGATTTTATGTCCTCTTTACCATTTTTCATTCCAGCTGGTACAATCCATCCTTATAACCTGACCATTGTATAATGTGAAAGTATTTACAGATCCTATACTTGATTATAAGACGCCATGGGGGGGAGGGGAAGGAGGGGGACAAAATGTGAAATTCAAGGAATTGTGGAATTGAATCCTGTAAACTAAAAGGAAACAAACAAATTAATAAATTAAAAATTGAATTTAAAAAAAAAATCCTCACCATCTTAAAAAAGGATGTTTTAAAATTTTTGTGCCAGCAGTTTTGACTTCATCAAAGTCACGAAGCCTCTGATTGCCAGTCTAGTATCCTTATCTCTGTCCCTCATGCCTTTTGGATCACTTCCCAGATTTGAAATTGTCTATTGCTATAGCTGCTGATGAGGTGCCACCTTATCTCTACGGTGCCAAGAGAGATGGGTCTCACAAGACACTTTCATTTTAAATATTTTCTATTAATACTTGACAATGTTAACCTGAACTAGGCATAAGGCTTCATTTCTTCATGGGCATTGCTTTAATGGAATTCTATCTCACAGATAGAGAGATGCAGACATTATATTGATTTCCACAAGGAAGGGAACCTCCATTTCTGAGGCATGGGATTCAGTAATTCAGTCCTTGCTCTCTCCATACAGGACAGGAAGTGGCAGCAAAGCTTATCATCCTTGGCCTGTCCATAGAGATTCAACTGACAAGAAGTCAAGTTCCAGTCTTGGTCTGCCACATAGGGCTATAAGGGGAAATATCAGAAGTTAGCCTTTGGTCTGGCCTCTTCATTTCCTCTCTATTCTTAGAGGACGTTTTCAAACACCATGTCATCTTTGTCACCAAGACACATTATGAATGACATAAAATTGCAAGAAATTTGAAAAAATGGGAGATTAGAAACCTGTACAACATCTTCTCATACATAAGTAAAGCTCTTGGCCTACAGAAGACCTTCCATGAGAAACTATGGGACAGTTAAAAAAAATCAGAGACTCCCTGGGTTTATCAAGGATTTCTTTAAAGATGTTTTAATGCTTAATGTGATATAAATGCTTGTATGTAATCTTTATTCTAATCCAAAACAACATAAGTATTTTGGGAATTTCTATGTGGAGAGCTTTAGTGATTATTAGCTACAGAAGTAGCCAGCATCCAGAGGACAGAATGCAATAGGAGTATGTTGACATGAATAATTTCAGTTTGTTTTAAGCCTCTATTTTATAACTGTTATGGAAATTATTTTTTTTCTGTGACAAGATCAGCACTTGAGTGATATAATTTGTCAATAACACATGTGTCTGCCAACTCTGGTGAACAACTACTAATAAAGTGTGTCTTCAAATTTGGAAGAAAAAACTAAAAAAAAAAGTTCTTAAATTTTTAACAATAATAAATTAAAATCAATTAAGACATCTTGTTTTTGGTTTTGCTTGCTTTCTGAGCCTGAACTTTCTGATTTTGTAGTTGTAGAACCAACACTTTTTCCTGAGCACAAAATGCAGTTGTAAAATCATGCAGGTAAAATTTTTTAGTTACATAAAACACCTCAGTTTTTAAAACAACTGATTTTGTAAAAAAAATTCTTAATAATCCATTACATCTAACATAGAGGGAACATAATTATTCACATTGAATTTGGAAGGGAAAGGCAAAAAAAGGGGAAATTATTTTCATATAATTATATGGCTATGAATGGTAGAACTGGGAAATATAATTTAAGTCTCTTAATTCCCTTTCTACTAGGAATTAATTTAGGTAGCCTTTGAAATTAATCATGTACTGACTAGCAATTGGGAAAGATGCAAAAGTTGACATTTCACCCATTTCGGAGCCCGTTTAACCGAAAAAAAAAAAATTCAAATTAGAGAAATTGTTTTCAAACCTACTAGTAGTGCTATACAATGTAGTGGAGAAGGAGGGTGAGAAGAGATGTTTGTATCTTAATGACTTGAACAAAAAAGTTCAAAAGGAGTTCATTTTATGTAATGAATTGAAGCCTAATAGTTCCCCATGCATATTGAGAGAAAAGAAAATTAGTAGGGGTGTTGTGTGTGTGTGTGTGTGTGTGTGTGTGTGTGACTCTTAGTTTTTCTTTTTCTCCATAATATTGTAGGATATAATAATATCTAATCAGATTTAAGGCATTTTGGGTGGACCCTCAGGGGTCCACCTTTTGGGAGGTCACAGAATGAGTCAGAGAGCATGAGAAGATAGGGTAGATTGAGGTCTGTGCTAATGGGTGGGGGTAGGGGGTTACCCGCATCCAAGAGGTCACTGATCTATTGAAGAACATTTCTAAAAGTGCTGTTGAGTAAATTTGCATTTTCTTAGAAGATAACTAGATTAAAACAGTATGAAATTGATTCTGCAGACTGCTTGTCTTTGAATTAGCTGGCTGAAATGTTGCTGCTTTAGAAACATAATTAGGACTAGTTTAGCTAAGAAAAATACTTCAAACTGCCATTGAAACTTACTCAGTAGTAACCAGTAATAAAGTTCAGTAACATTCGCCAATCTTATAATCTCGCATTTTTTTAGTTCATTGTTTAATAAAGAAATTCATACGGTGATTACTTTTTTTCATTTATTTTTTAATTAATTTGTTTATTTACTTTTAGTTTACAGGATTCAATTCCACAATTCCTTGAGTTTGAAATTTTTCTCTCCCTCCATCCCTTCACACACACTCCCCCCCCATGGCAGCATGTAGTCAAGTATAGGGTCTGTAAACACTTTCACATTATACATTAGGTTATAAAGACAGATCGTATCAGATGGAATGAAAAATGGTAAAGAGGACATAAAACCAAACAAGAAAAGGAAAAAGATCAGGTATTTTGCTTCCATCTGGATATAAACTCAGTTCTTTCTGGTTCTTTCTCTGGATGCACACATTTCTCTCCATAATGAGTCTTTTGGGATTGACTTATATCACTGCATTGCTGAGAAGAGTCCAGTCTATCAGAGTTGGTCATCACACATACGTTGTGTCTGTAATTGTGTACAAACTTCTCCTGGTTCTACTCTTTTCACTCAGCATCAGTTCGTATAAGCCTCTCCAGGTAAATATGAAGTCCATCTGCTCCTCGTTTCTTATAGCACAATGGTATTCCATAACATGCATATACCACAACTTGTTCAGCCATTCCCCAGTTGATGGGCACCCCCTTAATTTCCAATTATTTGCCACAACAAAAAGAGCTTCTATAAACATTTTTGTACATATGGGTCTTTCTCCCACTTCTATGATCTCTTTGGGATATAATCCTAGAAGTGGCATTGCTGGGTCAAAGGATATGAAAGTATTTATAGCCCTTTGGGCATAATTCCAGATTGTTCTCCAGAAAGGCTGGATCGGTTCACAACTCCACCAGCAATGCATTAGTGTTCCAATTTGCCCACATCCTCTCCAGCATTTGTCATTTTCCTGTTTTGTCATCTTAGCCAATCTGACTGGTGAGATGTGGTACCTCAGAGTTGTTTTGATTTGCATTTCTCTAATCAATAGTGATTTAGAGCATTTCTTCATGTGCTTATAGATATCTTTAATTTCTTTCTCTGAAAATTGCCTGTTCATATCCTTTGATCATTTATCAACTGGGGAATGATTTGTATTCTTATAAATTTGACTCAGTTCTCTGTATATTTTAGAAATGAGGCCTTTGTCAGAGACATAGGTTGTAAAGATTCTTTCCCAATTTCCCACCTCCCTCTTAATCTTGCCATTTTACATTTTATAATGTTCTCTAATTCTTGTTTAGTCATAAAGTCTTTCCCTCTTCACAAATCTGACAGGTAAACTATTCCTTGTTTTCTGAGACTGCTTACAGTATCAACCTTTATACCTAGATTATGCACCCATTTAGACTTGATTTTGGTATATGGTGTTAGATAATGGTCTATGCCCGGTTTCTGCCATACTATATTTCAGTTTTCCCAGCAGTTTTTGTCAAATAGTGAGTTCTTATCCCAAAAACTAGGGTCTGGAGGTTTATCAAACAATACATTACTGTAGTCATTGTCTTCTGAATCTCGTGTGCCTAATCTATTTCATTGATCCACTCCTCTGTTCCTCAGCCAGTACCAAGTAGTTTTGATGACTGCTGCTTTATAATACAGATTGAAATCTGGTAGAGCTACTCCACCTTCCCTAGCATTTCTTTTCATTAATTCCCTTGATATTCTGGACTGTTTATTCTTCCAAATGAATTTTGTTACTATTTTTTCTAGCTCTATAAAGTAATTTTTTGGTAAATTGATTGGTATGGCACTAAATATATAATTTAATTTAGATAAAATTGTCATTTTTATTATATTAGCTCGACCTAGCCACGAGCAATTGATATTTTTCCAATTAGTTAGATCTGACTTTATTTGTGTGAAAAGTGTTTTCTAGTTGTGGTCATATAGGTCCTGGGTTTGTTTTGGCAGGTAGATTCCCAAATATTTTATGTCTACAGTAACTTTAAATGGTATTTCTCTTTCTATCTCTTGCTGTTGAATTTCATTGTAAATATATAGGAATGCCGAGGATTTATGTGGGTTTATTTTATATCCTGCAACTTTGCCAAATTTATTTATTGTCTCAAGCAGTTTTTTACTTGATTCTCTAGGATTCTCTAAGTGTATCATCATATCATCTGCAAAGAGTGATAGCTTGGTGTCTTCTTAGCCTAATTTGATTCCTTTGATTTCTTTTTCTTCTCTAATTGCTACTGCTAACATTTCTAGTACCAGATTGAATAAGAGGGGTGATAGTGGACACCCTTGTTTCACCCCTGATCTTATGAGAAATGCTTCTAGCTTCTCCCCATTACATATAATACTTGCTGATGGCTTTAAATAGATGCTATCTATTATTTTAAGGAAGGCTCCATTTATTCCTATACTTTCTAATGTTTTTAATAGGAATGGATGTTGTATTTTGTCAAAAGCCTTTTCTGCATCTATTGAGATGATCATGTGGTTTCTGCTAGGTTTATTGTTGATATGATCAATTATACTGATGGTTTTCCTAATATTAAACCATCCTTGCATTCCTGTAATAAATCCTACTGGATCAAAGTGTATTATTCTTGAGATAAGTTGCTGTAGTCTTTTTGCTAATATTTAAAATTTTGGCATCTATATTCATGAGGGAGATTGGTCTATAATTTTCTTTCTCTGTTTTGTCTCTTCCCGATTTAGGTATCAGTACCGTATTAGTGTCATAAAAAGAATTTGTTAGGACTCCTTCTTCACTAATTTTCCCAAATAGTTTGTAGAGTATTGGAATCAATTGTTCTTTAAATGTTTGATAGAATTAACTAGTAAATTTATCTGGCCCTGGAGATTTTTTCCTAGGGAGTTGACTGATGGCTTGTTCAATTTCTTTTTCTGATATGGGATTATTTAAGTAATTTACTTCCTCTTCAGTTAATCTGGGCAACTTATATTTTTGTAAATATTCATCCATTTCCCTAAGATTGTCAAATTTATGTGTATACAATTGGGAACAATAATTCCTAATTATTGTTTTGATTTCCTCTTCATTGGAGTTAAATTCACCCTTTTCATTTTTGATACTCATAATTTGGTTTTCTTCTTTTATTTTATCACATTGACTAAGGGTCTATAAATTTTAGTTTTTCATAAAACCAGCTCTTAGTTTTATTTATTAATTCAATAGTTTTATTAATTTCAATTTCATTAATCTCTCCTTTGGTTTTCAATATTTCTAATTTAGTATTTAATTGGGGATTTTGAATTTGTTCTTTTTCTAGGTTTTTCAATTGTATGCCCAATTCATTGACCTCCCTTTTCTCTAATTTAATCATGTATGCACTCAGGGATATAAAACTTCCCCTCAGAACTGCCTCTAATGCATCCCACAATTTTTGGTATGTTGTCTCATTATTATCATTCTCTTGAATGAAATTACTGATTGTTTCTATAATTTCTTGTTTGACCCACTCATTCTTTAGGATTAAATTGTTTAATTTCCAATTAGTTTTTAGTCTGTCTTTCCCTGGCCCTTTATTGCATGTAATTTTTATTGCATCATGATCTGAGAAGGATGCATTTAATATTTCTGCCTTACTGCGTAGAATTGTGAGGTTTTTATGCCCTAGAACGTGATCAATTTTTGAGTATGTGCCATGAACCGCTGAGAAGAAAGTATATTCCTTTTAATCCCCATTCAGTTTTCTCCAGAGATCTATCATACCTATCCTCTCTAAAATTCTGTTCACCTCCTTAACTTCTTTCTTGTTTATTTTGAGGTTGGATTTATCAAATTCAGAGAGGGGGAGATTAAGGTCTCCCACTAGTATGATTTTGCTATCTTTTTCTTCCTCTAATTCCTTTACCTTCTCTAGGAATTTGGATGCTATACCACTTGGTGCATATATGTTAAGTAATGATATTGCTTCATTCTCCATGGTGCCTTTTAACAGGATATAGTTTCCTTCCTTATCTCTTTTAATTAGGTCATTTTTTGCTTTTGCTTTAGCTGAGATAAGGATTGCTACCCCTGCTTTTTTTACTTTAGCTGAGGCATGCTATATTTAACTCCAGCCTTTTATCTTTACCTTGTGTGTATCCCTCTGTTTCAGATGTGTTTCTTGTAAACAGCATATTGTAGGATTATGATTTCTAATCCATTCTGCAATCTGTCTCCGTTTTATGGGAGAGTTCATTCCATTCACATTTACAATTATGATTGTTATCTGTTTCTTTCCCTCCATTCTATTCCGTCCCCTGTTAATGCTCATATTTTTCCCCCTTCTCCCTTCCTCCCCTTAATAGTTTTCCTTTTGACCACCACCTCCCTCGGTATTCCCTTATCAGCCCCCTCCCTTTTCCTCCCCTTTCCCCTTAGTTCTTCCCTCCCTACTAAGCACTCCCCCCCCCCTTTCGTAGCCCTTTCCCCCTCCTACTGCCTGTAGGATATTTTTATACTTAATGAGTTATGTTATTTCTTCTTCACACCAAAAGTGACAGGAACAAATCTCATTACGAAGCTCCTCTCCCTCCCCTCTTTCCCTCTAAAATGATACTTTTTGCGTTTCTTCTCCATAGAGTCCTGTGCTTAACTGGTTGTTATTTCCTCCTTGCACCAGAACCAGTGAGGGGAAAGCTCACAAGATTCTCATCTCCCTCTCTTCTTTTCCTCTGCTATACAGTTTTTATGCCCCTTTATGTGGCATAATTTACCCTTTTCCACTTCATTCATTCCTCTTCTTCCATTGCAGTCCCTTTGTAGCCCTTAATAAGTTTTTTTTTAATCGTCATTTTGTGTATTTTATACTCATACCCTCTACTTGTCTATAACCAGTTTGCTCTTATTAAATAGCAGGGTGTTTGTGTGTGTGTGTGTGTGTTTTCCTTGTTTACCTTTCTATGTCACTGTTGCATCTTGTATTTGGAGGTTGAATTTTCCATTGAGTTCTGGCTTTTTCATCAGGACGGTCTGGAACTCTGTTATATCGTTGAATGACCATCCGTTTGCCTGGAAGAATATGCTCAGTCTCGCTGGGTAGGTGATCCTTGGTTGTTACCTGAGCTCTTTTGCCTTCCAGAAAATTGTTTTCCACTGCCTCTGATCTTTCAGTGTAGAGGCTGCCAAATCCTGTGCAATCCTCACTGTGGACCTTCGATATTTGAATTGTTTCTTTCTGGCCGCTTGAAGTATTTTGTCTTTTACCTGGTAGTAAGTTTTGGCCACAACATTTTGAGGACTTTTCAGTTTGGGATCCCTTTCAGCAGGTGTCTGGTGGATTCTCTCAATTTCTATTTTATCCTCAGGTTCTAGTATCTCAGGGCAATTTTCCTTAATGAGCTCTTGAAGAATGTTTTCCAGGCTTATTTTTTCATCATGATTTTCTGGTAGGCCTATGATTCTCAGATTTTCTCCCCTGGATCTGTTTTCTAGGTCAGTTATTTTTCCATTGAGGTATTTTACCTCTTTTTCTAATTTTTCATTCTTGTTGTTTTGTTTGACTAATTTCTGATTCCTCATAGTTATTTGTTTCACTTTGGTTGATTCTAGTTTTTAGCAAATCATTTTCCTTGGTTAATTTTTGGAGCTCCTTTTCCATATCATACACTTTTCTTTTTAGAGAGATGTTTTCTTCATTATAATGTTTTTCTAATTCTGCAATTTTGGTTTTGAGAGAATTATTCATTTTGTCTTCTATCTCTCTCATTTGGTTTTCAAAGTTCCTTTTGATCTCATCTAGGAGAGCTTTCTGTCCTTGGGCCCCTTCCCTGTTGATGTTTCAGCTGTGGGTGAGGAGTCCACACTGTCTCCCTCTGAGTTTGTTTCCTCCCTCCTAGGATAGTAGGACTCCAGAGTCTTTGTAGTGTGCTTTCTACCCATTTTGAGACAGGGCCCTAGCCACGCCCTTCCTCTAGGGATCCCAAGCCTTTACTGTAGAGGGTTTTGCCCTGGGGCAAGAGTTACTATGTTTTCAGAGTGGGTGGTGGTGGAGCAGGGGAGGTTCACTCTGTCATCCTTGTCTTTGGAGGCCCTGATAGGGGCTTTTTTTTTTTTTAATTTCTGGGCTATGAAGTGGTAGCCCCAGGAGTGTTTGCTGTCCAGGACAGGGGCCCCTGTATTTGTTTCTTACCTTTCTCTTTCCAGTCCCAGACCTTTGGTGATAGGCCTGGTAGTGGCCCTTGTGGTTGGTGGGACGACTTGCCCTCACAGTTGATCAGGCCTCTTCCAGCCCTGCACCCTCTGGGCCTGGGTCTGTGGGCTGTATCCTCCAGGTCTGCCTCAAGGTGATTACTTTTAATAACCCCCTAAGGAAATGCTAACTTTCTGATTAAATTCCTTAGCAGTTTAAGTCACTAGTTAGTGACAACTTGAAACTGTATATTTTTGATCAGGTGGTTGGCAGATCTTTATATGGTAATCAAATAGCACTTTTTGGCTGATGTTGAAGTGAATGAATTTGTGGTGGCGTTCTAGAAGTAAGAAAACAAATTTCTTTTCTTTTGCCAGGGGCCAGCTAATCTATGTTGTTTAGCTGCTACCAGATCCACTTAATTATTATTCATTTTCAAATCTAAAAGCTTCTAGAATGAAGTCATTATGTTCCCTGGGGTTACCCTGTCTCTTATTGTCCGTCATGTTGAAATCTGACCCATCCTCCAGGACCCAACTGAAATGCTCCTTTCTGTGATGCCTTGCCTATTCACTACAAGCAAAAAATGGTGTTTTCCCTTCTCTTAAGGTTTCTGTATGTCTCTTTTGTGACACTCATTACATACTATTTTTAACATATTAATTTGTATTCCTGTCTTTTGAGTTCCTTGAAGGCAGACATTCATCCTTCTTTGTGTTTGTATCTTCCACAGCATAGGTTAATAGCTAACACACCTGTAGTGTTTTAAGGTTTGCAAAGCACTTTCCATATATTATCTCATTTGGTCCTCACAGCAACCCTATAAGATAGGTGTTATCATTATCCCCATTTTATACATGAGGTAACTGAGGCTGACAGAGATTTTTACTTGCCTAGGGTTAAACAGCTATTAAGTATCTGAGGCAAAATTAATTTAAAATAATGTCTCACACATATATACAATTATCCATTCTATGTAATGCTTGTTAGGGGCACAGCACCCCTGCAGTCTGGAAAATCTACATAAAACTTTTTGACCCTTCATACCAAAGAATTCCTTTTTCTTTTATGGGGTGTTTACAGTTCCTTATTATAAAATGTGTGTTGGTATTATACAATACTCTACATATATTTTATGTAATTCTGAGTTCCTTAACTTTTTTTGTGTTGTCTACTGGTCTTCTCATGTCCTCTGCGGCTTTCACAAAATTCCCATTTAATTTCTTATGCTGATAATACATGAAACTGCGATGGGAAAAGTCACAATGTGGAAGGAATAACTGCATCTGTTAAATTCATTAAATATCCAGTCCTTTAAAACAGCAGTTAATTTGCTAAGCCTTTAAGTATCAGGTAAATAATTATTTTTCCAGTTTATTGTTTGTGTGGCCATCAAGGGATGTCATGTCAAGGTTATTTGTGGTCATGTGAAGGAAGGTATGGAATATATTTTCTAAATTGATAAAAGAGTTTGATAGTAGCTTCCAGGCTGCAAAGAATCCATTTTATATAAAAAGGCTACAGCAGGGCCTTGTGTCTGCTAAGTAGTAATCTCACTTGTCCATGTGTCTTCACTTCCTGCCCTATAAATAACTCAATTATACTGGTACATTTTGAGTGCTTTTAATAAATGTCAAATGTTTCTGGGAACAAATAAACAGTTGCCTTCTCATTTCATCAAAAGTTGAAATGCTTTCAACTAATAAAAGGATATCTTGTTGTGACAGATGCTACAACTATTGCCATTTTTACTTCTAGTATTGCATGTTGTAATTACAGTGTTAACATTTACATTGTTTATTGCAGTTTATCATAATAAATTACATTATTTATTCATTTGAGATAATGTAAAATAGAGATACATATTAAAATTAATAATACTGCTAAAATATATAGCTGACAATATAAATACGTCTTGTTAGCCAAACACTTGTGCTAAGAAACAAACTTATGATGGTGCAAATTCACTATGGCACCTAATGCCATACATGCTATTGATTTTTTAAGTTTGCACATTAAAATTACTTTCTATGCCATAAAAGGAACTATAGTGAGAATACAGGAGGCCCAGAGCATTCCCTTCTTTCTCCAAAAATAAAATAAAACAAACTGTCATGTTTGTCATTAGGTATTAAGCTGTTTATCTTTTCTAGTCAGATTATATCATTTCAAGGTTCTGTAACTCTTAAGCTTCAGGCCAGCCAACCATGAATTGTTGAAAAAAACAGCCCTGCATTTGTGCTGTGAACATCAAATCTGTTACATAAAAAGATAGGTTATAACTTTTTTTCATTTCCAAGTATGCATAGGATCCTCTGTCTCACTTTAACTAGTTTTCCCAAATGCCTGTATGTGACAAAGAACTCCAGTTTTAACAGTCTTTAAAGCTTATAATTTAGAATGCATTCCCAAATTCATAACGACTACCAGAGAGGAAGGAGGTTCCAGCACCTCATGAGGAGTCTTACTTCTTCCTTTAAAACACATGTTGTCCATTGTATATAAAAATGATTAATCCACATCATTTGGGTGTGCATTTTCAGTTATTTTATACACACACACAAATACACCCTTCCCATTCACCCCTCTGATGGTGGATTTCCTTTAATCCAGACACATTCTTTCACCAAGTCCTCCTGATATGTTGTGACACTTATCTGACTGTTATTAGAATAGTGGTATATGACCATAGAATAGACTAAAACTCAAATTTCTTACTGGTAATTCTAGTGTGCATTGCCTTGATGGTTTAAGCATTCTTGGTATCATAGATTTTTATTACATCCATGTACGTCCTACACTGATGCTTTAGTGTAGTGTGAAGATTCTCCTGGATGCTTGCCATAAGCTCTGCCAGCTGGAAAGACTCTAGAATGGACCTGGTCATGTATTATTATTCAGTGACCAACTTCTTTGCATTGGAAAAGCTCTTCCATAGGTTGACTAAAGAATGACAAATCTTTTTAGCACAGAAATTCTCCAGGATAGACCAACTGCTAGATGGTTTGTGATCAGCATAGCTGAAGGAAAGGAGTACCCTCACTGTTTCAAATCACAGATTTTGGAGTATTGTTAGGACTAATATAATATTCTTTCTTCTTAATTCACAGATTTTTAAAGTAACTGTATATTCAAAAGTACAGCTTCTGTGATGCAGTATTTTGAATGCACACCTGTAATCTCACTCATTTTTTTTTAATACATTTACAGAGGCCACAAGCGTAAGCTGAATGAGGATGATGCTGCCAGTGAATCTAGTAAAGAGTCCAGTAATGAAGATGAGGAAGGAAGCAGCTCCGAGGCAGATGAAATGGCAGCTGCACTTGAAGCTGAATTGAATGACTTCATGTGACATCTGGAAGGGTGGAGGATTTGTAATTATGTTTTATTTCTTGTAACAGATCACAGACTTCAAATGAGCCCCATATGGTAGCACTCAGTTATTTTTTTTCTCCCTCAAAGCCAGTATGTATATTTTGTAAATCAACACAAAAAGGCGACACATTATTTTACACAATCAAAAATAGGTGTTTTTAAGGTGTTTTACTACAGTCAAAGTATACTTTTTTAAATAGCAAAAGTGTTAAAAGGGGAATTAGTGTGCAATGCCAAAGAAGTGTTGAATTTTACAGAATATATAGTAGTAGGAGGGTTTGTGATTTATTGACACATTGCAGGGTTTTTTGTTTTGTTTTTTTTAATACCACAGCACATGATTTGGGGTAAAAGATTTCAGGGGAACAGACAAGATAAGAGGAATGATGTAGCAAGAATCTGATGATCTAGTCATGCTTTTTCACAGCTGAAGCTATCAAAAATATTAAAAGGATTTTAAAATGCAAAACAATTTATATTTGTATAGAAACTGAAAATATGATATGCAGGCTTCATGAACTCTGCACTTGACATCCACGTCACTTGCTTCTGAAAGAATACATAATGATCAAATTTCCTATTTTTTAAGTTACTTTCTGAAATAGTTGGGCTGTTTAGAAGACTATTGTTTAGATTTTAAACTTTGCTTCTGTGTAACCTGGAATTTTAGCACAGTGTATGATGCTCTGCCATCCTGTACTGCCATAAGGAACATATTCATGCATTTGTTTTCTTCATAAAAGGAATGAGTGCTAGTTTATCTTAGATAGGATTTTATTTCTTTGGCTGAGAGATCTGATGTAAAGTTTTTGTATATTCTATTTCATATTTGACCCACCAAACAGATTTTTCTTTCATTTAATAAAGATCCATTTTGTAAATTCCTTTCTCTTTTGTGAATTCAAGTAGTGTGTGCATTTTATGAAGTTCCTTTGATTAGATACAATGCATTTTACAATGCTGTTACTTCAGAACTAGCTTTATTTAGAATAATCTATTTTTCGCTAAAGACTTTTCTTGCTCTATGTAGATGTCATTTTATTTTGTTTTGGTCACAAAGCTAATACAGATAATTAAACAATACTTAACTGAAAAAGTTTTAAAGTTATCAAAAATTGTTTTATTAAAATTTCACAGTCTTCTACTTATTTTTCAATGGGGAGTTTACCACAAGATATTAAAAAGTTGCAGAGGATGATTCATAATTGGATTTCTGAAAGTACCTAAAGATGTTGGAAATAGGATAAAAGTGAGAAATTTTAAGGAGTTTTTAATGGTTCTTCTGAACTTTAGAGAGAAGAGTAAGATGCTACAAGTGTTGCCTGATAATCACAACACTTTTTTTTCAAAATCTATACAAATATCTTCCATATGTTATGCTTTACTAGTTTTAGCAAACAAAACTTCAAATTTTTTTGTTGTTTGCTCCATACAGTTTTCTTGATGATAAGCATTATCCTTAGCTACGCGTGAGATAAAATTGACTAATAGGTATTCCAACCAAGACTGGAAAATCCTGCTACAAGTCTTTTCAGCCCTATCACACATTTCTTAACTTATTGAGTGACCCTGAGTTGTTCAGGCAGTCTTGGCTTATTTATTTCTTTGAATATCCTTTTCCATTTTTTGGATCCACTACAAAATTTCAGTGTATACCACTAAGATATTTTTGAGTAATACTTTCCCAAAAGTTGAAAACAGTGTCATACTTCATATTTACTCAAAAATGTATGAGAGTATTTTACCTGTTGTCCTCAGTCTAAATTGTAGATAAGCTTGAATGGAAGAAGGATTGGTGGGAGCTGGTAAACGAATTAAAGTGGCAGGACCAGGGTTTAAACCTGGGTCCTCTAACTCCAAATCTAGAGCTAGATTATTCCCCCCCAATCCATCCATCTGCATTAATGAGGTTAAAAACCCATTAAAGTCTTAAATGAGTTTTTTGTTTCAATTTATTTGATGGAATGGCTTGTTTTAGAGTCTAGAACCAGATGTTTATACACTTTGGCCCAATGGAGGTAATTTTGAATGATGATCATCTGGTACTTGTTGGATTTATTTGCCCAAGGTCATCAATGTTAATGGCTGTCTTCCAACTGCGTTTGAAACATAGAAGGCCAAGTCAATAAATTAGCCTTGAAGTAGTCTTTGGAATTGGGGGAGATCAGAGTTTGAAAATGTGTTGAAAATATCATAGTTCAGTTTCTTAGAGACTTTTTTATTACTGTTCTGCCCACCACTTCACAGAAAGCATTGTCTTGGCATCAGTTGCAGAGCAGATTTCCTTTCTGTCTGTTTTCTCGGGTAACTGGCTTACTTCAGGATAGGAGATCTCCTTGGAAATAAAATGAAAGGCTACTTTAAAACAACTTTTTAAAAAAAACTATGACAATTAAAAAACAATGCCAAATAGATCTTGATACTTTTCATTAAACAGTGGTCTAGAATCTGTAAACAGTACCAAAACATAGTGAAAGTCTTAATCTCATTAAATAAATTATTGCTATTTCTTTGTTTTATGCTCTTTTACCATAGAAGCAATGGAATGTACATCTGGTTTTCAAAGCACGTTAAAAGATTTTTCATTCAAATAAGTAGGAACAAAACAAAATCCACCTAAGGCTGAAATGGTTCTATGATCAAATTAAGAGAACTACCCCCTCATTAGTGGGGAAATACCCAATTCTGGATTTGGTGTCAGAAAGCCAGGGTTCAAATGCTAGACTTGGAATTTAATCCCTGAGTGATCTCAGCCATGTCACATTTCTAGGCCATAATTTCCTCTCTTGTAAAATGAGATTGGATCTCTAAAGAAAAAGTATGTTATGTTCCTGACTGAGAGGTGATGGACTAAGGGTACAAAAATAGATAGCTTGATTGATTGATTTGAACATGTCTACATAGGGATTTGTTTTGCTTGACTATGCATATTCGTTACAAGAGTTTTGTTTTTCTTTTTCAATGAGGGAGGAACGATTTTGATTGGGGGGGGAGGGGATGGAGTGGAGGGAACTAAGTTTTTAAAAAATGCTGGGAGTCACAGAATCTGAGGTCAAGTTCCAGCTCTGCCATTCTACTACCTGTATGACCTTGGCTGAGTCCCCTGACTTCTCCAGGCTTCAGTTTTCTTATTTGTAAAATAAGAAGCTAGGACTAGCTCTAAATCTATGATTCCATGACAAATCCCTTTCTGCTCTGACTCTGTGATCCCCCTCCTGTTATAGATTACAACCTCTCCATGGACTCTCATTCTAAGCGATTCTTGTCCATGCCTTTCTGTAAGTCCTCCTCATAAGACTCATTCTGTGTACTTGAAGGTACATTTTATGGGTGCCATTGAAGCATAACCTGTCTTTCTCTAACTTATCACACAACAAACTCACCTTCTTTTCCAGCCGTACATGTTCTAATAATGTCTTGTGGTAATTTCAACCATGAATCATTGTTGCTAATATGTCACAGTCCAGTTTTGCCCTCTCTGTGATTTTCCATTGCCCTTTGAAATTGTGATTCTCCTGAGATTCTTAGACAGGGAGCCTGCTGAATTAGAATACCAGGAGGCACACTGGGGCAACATGCATTCTTAATCTATTGGACATGAATTTTTAGGTCATCTCTTGAATTACTACATTTCAATGAGAAATCCCTGTAATATTTCAGAGTTTGATGCAGTCAGGATAATAGTATTGATAGGCAATCCTGAATAAGAAGAAAAAGACAGGGCAGAAATAGAATTGTGAACATAAGACCACTTTGACAGAACAGGGGTTCTTAACCTGGGGTCTGTGGATAGATTTTAGGAAGTCTGTGAACTTAGATGGGAAGTGAATAACATCTTTATTTTCATTAACTTTTTTTTTTTTTGGAGGGGGGAAGGCTGGGCAATTGGGGTTAAGTGACTTGTCCAAGGTCACACAGCTAGTTTTTGTGTTAAGTGTCTGAGGCCGTATTTGAACTCAGATCCTCCTGACTCCAGGGCTGGTGCTCTATTCACTGCACCACCTAGCAGCCCTCTTTCATTAACTTCTAAGTGAAATTTTAGCATTTTTTTACTTTTTAAAAGGCAGCAAACATTCTAAGAAGGGCTCCATAGGCATCACCATACTGCCAACCAGGTCTGTCTCACATGAACACACACACATATGCATTTTCTGCCATAGAAAATGTATTCCTAAACAAAGCAAGATGGGCTCTTAATCCTGATTTGCCAATTCAGTCATGAAAATTGATTATTTTTCCAAAAATAAAAATGCAACTTTAAGTAATAGAAAATTTACTTCTCATACACTATTATATATTAAACAATTTTGTGATACTGCAATAAGAAATCATTGATCACTTTGAGCCATAGGTTGCTATCATTAAGCATATTGAAAATGTTTAGAAAATATTTAAATTTTAAATTGACATTCCAAATTTAATTTGACCATATGAAATTTCAACTTTACTTCAAATCATCTTCATGAATTTGTTTTATGCTTGTGGACAATTTGTTTTTATGCTGTTGGTCATCAATAGAGTATTTTTAGGAAAAGTAAAGAGCAGAACAGTGGCCAAAATAGAATAGAAAGGGGAGCAGAGTCAAGATGGCGGAGTAGAAACACGACCTCCCCGCCGCTCTAGCTTCCACCTTCCCCAATCTATGTAATAAGGGGACTCTAAACAAACTTTGGAGCTGCAGAACCCACAAAATGACACATAGAAGCTAACCTCCCGCTAAGGACAGCCTGGCAGGCTGGCAAGAATCAGCCAGCGCAGTGCTCTGGGAGCCGAGCCCAGCCCCACGCTGAGGCTTTAGCCCCAGGGCAGGCATGACCTGCCTCCAGCAGGAGGGACTCCAGATCGGCAGCAGCTGTGGCCATTTCCAGATTTATCAACACATAGATGCAAAGGACAAAGTGAGAGGTCAGTGCAGTCTGGACTTTGGGACCCAGTAAATGGAAGTGCATGGCTTTTGCCCTCAGCACCACGTGGCAGCTTCAGCTCTTGGCCTGCAGAGTGTAGGGGGACCAGGCACCAGTCTGAGGGGTAATCGCTTGCTTTAACCTTCTTGGATCTGGATTGCAGTCTAGGGGTGTAGGGGGGAGGTCCTGGGGTGTGTGTCCAGCTTGCCAGAGCGAGTGGAGACCTCAGAGAGGGCACCCATCTAATACCTCCAGCAGCTGAGAAAACCCCAGCGTTTGGGATGGAAGCTCCCCTGTCTGGTGGCAGAGTCCTACTGTGGCAAAAAGCCCAGGGGTCAAGTGACTGAGGGGCAACATGACCAGGCAAAGGAAACAAAGCAGACAGAAGATTCCAACATTACACTCATATTTTGGGGACAAAAAGGAGCAAAGCATGGAACAGGAGGAAGACAGTGAAATCAGAACTCCTGCACCGAAGGCTTCAAAGGAAAATATGAGCTGGTTATAGGCCATAGAGGACCTTAAGAAGCAGATAAGATAAGTGGAGGAAAAATTGGAAAGAGAAATGAGAAGGATACAAGAAAATTACGAAATGAGAGTCAACAGCCTGACTGAGGAAAATAACACCTTGAAAAATAGACTAACTCAAATGGCAAAAAAGAGGCTCAAAAAGGCAATGAGGAGAAGAATGCCTTAAAAAGCCAAATTTGCCAGATGCAAAATAGAATAGAAAATGTAGGCAAAACAAAATCTGGCAGTATCCAAATCTTTTTCTGAAAAGATCATTTCTAGAAGTTTCGTTCTGTTTGATTACCACCTTTAATCCATTTCCCCAAGATGTTATTTTGTTGTTGTTGTTCTTGACCTTCTACACATACTCCTAAAGGGAAAAGCCTGGAAAGGACTTTAGGCTGAAGAAATATTTATTTCTTAATATTTTCAATTTAATTAGAAAGAAAGTTTTTAATATGCTTCTACAGGTAAGGTTTTTTCTATCAAGCTCCTCATTTATTAAAATGAAAATGAAAAAGCTAAATATTTGGGGGAGGATTAGTGGCTAAATATGAAATAGCAAGGATGTGGGTAAATTAAAAAAAATATTTCCCAGGCTAATTTCAGTGTTGATTTTTGTAAAGGCAAGGAGTAAATATATGAATAAGGTCTTCTCAAAGACTAATTGCTCCATATGATTAATCTGAAGTTATTTCCTAAGGTAAAACTAAAGGGATTTTTTTTCTCCCACTAGAGGGCATTATTTAATATTCACTGTGATCTAAGAGTAATTTGACAAAATACATTTTCAAAGGTCCAATATCCCATTTTTTTCTTTATTTTTAGCAGTCTTTTCTTTTCAAATTTTGTAGTCCAAATTCTCTACCTGACAAGCCAAGCAATATGATATAAATTATACTTGTGAATCATGCAAAACATATTCCTGTACTAGCCATATTGTGAAAAATAAACATAGTGAGAAAATATGTCAGTTTGCACTCAGTTCATCAGGTCTCTCTTTGGAGGTAGATAGCATTTTCATCATGAGTCCTTTGGAATTGTCTTAGATCAGAGTAGCCAAGTCTTTCACAGTTGATCATCATTACAATATTACTGTTTCTGTGCATAATGATCTGGTTCTTTTCGCTTAAGTTCACTTCCCATCAGTTTTTATATAGGTCTTGCTAGGTTTTTCTGAAACACCCCCTTGGTCATTTCTTATTGCACGATACTACTTCATCACAATTGTATGCCACAGTTTGTTCAGCCAATGCCCAACTGATGAGCATCCCTTTGATTTCCAATTCTTTGGCACTACAAAAAGAGCTGCTACAAATATGGTTGTACATTTAAGTCCTTTTCTTTTTTCTTTGATCAAAGATTCAGTTACCTCAAACAAAATGGAAGAATTTTTTTTTTAATACTTCTGGAGGCTGAAGGTTGAGTGATGTTCCATGTTTTAACTCTGTATATTCAAGTCTGGAAAGTGGGATTTTAATTTTTTTTTTTAATTCTCAAAAAGGACTAACAAAGCACACTTTATTTTAAAATTTATTTAGTTCCCCAATTAATATTAAGATTATCCTTTGAGAAGAATTTGCCTTTGTTCTCCCTACCAAATTTCTCTGAATAGCATAGAAATACATACCCTGGGAACATTAGCTGCTCATTGGTCAGCAGGACCCTTTCTGCCTGTTTTAGATATCATTTGCAATTTATTTCTCAGTGAAAAGAGAAATCTGAGTTTACCTCAGAAACTTTGATGTGGTTACTAAACCCAGAATTCCCTTCTCACTTTGTGGAGAGGTTAAGTTATACTGCTCTACCTCTACCTAAAATAGAGTTTAAATACAGGTGTGGGAGTGCTTCCTTAATGGAGCAGGAGGACGCAAGGAGTCCAGCATTCTGTGTTCTGTTGCCAGCTCTGCTACATGACGAAGGCCTCTGTTTATCAACTCTGTTTCCTGCTTGGAGAAATCAAATGCCCAAGTGATCAGGTGAAATGGCAGGCCAGGAGAGAGAGAGTAATAAATTGCCTTGGTGAGCAGCCAGAAACAAAACTTTAAAAGTTAAATGAGAAGCATAGCCTTAGAAATATGGAAACTTTTTAAAAAATTACTTGGATAGTGCAGCCTGGTTCAATTTATCAGTAGTTGCCACTATTGGGAAAAATGTGACTGATCTGGTCTAGTTTTGGGTCTTGGTTTTTGTTGTTTTTTTTTTTTGTCTGAAGTTATAAAATGTTGTAATGGCACAGATAGCATCCTACCTTGGAATGCCATACTTCATTCTTTGTTACACTGATTCACCTCGAGTAAAATTACAAAAGCATTTGTCTGTTCTCAGTTATCTGTGGTAGAATGCATATATCATCATCATCATTATCATCATGCTTTCAACATCCATTGACTTGGGTACTTTGTGGATGTCATGCCCTTGAAAGTATATGCAGATCACCACACAGAAAAAGCTAATGGAGAATTTTTAAACCTTTTTTGTGGCATGGACCCTACTGACAAACTGGTGAGGCCTGTGGACTCCTTCTCTGACTAATATTTTTAAATGAATAAAATATATAGGTTTACAGGGAAAACCAGTTATATAAGTTCGCAGATCCCAGCTTAAGGAAATCACTCACCCTTATCACATGACCAATCCATCTTCCTATCATACATTTACTTTGTTACATCTTTTACTCCTGTTTTTGAACTTCCTTTTTTTTATTATCTATTGTAAACTACTAATAAGAAATTCCAGAATGTTTCTATAGATAAATAAAGCATGTAAAAGAAGATAATTACAAATGAAATTAGGTTGGAAATCACAGCTCAGAGTTTAAAACACAATAGCAGAGTTCAGAACTTAGAAGACACAATAGATAATCTCCTTAAAGAAGTAAAGACTAATACAGGGAATAACTAATTTGAAACAGCAGTGGAAATTCAGTCATTAATGGAAGAAATTTTGTTCAAAGAAAAGTCAGGTTTTTTTTAAATATATGAATTTTAGACAAATCCAACCAACTAACTTAAGGAACAGGTGCACAGAGATAACATGAGGATTATAGGTCTCACAGAAGGGCATGACAAAGTGAAGAAGAAAAAAAAAACAAACCTGAATATTATGCCACAAGAGAAATACAAGAAAATTGCACAGAAATTTCCAGTCCAGTCAGATCCACAATTCACAGAGAATAACCCCATCCTTGAAATTCCAAGACCTGTAGTAATCATTTCACAATTTCAACAGCAGACATTATAACCAGCCAAGAGGAAGACTTCCAAATATGAAGGAGCACTGATTCAAATAACTCAGGATTATTTCATAGCCATAAGACTAGAATTGTACCCTTTACAAAAAGCAAAGAAGCTCAAGCTGCGACCAAAAATTGTGTTGGAGCCAAACTGAACCTAATCATCAAAGATAAAAGGATTGACTTTAAACAAGATTGGCATTCCTACCTAAAAACAGGTGAGCAAAATACTCAACTTGAAAATATCACAAATAGAAATACAATAAAAGTGAATAAGTACAATTATCGAGCAAAGATTAAGGAACAAAATAAATCCTTTCACGTATACAGGCTATTGTTGAAAGAAATAAATCAAGAAAGAAAAGGAAGGAAAGAATGAAGAAAAAGAAAGGAAGAAAGGAAGGAGAATGAAATTGAACTGAGGGGTAAAAGAACAAAAAGAAATCAAGGAAAACCAAGGACCTAGGGAGGGCTAAAAATTTAAGCAGAACTTGAAGAATCAGGAGCATCTAAGAAATGAACTAATACATTTCGTGGATTAAGTTCCATGACCTCCTACAAGTAAATCAATTTTAATTTTATTAAGTTTAAGTTTAATAGGAGAATAACACAATGGAACGATGTGCAAATATGAGAAGGAAGATGAAACAGAAGGGAGCTAGAAACACACCCCCTGCCCAGTCTGTAGAGGATCCAAATAGGAATAACAGTTTTCCCTTTCACATTGCAACCTTCCTTATAACAGTTTCAATATATCATGGATTAGCATAAAAAATTAAATGGGAATTTTTTTGAGTTTTGTGGAAGCCACAGACAACAGAAAGCCAGCAGATGACACAGGAAAAATTTAAAAACTTAGAAATGCATAAAATATATTGTATATTATCAACTCAAATTTTACAATAAGGTGCTCTAAACACCCCATAAAAGAAAAAGAAAAAAAAATCAGACTTCTCTGGTACAAAGGGAGGGACAAAAAATTTTACATGGATTTTCCAGATCACAGGGGCAGTGTGCCCCTGACCCTTGCAAGGTGGAAGGGATAACTGTAGTTGATTTATGTAATCTTATAATTAGAATTGAGGCTGTGAGGAAAAAAGGATAAAGGTATAAGGGAAGGGGAGAGGATTCTGGGAAAATAGTGGAGTAGGTCAGAAAATTATAAGCTCTACAGGTTTCCCCCATAAACAAGATAAAATAATTCCTCAGGGTGAGCATAGAGAAGTTAAAAATAAACAAGAGTTGGGGCAGAACAGTGTTCTTTCTGGGACAATTAAAGAAGATCTGAAGAAAAATCCCAGGATGAGGTTTGGTTCCTGTGAAGAATAAACACCTCTAGGCTAGTTCTGCTTAATGGCATCAGCTGTGCTGGGAGGCTGCCCCAGCCTCAGCCACAAGAAGGTTTACCCCCAAAACAGTGAAGGTAGTCAGGACATGAGCTGGGGGAAGATCAAGGGAACCTCTACTGACAAGGAACACCAGCCCTGGCTGTGCTGTGCAAACTTGCCCCTGGGAGAGAAGGAACCAGTACATGTCCAGTGAGTGTAGAAGCAGTGGGGCAAGAATACTGCTGGCTATGGTCCAGAAGTCTTGGTTTCAGTTCCAGGCCAGAGGAGAGAACTGAAAGAAGATAAGAGGCCAGAGGCATCATCCCCCATGCCCCAGGACAAAAGGTGATCACAAAAAATAAGCTCCTCCAAATTAAAAAAGAAAAATGAGCTGTCAATGGAGAAAGAATCCAACCATAGAGATTTACTATGGGAATAGAAAAGACTGGAGTTCAAACTCAGAAGAGAATACTGAAGTAAAGAAACCCTCTTCTACCCCAAAGAATAATGTCAAATGGTCACCTGCTCAAAAAGAATTCATAGAAGAACTTGAAAAAGATTTTAAAAATCAAATGAAAGAGATTGATAAAAAAAACTAAAAAATAGGAACAAAACCCCAAGAAAAACAAGATTATGAATTGAAAGTCAACAAATTAGAAAAGGAAATCCAGAATCTTAAGGAAGAAAATGACTCTTTGAAAATCAGAATAGGGCATGGGGAAGCCAGCAAAAGTATAAAAGACCAAGAAATAATAAAATATAAAGACTGGAAAAACTAGAAAAGAATATGAAACATCTTATAAGAAAAACAATTGATCTGGAGAACATATCAAGAAGAGAGAACATAAGAATAATTGAATTACCTGAAAACTATGATAAAAAAAAGAAACTACAATGACACAAGACATAATTAAACAAAAATATCCTGAAGCATTAGAAGAAAAGAAAGTAGAAAGAGAAAAAATCCACCAATCACCACCTGAAAGAGATCCTACAAAGAAAATCCACAGAAATATCATAATCAAATTCTGAAACCTCCCAACTCAAAGGATAAAATATGAGCAACAAGAAAAAAAAACTATATAAGGTGGTACCACAATAATAATCACATAATAGTAGTAGTGACACTAAAAGACTGCAGGTCTTGGAACACTATATACTGAAGACCCAAAAAACTGGGATTCTGGCCAATATCATCCCTAGCAAAACTACACATAATTCTGAATGAAAAGAAATGGACATTTAATGAATTATCAGACTTTAAGGATTTTATATATTTTTTTAACTTGAACTTAATATTTGACATATAAGAGCCAAGAGAAATATAAGGTACATATCAAAGACTAGTTACAAGGGACTCAAAAAGGATAGACTGTTTACTTTTTATAGGAGGAAATGTACAATGTATGTCTAAAATTGTTATCCATAATTGGATAGTGTGTAAGAAAAATTAGGGTAGACCTGAGCATGATATGATTTAAAAAAAAATTTTTTTTGCTTTTTTTTTTTCCGGAGGGCAATTGGGGTTAAATGACTTGCCCAAAGTCACATGGCTAGTAAGTGTGTCAAGTGTTTGAGGCCAGATTTGAACTCAGGTCCTCTTGACTCTAGGGCTGGTGCTGTATTCACTGCAACACCTAGCCTTCCCATTATTTTAAAAAGTTAAACCATTTATGAACAGTTAAAAAGAGTAAGTTATTTTATACAAATGAGGTACGAGAAGAAGAACCAACACAGAGGAATTAGATGAGGGAGTGTAAGCAATCAAAGTAGGATTTTTTGCTTTTTTTCTAGATTGAGTTTTAGCCAATCAAGTGCCTATAATTGAGTCTTAGCTTTCATTGAATGAAGAGTCTTTGATTGAAAACAGTATATATTGTATTGCTTGAAGAGAGAGGACAGAATGGAGAGAAGAGCAGAGCTGAGAGAGAGAAGCAAGCATGAGCATACTAGGGGAACTTGCTTGTGGGGAGGTCTAACAGAAAGAATGTTTGTGATGTTGGTGCTCTGGTGATCTGTATTAATTTCTTAGAAGTCCTGTCTGTTGGTCTTTATGATTGAATTGAACTGAAGAGCAGAGATCTGCCCACAGAAAGGAGGCTTGGCTTAAGCCCCTTTTAAGAACTGTTAAAGTGAATTGAGATGAAGGTACTGGTAATGTGTATAAATATTGTTGTAGCCCTGTTAAGCTTTGTTTTCCTAGAAACCGAAGCTGTGGACAGGAACACTTGGAGCGTGCTGTCAGGCAGGAGCTTAGAGTGGAGCAGTCCCCATGAACTGAAATATGGAGCAGGAGCCGAGAACTGGCTATGTATGAATCCAGGCAAGAGTCAGGAGTGTTCAGCCCACAGAGGAAAAGCCATGGGGTTTGAAAGTCAGCCTTGAGTCAAGATGACAGAGGACTTTACTTGGACACTGTGTATTGACTGAGGAGATTGTGACTTACTGTGGATGGTGGATGTATTTTCTGCTACCCTTTAAGGATGTGTTTTGCTAGAGGAGACCCTAGCCTGGGACCCCTTGATTTTTTTGGGGGGGTGCAATGATATATACTGTGTATTGTGTTATACTAGGGAAGGCTCTAGCCTGGGACCCCCTAATTTTGTAAACATGTATTTTGGGGAATGTTACTGAATGCAATGATATATATCTATGTGCCATATGATATACTGAGTGTTCATACATACATACATATATACATGCACACATATAGATATAGATATATAGATATGATATGTTTTTCTTAAGGATCTTGCTGTGAATGTAATTCTTCATTGGACAATGTTTATTTTAGTTCTGAATAGAGAGTTCATTATACTATTCAATTAGATCCTTAAAACTATTCACAGAAGCAGTCCTCTTGTATTGCCATGATTGGAATAACAGAGGGAAAAACTGTGGAAATAGACTATATCAAAGTAAAGCCTATGAAGACAATCACAGGCACAAAGTACTAGTTTTAAAAAGGAGGGGAACAAAAAAATCAATGCAAATGAAATAATATAGAGAAAAGCAAACATAATCATAATCTTATAATCTTAAGCATGAATTAAACAGGATGGAAGGGGCAAAATTTATAAGAAAACCCAACAATATTCTATGTACAAGAACTATTTAGATATTTTATACCCAAGATATAGAAAGAACTGATTATCTGTATGTGTGTATATGCATATACATGTCATATGTGATATATGTTCACACATATAGCTTACATATGAGATCATCAAAAAAAATTCCATCTTTTCCCAGTTATTTGCCTTCTAATTCTAACCATTGATTTTTCTTGTGCAAAAACTTTTCAATTTTATGTAATAGAAATTGTCAACTCTATATTCTACAGCTACTTCTGTCCCATGTTAAGAATCTCTCCTGGTGTAGCCAGGATGGCAGAGTGATAAGATGTAGTACAGCCAATCTGTGGTCCACAAACTCCTCCAAACAAATCTAGAAAGTGCACCAGACTAATAACTAATGTTATTACAACTAATGTTGGAGTAATCCAGAAAAAGCACATGTTATTTGTTCAGCTCAGGATAGGAAGACAAAGAGGTTTGTATACACTGTGGATGGGTTTGACCCAAGATAACATGCATAAACACTCCAGAACGTAGGGAGAGGTTATACACCAAGACAAGAGGAGGCTTCTAGAACTATTCTAAGGCATACTGGATCATTGTGATGGGAATGGATATGAACTGGCAGCTTTATTGCCTGTTATCCAGACCTGTCCAGTTCTGTATCACAGATCTATAGCAGACTAAGAAGGAGACCTGCACAGGGAGGGGCATGTTATGTCCTTGGCCCTGTAAAGAGAAAGGAGAAAGTCAAAAGTAGCAATGAAAGCTTGCAGGTTCCCAGTCTGTCACAAAGGTCCTGGAATAACAACACTCAATATCCCCAATATAATAGCAACATGACCAGCCTAGCCCTGCCCTCCAGAAGTATGGCAGAGCCCATCTGAAACATCAAATCCAAAGTCAGGAAGTAGACTAGAGAAATGGGCAAACAAAAAAAAGCCCACATAAAGAGCTATTATGGTGGCAGGGAAGCTCAAGACATAAACCCAGATGAAGGGAATGACTCCAAACATCTACCAAAAAAAAAAAAGCCACATAGCTTGGGTAAAAATTCCACTAGAATTCCTGTAAAAGATGAAGTAAGAGTTTAAAAATGCTTTTATAAATATAAGTGCTTGAGAGAAAAAGCAAAAAAGAATTAGGGAATTAATGTTTTGGCACAAGAGATACAAAATCCCTGAAAATTAGAATGGACCAAGTAGAAACCAATGACTCTATAAGGAATAAAAAATATTAAGACAGAGTCAAAAAACTGAAAATAAGGAGGAAGGTATAAGGTATCTCATAGCAAAAAAAAAAAAACAATTTCCCTAGAAAACAGAAGAAATTTATGAATCACCGGACTATTGGAATGCCATGATGGAAAGAAAAAAAAAAGGCTAGGCATCCCTTTTCAAGAAATGTTAGAAGAAAATTACTTGAATTTCTTAGAGTCAGAGGGCAAAATGGAAATAGAATTTCCTGGTTACCCCCTGAAAAAAAAAACACTACAAAAATGAAAAATCCTGGGAATATCATAGCTAAAATTCAGAGTTTCCAGGTCAAAGAAAAAATATTCTATGGAGCCAGAAATAATTCAAGCACTGAGAAACAGAGTCATCAGCATTCATGATTTAACAACTGACACTATAAAGGAGCAGAGAATTTAAAATATAGTATTCCAAAAAGCAAAGAATATCAGCTTAAATCCAAGAATAACTTACCCACAAAAATGAGTGTAATGCTATTGGAGGAGGGGAAAAAAATGGATCTTTAATGAAAGAGAGCACTTCCTACCATACCTGTGGAAAAGACCAGAGCTACAGAGAAACTTTGAAATACAAAGACAGGAGTAAAGAGCAACATAAAAAGGCAAACATGACTGGAAAATGATAAAGGACTAAATAAGGATAAACTCCTCACATTCAAATATGGGATGATACTACATCTGTCCCCTCTGAACGCTATCACTGTTAGGGGTCATAGAGGGAGTGCAATTAGACAAAGCCTAGGAGTTGCTCTGCTATGTCTAGATGATCTTAAGAGGAGACTGGAAAGAGTGGGGAAGAGGAATACACTATAGGGGAAGGGAAAGGAAAGTTAGAGAAAATTATCTCACATAATCAGGATATACAAGTAGACATCTATACAAACTACAAGGAGGGGATGGTGGAAAAATGCTGATACTTAAACCTTTTATCTGAACTGATAAAAAGAAGAAAATACCCACACAGAGTTGGGTACAGAGTTACATTTTACTGAACAGGGAAATGGAAATAGGAGAAAAGGGGCAGGGAGGGAAGATAAATTAAGGGAGGAATTAGTTCTAAGCAAAACAAACTCTAAGGATGTGCAGAAGTAATCATAACTCTTTTTCAGATAGTGTCCATTAAGTTGTGGAAGGAATAAATAGGTTTTGATATATGGATATGATAGAATGCTACTTTGCTGAACTCTCATTGGCATAATGATGAGCCATGATTCCAGAGGACAGAGAGTTGGGAGATTAAATGCAGGAATGAGACAATTTTATTTTGGGGCATGGCCAAAGTGAAAATTTGTTTTAATTGACAATACACATTTATTTTTCATGTTCTTAGTTGTAGGTAAAGGTTCTGGAGGGAAGGTAAGGCAAATTTTGGATGATTAAAACAAATAAAATATTTTTAATTAAAAACAAAGACTCTTTTCTCCTAACCATAACTGTGGTAAGGACTCCCTTTCTCCTTAACTTTTTAAAATGATTTGACCTTTTACATTCAGGTCACATTTATTTGGAGCTTATTGTGAAATACAGTGTTAGATATTAGTCTACACATTTTCTTCCAGATTTCTTTCCTAATTTCCCAGAAATTTTTGTTAAATAAGGAATCTTTATCCAATAGTTGGTGTCCTTGGGTTTATCAAAAAGCATTCTACTATGTTTATTTGCTTCTGGATCTTGAATTCTTCTGGCCTACCAGTTGAGTAGTTCTCTGCAAAAAAAAAAAAAAAAGAAATTAAGGCTAGTTTGATAGGATGTTTTCTTGATGTAACCATACTGACTTTGTGATCACTGATTCCTTTTCTAGATGTTCACTAACTATATGTTTAATAATATTTTCTAGAATTTTCCAAGACTCATTGGCCTATGTAATGCATAGTCTCTGTTTCCTTTTCTTTTTTTGAAAATCAACTTTGTGTCATTTATCATGCTTGTCAGTGACGTGGATAAAGGTATAGCTATCATGCCTATCAAATTATATAAAATTATAGGGGATAGCTAACACACTGAACATTCAAAAATATGCTGACAGGCTAGAACATCAAAACTGAATTGAATTTGATACAATTTATTGAGTTATAAAAATCAAGGTCAAAAGTGTATGCTGGGGGAGGCATAGTAAGACAGAATTTCATCTGTAAAAGATCTGAGCATTTCAGTGGACTTTAAAGTCAATATGAGTCAGCAGTGTGACATGGCATCCAAGAAAGTGATTTTAGGTCATATTAAGAAAAGCATAGGGGTGGCCAGGTAGCACAGTGAGTAAGAGCACCGGCTCCAGTGTCGGGATGACCTGGGGATCAAATCCAGGATCAGATACTCAGTACCACACCCAGAAATAACTGGCTGTGTAACCTTGAGCAAGTTACTTAACCCCAATTGCTTTAAAAAAAAAAAAAAAGAAAAGCATAGCATCTGGGAATAACAAGGTGATATTATCACTGTTCATCATCCTGCTGAAGACTACATTGGAGTATTGTGTTCAGCTCTAGGTGCCAATTTTTTACTTTTTATTTCTTGTGTATTTTTTAAAAATAAATGTTATTCATGCCTTTTATTTTTACATCATGGTTATTTCTGGATGTTTCCTGCCCTTCTCCTCTCTCTTCCCCCAATAAAATCTATCTTATAACAAAGATAAGCCCTGATTTCATGTGATACTTAATAATCTGAGGGCCACAATTTAATTGCAGCAATAGAAACTGGGCTCAAATCCTGACTCTGCCAGATGTTTAAAAGACATCTTGATATCTATGTGACCTTAGGCAAGTCACTTAACCTCTTTGCTCCTTGGATTATTGTCTTTAGTTTTCTTCTATAGCCTCATTTCAAGTTCTACACCTATGTGGTACCAGGCCATATGCTTTTATTTGTCTTCTTAGCTTTCCTTGTTTCCATCTTTTATGAATGTCTTTTAAACATCTGAGTTGATTGGTTGGTTTCTCAGCACATCCAATTAGACTTCTTTAGACAATTGTCCTTTTTGTCCTCATATGAATTGTTTCTCTTTTTGTCTTAAATTTAATTTAGGGAGGGTGAGAAGCCATCATGGTGAAGTGGAATGCAAGCTGGATTTGAAGTCACAGCATCTGGTTTCAGTTTCTTGCTCTGCTGCTTAGCTACCTGTGTAATCTTAGGCAAGCTGCTTAACTCATGCAGCCTCAGGTTCCTCATCTGTAAAATGAATTAAATTACCTCAAAGATTTCTTCCAACTTTCAATCTATTTCCCTATAGGAGCTTCCTATTCATCGTTGACTTCCGACTTCCAATCTCAGACCTCAAACTGCCTTTCAGACATCTAAAACTCAACATGTCTAAAATCAGATTTATTGTTTTTCCTCCCCTCTTCCAAATTTCCCTTTTCTCGTTGAGAACACCACCATTCTCCAAGCAACCCAAGCTCACAAGCTAGTAGTCATCCTCAACTCCCTAATATCTCTAACCCTGCCATTCCCAGCCCTGCCCCTGCATATCCAATCTGTTATTAAGACCTGTTGATTTCACCTTTGCAAATACACTCCCGTTTTTCCACTATCACTGGCCACACCTGAACTACTACAACAGTCTGCTGGTGAATCTGCCTGCTTCAAGCCTCTCCACTTTTTCCACTCTCTGCTTTCTCCACACCAAATTGATGGCTCCATTCAGACACCAAAGTGATTTTTCTAAAGGATAGGTCTGCTCATATCACCCTCCTACTCAGTAAGCTCCAGAGGCTCCCAACTGCTTCTAGAATAAAATATAAAATCCTCTTATTTAGCATTCAAAGGCCTTCATAATTTAGACTCCTCCTACCTTTCCAATCTTCTTTTATTTTTGTTTTTTTTGGAAGGGCAGTTGGGGTTAAGTGACTTGCCCAAGGTCATACAGCTAGTAAATGTTAAATGTCTGAGACCAGATTTGAACTCAGGTCTTCCTGACTCCGGGCCAGTGCTCTATTCACTGTACCACCTGGCCACCCCCTTTCCAGTCTTCTTACCTTACTCTCCTCCATGTACTCTTCAACCAGTGACACTGGCCTCCTGGCTGCTCCATAAACAAGATGCTCCATCTTTCAGCTCCAGGAATTTTCTCAGGCTGTTCCCCATGCCTGGAATGCTTTCCCTCTTCTTCTCTTCCTTTTGTCTTCCCTGGCTTCCTTTCCCAACTAAACTCCCACCCTTTATGGAAAACCTTTTGTGCTCCTCCTTGTTTCACAGTGCCTTCTTTCTCTTATTTATTTCCATTTGTCCTGCACGCAGTTTGTTTGTTTATTGGCTCCCCATTAGATCAGTCATTAGCAATGTCTGCCTTTTGCTTTTGTTTGCATCCCTAGCACTTAACAGGGCATACACTTAATAAATGTTTATTGACTGAAGGACTTTTTAAAAGTCTTTGCTTTATTAAAATTTTTTTAACGTCACTGTTTACTACCTCCTCCTCTCCCCATGAACAAATACATATAGTCAACAAAAACAAATAAACATATTGGCCAAGTCTGGAATTATTTGCTTTGTCTTATACTTTGTTGTCCATGCTTTCCTTTTTCTTAACTGACTTTCCATTTAGAATGCTAGTCAATGGGATCCTGCCTGTACGTTCTGTGAACTCTCTGAAATCTTCTCTTCAAAAATCCAGATCACACATCAAACTGGCTTTCCTCTGCCCCTTTATCCCAAATTCTAAAATAGAATGATCACTTTCTTATTGGTAGAAATCAGATCCAGAATAGAATTTTCCTTTGTCAGTTCCTCCACCTTTTTTTTTTAAAGCAATGGGGGTTAAGTAACTTGCTCAAGGTTACACGGCCAGTTATTTCTGGGTGTGGTGCTAAGTATCTGAGCCTGGATTTGATCCCCAGGTCATCCTGACACTGGAGCCAATGCTCTTACTCGCTGAGCCACCTGGCCACCCCTAAGCAATTGGGGTTATGTAACTTGCTCAAGGTTACACAGCCAGGTGTTTCTGGGTGGGTGCTAAGTGTCTGAGCCTGGATTTGATCACCAGGTTATCCCAACACTGGAGCCTGTGCTCTTACTTGCTGTGCTACCTGGCCGCCCCATGTTCCTCCACCTTTTCAAAGATATATTTCCCCCCTCTGATATTCTGCTAATTTCATTTCTTTAATATTTATATTCATTTTGATTTTTCCTTGAGAGATTTCTAGTTTTATTTCATGTACTTTTGTTGGTAGTGTTTAAGAGCTCTGAAAGATATTCAGATTCCTGCCTCCTAGACCTCTCATGGTGGGGGACAGAATTACTGTATGTCCTGCAAAAATAGCCAGTAATAATGGTACTTGTTAAGAACATTAAGTGCTATATAAGGAAAAGAGAGGGAAAGAAAACATTACTGGTTCAAATGTCTCCTTGTCTACAAGGATAGTGGAGTAACTGTCAAATTTTTTTTCTAAAGTACAAGCATAGTAATGCCTAAGGCACTCCCTTTATCAAGTTACCCTTGTCAAAAAAAAAAAAAGAAAAGAAATCAGGTACTAGCATGAATTGTCCTTCATAAAGTCATTACCTTAGTGATCTTCTCCTTCTAAATCATCACAAACCTTTTTTTATAAATACATTCTGGGATTTTTCAAAAAATTGAAGTCAACCTTATAGGACTAGTTTAAAGACCTCACCTTCTTTTCTTAGAAATTCAGACAGTTGCATGTTTTTAGTCTTGTTTCATTTCTTCTGTTTTTCTACTTATTTTCAAAAATCATGGAGTACTCCCCTTTTTTCCATGTGTTTGAAAAGGCTAATGACTCAGTTCTCTTAATACCTTGGAATATATTTCTCAAAGGGTGGTGATATGAACTTTTTAAAAGCAGACAAGCGGAAGATGGCAGAAGAGAGAAAGCACTCAATCAACTTCTTTCAACATTCCCCTCGAAACAGCTTTAAAATAATACCTCAAATCAATTTTGGAGTGGCAGAGCCAACAAAAGACCTGAGTGAAACATTCTCTAGCCCAAGACAATTTAGAATATCTATAAGAGGGGCAGAGCCAAGATGGTGGAGTAGAAACAAAACTTCCCCGCAGCTCCAGCTTCTACCTCCTCCAATACATATAAAAAATGACTCTAAACAAATTTTAGAGCTACAGAACCCACAAAGTGACAGAGAGAAACAGATCTCCCACTGAAGGCAGCCTGGTAGCCCAGCAGGAAGGGGCTATTGCATCAAGCTGGGAGCTGAGCCCAGCCCCACGTGAGCCTTGCAGTTTTGGCCCCAGGGCAGCCCCGATCAGCAGCGGCTGGAGCAGACTTCAAGAGAGTGAAGCACCAGCAGCTGTGGAGGTTTCCAGGCTTCCCAACCCATAAATGCCAAAGACAAAGCAAAAGATGAGTGTGGAACTCTGTTGGAACAGGGGTGGATGGAAGAGCATGGTCCAGCCCCTGCCCCTAGGGCAAGAAGAAGCTGAGGCTCAGTGGCTGTACCACATGGCTGCCTCTGGAGCTCCTGGCCTGCAGATTGTAGGGGGACCAAGTGACCATACAGAGGGTAATTGCTCTTGCTTTGACCTGCTTAGATTTAGATCATGGTATTGAGTGGAGGTCCTTGGGGGTGTGGCCAGGTGCCAGAGCCTGTGTGGGCTGCAGAGAAGACACCCTCTTAATTGCTCTGGCAGCTGCAAAAACTCAGCAATTTGGGACAAAGCTCTCTCCATTCTGAAAGCAGAGTCCTACCATGGCAAAGAGTTCAAAAGTCAAGTAATTAGCAACATGAGTAAACAGAGGAAATGCAATGCTACCATAGATTGCTTTTTTGAGGACAAAAAGGATCAAAGCATGGAACCAGAAGAAGATAACAAAGTCAAAACACCTGCATCAAAAGCTCACGAGAAAAATGTGAACTAGTTACAGGCCATGGAGGAGCTCAAGAAGGATTTTGAAAACCAAGTAAGAAGTGGAGGAAAAATTGGGAAGAAAAATGAGAATGATGTAAGAAAATCAAGAAAAGAAAGTCAACAGCCTGACTGAAGACAATAACACCTTAAAAAATAGACTAACTAAAATGGCAAAAGAGGCCCAAAAAGCCAATGAGAAGAAGAATGTCTTAAAAAGTCAAATTTACCACATGGAAAAGGAATTTCAAAAACTCACTGAAGAGAATTATTCCTTCAAAATTAGATTAGAGCAAATGGAAAGTAATGACTTTATGAGAAATCAAGATACTATAAAACAGATCCAAACAAATGAAAGAACAGAAGGCAATGTGAAATATCTCATTGGAAAAACCACTGACCTGGAAAATAGATCCAGGAGAGATAATTTAAAAATTATTGGACTACCTGAAAGCCATGATCAAAAAAGAGCCTACACACCATCTTTCAATAAAACATCAAGCAAAATTGCCCTGATATTCTAGAACCACAGGGAAAAATAGAAATTGAAAGAATTCACTGATAGTCTTTTGAAAAAGATCCCAAAAAGAAAACTCCTAGGAATATTATAGCCAAATTTCAGAGTTCCCAGGTCAAAGAGAAAATACTGCAAACAGTCAGGAAGAAACAATTTTAGTATTGTGGAAACAAAACCAGGATAACACAAAACTAACAGCTTCTACATTAAGGAATTGAAGTGCTTGGAATATGATATTCTGGAGGTCAATGGAGCTAGCATTAAAACCAAGAATCACCTACCCAGCAAAACTGAATATAATACTTCAGGGGAAAATACTTCAGGAAATAGAGGATTTTCAAACATTCTTGATGAAAAAACCAGAAGCTGAACAGAAAATTTGACATTCAAATACAAGAAGCAAGAGAAGCATGAGAAGGTAAACAGGGAAAAGAAATCATAAGGAACTTATTAAAGTTGAACTATTTACATTCCTACATAGAAAAATGATCATTGTAACTCATGAGATTTTTCTCAGTATGAGGACAGTTGAAGGGAATATATTTGTATGTGTATATGTATACATACATATGTATGTATAGGAGGGTGTAGGTGTGTATAAATATATATGTAAGGGTATGCATGAGTATGTACATGTATACATAGAGGGCACAGGATGAGTTGAATATGAAGGGATAATATCTGAAAAAATAAAATTAAGAGGTGAGAGAGAAAATATATTGAGAGGAGAAAGGGAGAGAGATTAGGATAAATTATCTCATATAAAAGAGGCGAGAGAAAATGATTACAGTGGAGGGGAAGAACAGGAAGGTAAAAGGAATGGGACAACTTTACTCTTATTGAATTTAGCTTAAGAAGGGAATAACATACACACTCAATTGTGTGTCTTACCCTACAGGAAAGTAGGGGGGAAGGGGATAAAAGGGGGGATAATAGAAGGGAGGGCAGATTGGAGGAGAGGGTAGTTAGAAGCAAATACTTTTGAAAAGGGACAGGGTCAAAGCAGAAAATAGAATAAGTGAGGGGTAGGATATTATGGAAGGAAATATAGTCAGCCTTTCACAATATACCTACTATGGAAATGTTTTGTGTAACTACACATGTACAACCTATATTGAATTGCTTATCTTCCCAGTGGAGGTGGGTGAGGAGGGAAGAAGGGAAAAAATCTGGAACTCAAAAGTTTTAAAAAAACAAATGTGTATTAAAAAAATTGTTGCTGTTTTTTTTTTTACATGTAACTGGGAAATAAGACACACAGGCACCGGGGTATATGAATTCATCTTACCTTACTAGAAAGTTAGGGGAGGGATGGGGGAGGATAGAAGAGAGAACAGATTGGGGAAAGTGGTATTCAGTAGCCTTGGGGGGGTTACTGAATGGGGGGGGGTAGGAGAAAGATGGGGAGAAAATTTGTAACTCAAAATCTTGTGGAAATAAATGTTGAAAACTAAAAATAAATAAATAAATTGGAAACATTAAAAATAATACTAAATTGGGGTTTTTGTTTTGCCTTTTGGAGGGTAATTCGGGTTAAGTGACTTGCCCAAGGTCACAAGGCTAATTTTTTGTGTTAAGTGTCTGAGGCCAGATAATAAATTGCTAAAAAAAAAAAAAATCTGTAAGAAAGATCCATGACTGGGGGCGGGGGGGCGGCAGGCGGAATGAACCAGAGCCCACATGGATGAAGCATCAATGGTGGTAACAGAAGCAGCAGTGTCTGGAACTCTCAAGTCAGAGATGGTAAGGCCGAAAGAGTTTATAGGGGAACTCTATGCTAGCACTGGATACAGGACCAAATGCTGCCTGGCAAATCCATTGCCTATACCCACTTCTTTGTTCTTTGTCATAGTTCAAGGGTCGAAGGGAACACTTTCAGTCAAGAGGGAATGGGAGCCCTGAGAAGGAATATTACAGTCCCAACCAATCAGGAACCCTGAAGAACAGTATCAATTGAAGTTTTAAGGGATCAGGAGCCCTTCCTGAGTAAGAATCAGAGTGAAGAGCAGGAAAGCAGTAACTATACTTATCCTCAGATCACACCACCTTGGAAGCACCAAAAACCTCCAAACCTGCAGATATAACTGAAAACAGAAGTACAAAAATGCCTGAAGCTTGAAACAGTACTCCTCTCATGTTTCATGCCAAGAACAGAGCCCAACTTTACCATACAGTTCAAAATCAAGAAATAGGATGGAAAAATGAGCAAATAAAGCACCTGACCATAAAAATCGACTACCATAGTGATAAGGAAGACAAAGATACAACCTCAGAAGAAGACAATGCAGTGAAAATAGCTACAAGCAAAGACTCAAAGAAAAGACTCAAAAGTTCCAAAAAGAATGCTTAGAAGAGTGAAAAAAATGATTTTTGAAATCAGATATAAGTGGCAGAGGAAAAAATAGGTTAAAAAGTGAGAGCAAAGGAAGAAAATTATGAAAAAAACAATAAACAGCTTGGTAGAAGAGGCACAGAAATACTGGGGGGGGGCAGAATAAAAAACAAAATTGGCCAAATGAAAAAAAATACAAAAATTTACTGATGAAAATAATTCCTTAATGGCAAAGAATTGGAAATCGACAAGTTGTGGTTTATGAATGTAATACTATTATGCTATAAGAAATGATGAACAAGTGGATTTCAGGGAAAAAATGGAAAGGCTTACATAAACTGATGCAAAGTGAAATAGGCAGAGCCAGGAGAATATTGTTCATAGTAACAGCAATACTGTACAATGATCAACTATGAATGACTTAGCTATTCCTAGCAATATAAGGATCCAAGATAATTCTAAACAATTCATGAGGAAAAAATACTGTTCCCATCCAGAAAAAAAACTGATGGAGTCTGAATGCAGACAGAGTTTTGAGGTGGGATTGCATAAGTAAATGAGAAGAATAAACAAAAGAAAATAGGATGGAGGGAAATGCACAGTTCGTAATAACTGTAAATGTAAATGAGACAAACTCACCCATAAAAACAGGACTGGATAGCAAAATACATTAGAAATCAGAATCCAGCCATATGTTATTTATAAGAAATGCATTTGAAACAAACACACAACATTAAAATAAGAGACTGGAGTATAATATAATATGCATCAGATGGAGTAAAAAAAGGCAGGGTTAGCCATCATGAATTCAGACAAAGGAAAAGCAAAAACAGATCTAATTAAAAGGCATAAGCAAGGAAATTTCATCTTGCTAAAAGACATTACAGACAATGAAGTAATATCAATACTAAGCATATATACATCAAATGATATAGCATACAAATTCTTAAAGGAAAAGTTAAATGAATTGTAGGAGGAAACAGTAAAACTATACTAATGGAGAACCTCAACTTTCCTCTTTCAGAGCTAGGTAAATCTAATCATAAAATAAATAAGAAAGAAATTAAAGATATTAATATAATCATAGAAAAATTAGATGTGATAGATCTCTGGAGAAAACTGAATGGGAATCAAAAGGAACATACTTTTTTCTTAGCTCTATACAGCACCTTTGTCAAAATTGACCGTAAAAACCTCACAACCAAATGCAGAAAAATTAAATGCACTCTTTTCAGACCATAATATGATAAAAATTACATTTAATAAAGGGCCATGACAGCATAGATTAAAAATTAGTTAGAAATTAACTAGGTGGCACAGTGAATACAGTGCCAGGCCTAGAGTTAGGAAGACTTATCTTCCTGAGATCAAATCTGGCTTCAGATACTTAATAGTTGTGTGAACCTGGGCAAGTCACTTAACCCTCCTTGCTCAGAGCCTCATCTGTAAAATGAAGTAAATGGCAAACAACTCTAGTATCTTTGCCAAGAAAACCTTAATCAAATCACAAAGAGTAGAACACAACTGAAAAATAACTGAACAACAACAAATAATCTAATCCTAAAGAATGAGTGGGTCAAAGAACAAATCATAGAAACAATCAGTAATTTCATTAAAAATAATGACAGTGAGACTACATTCCAAAATTTGTGGGATGCAGTGAAAGCAGTACTTAGGGTGAAATGTATATGTCTGAATGCATACATTAATAAAAGAGAGAAAGAGCAGATCAATGAATTAGGCATACAATAACAACAACAACTAAACTAGAAAAAGAACAAATTTAAAATCAATTAAACACCAAAGTGGAAATCCTGAAAATTAAAGGAGAGATTAATAAAAATTAAAAGAAAAAGATAATTGGAATAATAAATAAACAAAAATAGGAACTGGTTTTATAAAGGCAAACAATAAACTAGAAAAACCATTTGTTAAATTGATTTTAAAAAAAGAAGACCAAATTACTAATATCAAATGAAAATAGTGAATGCACCACCAATAAAGATGAAATTCATTTTAAGAGTTATTTTGCCCAATTTATGCCAGTTAAAATAGTAATATAAGTGAAATGGCTGAATATATTAAAAATGTAAACTGCCCAGATTAACAGAAGAGAAAACAGAATACTTAAATAGTCCTATCTTAGAAAAAGAAACTGAACAAGCCATAAATAAGTTTTATTCTAATGTGGAAATGTTTATATGATTGTACATGTATAGCCTATGTCAGATTGTACACCTTCTTGGGGAAGGGGAAAGGAAAGGGGGAGAAAAATTAAAACTCAAAATCTTATAAAAATGAATATTGAAAACTAAAAATAAATTAATTAATTAAAAAGAAAAGAAAAACCTGGAAAGACTTGCATGAATTGATGCTGAGTGAAGTGAGCAGAACCAGAACACTTTATGCAGTAATAACAACATTGTTTGATGACTGACTTTATTAGACTTAGCAATGCAACGATTTAAGACAATTTTAAAAGACTCATGATAGAAAATGCTATCCACATCCAGAGAAAGAGCTACGGAGTCTGAATATACATCGAAGCATACTATTTTTTCTCTTTTGTTGTTTTATTTCTTTCTTGTGATTTTCCCCTTTTGTTCTGATTCTTCTTTCACAATATGACTAATGTAGAAATATGTTTAATATCAGATTTCATGCTGTCTTGGGGAAGGGAGGAAAATTTAGAACTCAAAATCTTAAAAGTGAATGTTAAAAACTATAAATAAAGAAATCATTACACAGTTGATAAATGACAAAGGATATGAACAGAGTTTTCGGAAGAAGAAACCAAAGCTATCAATACTTACATTTTTTAAAAATGCTCTAAATCACTAATGATTAGAGAAATGTAAATTAAAACAACCCTGATTTACCACTTCAACCCATATGATTGGCTAACATGACAAAAAAGGAAAATTACAAATGCTGGAGACAATGAGGAAAAATAGATGCACTGATTCATTCTTGGTGGAGTTGTGAACTCGTCGAATGATTCTGGAGAACAATTTGGAACCACTTCCAAAGGGCTATTAAACTGTATATACCCTCTAACTTGGAAATACCACTTCCAGGTCTTTATCCCAAGGAAATTAAAGAAAAATAACTATTTGCACAGTAATACTGATAGCAGTTCTTTTTATGGTGGTAAAGAATTAGAAATTTAGGAGATGCCCATCAATTGGGAAATAGCTGAACATGTTACGGTATATGATTGTGATAGAATATTATTGCATTATAAGAAATTTTGAAGGAGATGATTTCAGAAAAGCCTGGGAAGACTTAAATGAACTGAGACAGAGTGAAGTGAGCAGAAGCAGAACATTGTACTCAGTAATACAACATTGTAAGAAAAATCAACTTTGAAAGACATAGCCAATCTGATCAAGATGATGAGCCCAGACAATTCCAAAAGACCCAAGATGAAAAATACCATCCACCTCTAGAGAGAGAACTGATGAACCCTGAATGCAAATTGAAGCATACTGTTTAAACTTTCTTTCTTTTTCTTGTTTTTTTTTTCTCTGTGTTTTCTTTTGAAGCATGGCTAATATGGAAATGTTTTGTATGACTTCACATTTATAATTGACATCAAATTGCTCATCTTCTTTGTTTTATTTTGGGGGGGGAGGGCAATTGGGGTTAAGGGACTTGCCCAAGGTCACATGGCTAGTTTTTGTGTTAAGTGTTTGAGGCGGGATTTGAATTCAAGTACTGCTGACTCCAGGGCCAGTGCTCTATTCACTGCGCCACCTAGGCATCCCCAAATTGCTCATCATCCCACCTTAAGGAGGGTGGGAGCTCTAGAGGGAGGAAGAATTTGGAACTCAAATTTCTTTAAGTGAACATAAATTTATTTTACATGTAATTGGGAAATATTTAAGAAAATTAAAATTAAGCAGGTACCCTCCTACCACCAATCATCACCTCATTTAATTTTGGTGTTAAATTTTTTCCAATCATTTCCAATACTATCCTAATGAAAGATCATTTTCTTTCTTTTTTTTCCAAATGCTTTATTAACTTCTGATTTACATCATTAATTTCCACCAGATTTTGAGTTACAAATTTTCTCCCCATTTTCCCCCTAAATAGGGATAAATAAATAGGGAATAAATAAATTTTTCACCCTAAAATAGCAATCCCACAGGATACCCCCTCCTCTAATCTGCTCTCTCCCATATCTTCTCCCATACCCCCTTCAACTTTTCCAGTAGGGCATGCTGGATCTCTATGCCCCAGTGCCTGTATATCTTATTTCCCAATTACATGTAAAATAGTATTAATAATAGTATACCTATGTGTGTGTGTGTGTATATATAATATATATATATATATATATAATTTTAAACATTTGATTTAAAAACTTTGAATTCTAAATTCATTCCCTTCCTTCCTCGTCACCCACCCTTACTGGAAAGTTAAGCAGTTCAGTATAGGTTGTACATGTGTATCTAATGCAAAACATTAACATAGTAGATATATTATAAAAGACTGACTATATTTCCCTCCCTCCTATCCCAACACCCACTTGTTCTGTTCTCTACTTTGATCCCGTCCGTTTTCAAAAGTGAGTGATTCCAACTTCCCTCCCCCCCAGCCTTCCCTCCCTTCCATCATCCCCCCTCTCATCTCCTTTCCGCCACTCTCCTATAGGGTGAGATACCCTATTTAGTGTGTATTTCATTCCCTCCCTGAGCCAAATTCAGTGAGAATAAGTTTGGTCCATTCCCTTTTGCCTTCCTCTTCTTCCCCTCCATTGTAACCATTTTCCCTTGCCTCTTCTATATGAGATAGTTTACCCCATTCTGTCTCTTTCCATCTCCTCTCATTATATTCCTCTCTCACCTCTTAATTTCACCTTTTAAGTATCATCACTTCCTATTAAATTGGTCCTGTGCCCTCTATCTTTGTATACCTGTAAACATAAATACACATATTCACATATGTATTCATACACCCATATACCCTCCGATATAGACATATATATATTTCTATTCCCTTCAGCTATTTTAATATTGAGAAAAGTTTCATCAGTTACAATGATTGTTTTTTCATGTAGGAATGTTAATAGTTCAACTTTGATAAGTGGCTTGTGATTTCTTTTCCCTGTTTGCCTTCTCAAGGTTCTCTTGCTTCTTGTATCTGAATGTCAAATTTTCTATTCAACTCTGGTTTTTACATCAAGAATGCTTGAAAATCCTCTATTCTACTGAATGACCATATTTCCCCCTGAAACATGATACTCAGTTTTGATGGGTAGGTGACTCTTGATTTTAATTCCAGCTCCTTTGCCCTCTGGAATATCATATTCCAGGCCCTTCAGTGTAGAAACTGCCACTTCCTGTGTTATCCTGATTGTGTTTCCACAATATTCAATTTTTTTTCTTCCTGGCTGCTTGTAATATTCTCTCCTTGATCTGGGAATTCTGGAACCTGAGTAGGTATAATATTCCTAGGAGTTTTCTTTTGGGGATCTTTTTCAGGAGGTGATCAGTGGATTCTTTCAACCTCTATTTTGCCTTCTGGTTCTAAAACATCAGGGCAATTTTCCTTGAGAATTCCTTGGAAGATGATTTCTAGGTTCTTTCTTTGATCATGGCTTTCAGGTAGTCCAATAATTTTTAAATTCTCTCTCCTGGATCTATTTTCCATGTCAGTGGTTTTTCCCATGAGATATTTCACATTGCCTTCTATTCTTTCATTTGTTTGGATCTGTTTAACAGCATTTTGATTTCTCATAAAGTCATTAGCTTCCATTTGTTCCAATCTAATTCTGAAGGAATGATTGTCCTCCGTGAGCTTTTGAGATTCTTTTTCCATCTGGCAAATTTGGCTTTTTGAGGCATTCTCCTCATTGGCTTTTTGAGCCTCTTTTGCCATTTGAGTCAGTCTGTTTTTTAAAGTGTGATTTTCCTCAGTCAGGCTGTTGACTCACATTTTGTAATTTTCTTGCATTGTTCTCATTTTTCCTCCCAATTTTTCCTCCACTTCTCTTATCTGCTTCTTAAGGTCCTCTATGGCCTGTAACCAGCTCGTATTTTCCTTTGAAGTTTTTGGTGCAAGAGTTCTGACTTCACTGTCTTCCTCCTGTTCCATGCTTTGCTCCTTTTTGTCCCCAAAATAGGAATCTAATGTTGGATTCTTTGGTTTGCTTTTTGCCTTTGCCTGGTCATGTCACCCCTCAGTCACTTGACCCCTGGGCTTTTTGCCACAGTAGGACTCTGCTGCCAGACAGGGGAGCTTTTGTCCAAAATGCTGGGGTTTTCTCAGCTGCTGGAGGTATTAGTTGGGTGCCCTTGTTGTATCCTCCACATGCTCTGGCAAGCTGGTCACACACCCCAGGACCTCCACCCTAGACTGCAATCCAGATCCAAGCAGGTTAAAGCAAGAGTGATTACCCCTCAGACTGGTCTCTTGTTCCCCCTATACTCTGCAGGCCAGGAGTTGAAGCTTGCCACATGGGTTGGCTGCAAGCCATGGCTCCTCAGCTACTTCTCGCCCTGCCCCAAGAGCAAAAGCCAATGCACTCTCAACTACTGGTCCCAAAGTCCAGACTGCACTGACCTCTCACTTTGTCCTTTGCATCTATGTGTTGATAAATCTGGAAATGGCCACAGCTGCTGCTGATCTGGAGTCCCTCCAGCCAGCTGCTGGTCCAGCCCGCCCTGTGGCTAAACCTCAGTGTGGAGCTGGGCTCGGCTCCCAGAACGCTGTGCTGGCCAATTCCTGCCAGTCTGCCGGGCTGTCCTCAGCGGCAGGTTAGCTTCTCTGTGTCACTTTGTGGGTTCTGTAGCTCCAAAGTTTGTTCAGAGTCCCCTTTTATGTGAATTGGGGAAGGTGGAAGCCGGAGCCACCCAGAGGTGCTGTTTCTATTCTGCCATCTTGATTCCGCCTAAAGATCATTTTCTTTATTTAAGAAAACAGAAGCAAATTCAGAATTGACAAGGGTTGTAGTCTCTTCATTGTCAAGTTAGTGTCATCACCTTCAGCTTAAGCAAGAGTTCTATCTCTTTTTTGATGTTCCTTTTGCTCCCAACTTAACTAAAAAAGCCCTTTTCTAGTCTCTGGCATTCACTACGTAAGAGCCTCAGCTCAATTAGTGTGTTAAAATTGCTCAACATTTCTTATTGAACAATGCTACTCTTTGATATTCATTTTCAGTTATCTACCCTTATTTCTATCCTCTGTACTATTGCAGAGCGTGTGTTCAGTTTTGAAAAAAAAAATAGATTTCCCCAAACTTCCCTCCCACAAAGCAAATTCCTTGAAAAGTTCACCCAAATCACCTAATGGCACTATTATTGTATCAGTTTCCATTTTTGTGATTTACCAATTGTTAAGAGTAAGGATATGTGAAATCATTACAAACAAGAGAAATACACATTAAAAGAATTACTATTCACAATCATATTCTAGCAAAACCAAGAATTGAAAAGAAATGTATAAAAAATGTGAAATACTCAAATTAGTGAAATAGTGACATTAATCCAATTGAGAAAATGAAATTTAAGAAGCCACAAGGAAGTGGCCAAAGGAAAAAACCCTGGTCCAGGTGGATTTATAAGTGAATTGTATCAAACATTTAAAAAGCAATTAATACCTATGTTACCCTGAGCAATCTTAAGTATTTTGAAAGAGAACACTATCTACCTCCTTTTATGAGGCAAATATGGCACTAATTCTTAAGCCAGAGAAGGGGAGAGAGAGAGAGAGAGAGAGAGAGAGAGAGAGAGAGAGAGAGAGAGAGAGACTATATAGGTGAATAACATTAATAAATATTAATGCAAACACTTTAAGTAAAATCCTAGCACATAGACTACAGCAACATAGTTTTAAATTGTTTACTGTGACCAAGTTGGGTTTACATCAAGAATGTAAGGATGGTTTAACATTAGAAGTTGTAGAAAAGAACGTTAGGTTTAATGTGAGGGAGGAAATTTCCAAATACTTCAGGCTATCAAAGTGATGATGGGTCTTTAAGCAGAGCTAACTATCACAACTATTTAAGAGGTCTTTTAAAGTGAATAATACTTAGTTCACATGTGGATTGGAGATGCTCTCTGAAGTCTCTTCCAATCTTGAGATTATGTGATTGTCTATACACTATGGTAGTCTTTTATGATGCAAAGATGAAATGACAGTCTCTGCTCTCAAAGAGCTCACAATAAGAGTGAAGAAGAATTTAGAACTAGTAATAATATATTTATATAGTAGTTGTAGTTTAAAATTTACTAAGGGCCATTCTACCTAAAACTTGTGAGGCAACAAAACAAGTTTTGCTTTGGGTGTGTGTGTGTGTGTGTGTGTGTGTGTGTGTGTGTGTGTGTGTGTGTG
>NW_027185887.1:8611085-8611488 GCF_028583685.1 Petaurus breviceps papuanus
GAGAGAGAGAGAGAGAGAGAGAGAGAGAGAGAGAGAGAGATCAAACTAAGGATTAGAGTGATTTTGCCATGGTCACATGCCTAGTTAGTATTGAAGCCAGGATTTAAACACACTACATAATGGAGGAAGATGGAAGGAAGGAAGGAAGGAAGGAAGGAAGGAAGGAAGGAAGGAAGGAAGGAAGGAAGGAAGGAAGGAAGGAAGGAAGGAAGGAAGGAAGGAACCAGAGGGCTTATTTTCAGGGGAGGGCTTATTTTAATGAACATTGACAGCAATTTTAATAAACAGGTAAATGTGAACAAAAAAATGTACCCTTATTCAATAAGCAAATCACTGGGGAAGAACAGGATGACGCGCTCACTGCTGCAGCTCTGATTGGATGCAGCTCGTCGTGCGTTTCACC
>NW_027185887.1:8611588-8627823 GCF_028583685.1 Petaurus breviceps papuanus
GGGGGAACGGTGCATACAGAGGGTACCGTAATGTAGCGTGTAGCGCAGGGGATCACCTTCACTACAGTAGCAATCTCAATAGGTCTTATTTTGGGGGGAGGGCTTATTTTAGAGGACTCTTAAACAGTAAGGGGAGGGCTTATTTTCGGGATAGGTCTTATTATCAGGGAAACACGGTAAGTACTTTTGTGCAAAGCACTATGATAAGATCCTGAGGATACAAATATAAAAGAGGAGATAACCCCTGCCTTCAAGGATCTAATATTATAATGTTGCACACATAAAAATATAGCTATGTAAAAAAAGTGCAATGGGGAAATCTGAAGTACAATGAGAAATTTACAGCATTGTCTCTGGTAGCAATATTTTCCATGGCAAAGGATACACCCATTTGTTATGCTCCAGTATGTGTGTTGGGGTGGGACATCTCTCTAAACTGTCATAAGTCTTCTTTTTCCCTGTGATCACATCTGTTCCAGTGGGTTCAATAATTATCACTAAACAGATGACTCTAAAAATCTGTATATCTAGTTGTTCAGTCTTAATTTCTCTTCTGAAATCTGTTCTTTCATTTTCAACTGGCACCTGCACATTCTACCAGAATCTCACATTGGCTAGATTTCCCTGTCTTTGTTGGAGTACCATTCTTCATCCTTTCAGTTCACTCAGGCTTATGACCTAATATTATACTTGACTCTTCCCTCTCCCTCACCTTCCATCTTAAATCAATTACTAGGTCCTGCCAATTCTACCTCGTTATCTTTCACATCTGTTGCCTCTCTGCTATCAAGTAGTACAACTTCGTTTTTTAAGTGAATAACAACGATTTCAAATGAACCCTAATTTAAATCTTCATCTACTTTCACCTGGATGAATGTAATGGCATCCAAATCACTCTTCTTGCTTCCACTGTCTTTCTATTCCCTATTTATCCTTCACACAAATGATTACTTTCCCCAAAGGTAAAGATGGAAAAACAGAGATGGCTTAAGAGTAAAGAGTCTCTCTATCTCTCAATCTTGATTTTCTCCTCTGGGAAATTAATTAAAAGTGCCCTACCAGCAAAGAAGTTAAAGAATAACTTTAAAAATAACCACCCAAATCCAGAAGAGTGGCCATTTCTGGGGAGGGGGGCAATTTTTTTGGTCTCATATGTTCCAGAAAGTCTATTGATTTCCTGGTGAGGCTCAGTCCATGTACTGCCAACCACTCCCACCTCCTTCTATACTACACAAAATACCCTTCAGCCGCTAATTTCTGTACTTCAGGAAATGAAATTTTAATTATAGCCTCTTTACAAAAGTGACCAGTGCAGTAAGAAAAAGAATACATAGGCATACCAACCAAATTACTGCATTTCCTAAACATGCAGTCTCCTTATGAGCCTTTGTTTTGTTTTGGTGACTTTTAATGGACTTGGGATATTACTGCCAGTACAGAAATCTTCTATTAATGCTGTCAGGGGGTGGATCCCATGCCAATTCACTGAAACCCAGAACCATTAATAGCTATAAAAACAGGTGGGCTTTAGAAGACATTGAAAAAGTGAAGGGCTTCCAATTATTTACCTTATTGACAGGGCTTCAGTTTCTACCATTCTTGAGTGATCCATTCACCTTAGATCCCAAAGATAAATCTTTTGTCAGTAACATATCCAATATGCTCAAGACATCCTGCATTTATAAACTCCACACTCTTCAGATACACTTCCCTTCTGCTTTCCCCTCCCCACTCTCAAGCCAGTTAGAGGATTAGGTTAGCTTCCTGACCTGCAGCATGAATGACTCCATAAGGAACCTTGGTAAACTGCTACCAGAAAACACATACTTTGTGTTAATGGAGCAAGGAAGGGTCCCTGAGGTTTTCAGAAACTCAGCTGACCACACAAGCATGAGATTGTTCCTTTTGACAAATAACTGTATTTAATAACGTGGCACAGAAGCCATAAATGAGAATAGAGAAAGTATTTGCTGGCAAGTTGTCACTCTGACTTAGGTAATCTCTCCCTTGCTCCCAAAGGATAGATAATTCTCCTATGGTCTGACAGTTTGCCAAAGAGAAAAGGGGGAATGGGAGGGCAGGGGGAGAGTCAAGGGGACAAAGAGAGACTAGGGAGCTGAGGAAAGAAAGAGACAGGGAGACAGGGAGGGGGAGGGAAAGGGAAAGGGAAAAGAGTCAGCCTCTGTTTAAAAAATAAAAGGTTTTGCCTATTAGGTTTTCCCCACATTTCTTTCTTAAAACCACTGCTTAAAAATACTTTAAAAAGGGTATGTCATTTAGAGTTCCATGAAGAGGCGTCAAGCATCATAATTAAGATGCAATAGGGAAGAATTAAGGCCTTTTGGCTTTTAAATGTCACTCAAAGAGTTTTCACAAATCTATGTTAGAAGGCTGAGTTCTGAGTATACAAATGCTTTCACTGGAAGTTTTGGGAATAGAATTTGTGTGTTCTAGAAATAGAAATAGGCTCAACATTTCACTGATAACTCATCTGCTGAAGATTTGTAAATCTGTGCCCTATTGGAAAAATATTACACACTCATTAAGTGAAAGTCATGGATGAATTCTAAGAAAATTCAATACTCTTGCAAGATATCAAATAAATCCACATAAATCATAAGCATTTCTATATACTACCAACAAAACCCAGCAGAAAGAGATGGAAAAAGAAATTACATTTAAAATACTTGCAGACAATATAAAATACTTGGGAGTCTACCTGCCAAGACAAATCCAAGGATTATATGAACATAATAACAAAACACTTTTCACAAAAAGACAAATCTAAACAATTGGAAAAATATTAATTGCTTATAGGCAGGCTGAACCAATATAATAAAAAGGACAATTCTACCTAGATTAATTTACTCTGACATACCAATCAAAATACCAAAGAATTACTTTACAGAGACAGAAAAAAAATAACAAAATTCATCCAGAAGAACAAAAGATTAAGAATATCACAGGAATCAATTTTAAAAATGTGAAGGAAAGCAGCCTAGCAGTACCAGATTTCAAACTATATTATAGAGCAGTAATCATCAAAATAATCTGGTGATAGATAAGAGAGTGGTGGATCAGTGCAAGAGATTAGGTTTACAGAGGAAAATGATCACAGTAATCTAGTATGATAAATCCAAAGATCCAAGTTTAGGGGGGCAAGAGCTCACTATTTGACAAAAACTGTTGGTAAAGCTAGAAAGCAATGTGGCAGAAAATAGGCATAGGCCAACATTCACACCATAAAACAAGATAAGGTCAAAATGGATACATGAGTTAGATATAAAGCATGACATTATAAACATATTAAAGGAGCATGGAAAAAATTACCTGTTAGGTCTATGGATAAGGGAAGAGTTTGTGACCGAACAAGAGCTAGAGAGGATATTGGGAAATTTGATTTTGATTATATTAAATTAATAAGGTTTTGAACAAACAAGGTCAATGAAGCCAAAATTAGAAGGAAAGAAGGAAACTGGGGTGAGGAGGTGAGAATTTACAGTAAGTTTCACATAAATAAATAAAAATAAGAATCATAGGGGTGGGTAGGTGGCACAGTGAATAGAGCACCAGCTCTGGAGTCAGGAGGACTTGAGTTCAAATCCAACCTCAGACACTTAACACTTACTAGTCCTGTGACCTTGGCAAGTCACTTAACCCTGACTGTCCTGCCCTCCCCCCTCCAAAAAGCAAAAAATAAAATAAAATAAAAAATAAGAACCATTGTCCAATTGGTAAATAAACAAAGAATATGAACAGGGAGTTTTCAGAAGAAGAAATCAAAGCTATCAGTTGTCATATGAAAAATTTTCTAAATCACTAATGATTAGAGAAATGCAAATTAGAACAATTCTGATATACCACCTCATACCCACCAGACCAGTAACATGACAGAAAAGAAAAATTACAAATGCTGGAAGGGATGTGGAAAAATAGGTACACTAATGCACTCTTGGCAAAGCTGTAAATGAACCATTCTTGAGAACAATTTAGAACTATACCCAAAGGACTATAAAATTGTGTATACCCTTTGACCCAGAAATACCATTACCATGTCTACATCCCAAAGAAAACAAAGAAAAAGGAAAAGGACCCATATGCACAAAAAATATTGATTACAGCTCTTCTTGTGGTGGCAAGGAGTTAGAAACTGAGGGGATGCCCATCAATAGGGGAATGGCTGAACAAGTTGAAGTATATTTTTGTGATGGAATACTATTATGATGTAAGAAAGGATGAAGGGGTTGGTTTCAGGAAAGCCTGGGGAAACTTAGCTGAACTGATGCCAAGTGAAGTGAGCAGAACCAGGAGGACATTGTACATAGTAACAGTAATATTGTAATAATGATCAATCGTGAAAAACTTGGCTACTCTGATCAATACAATGATCAAGACAATTCCAAAGGACTCATGCTGAAAAATGTTATCCACATTCAGAGAGAAAGTCAATGAACTCAGAGTGGAGATCAAAGCCTTTTAAAAAAAAGAAAGAAAATGCAATTCTTAAAAAAAAAAGCATGATATTTTAAAATTCTACTTGAAGGGTGGGGGGAGAGAGAGACAGAGACAGAGAGAGACAGAGAGATGAGAGACAGAGAGAGAAAGACACAGAGAGAGAGAACTGTAAGATGGGGAAAAAATGTCCACAAAAAATTACATTTAGCTGGCACCTCCTCATTGGGTAGATTGGTCTGGGTGCCAATCTCTCCTTACACTTTTTCTTTTCCTCCCTAAACTCAGAGGTGAATGGTCTCTATCTCCATCAATGTGTATATGTAAGAAATAAAGAGGTTTTTTCCTCTGAAGACTGAGGTGAGTAACTCTCTTTTCCCCTTTCAGTGAAATCATTGGTTCTTGCCAAGACAATGAAGAAGAAATGGATGCCTCTGCCAAGGATTGTGGACATCAAGGGAGGCAAATCAGCCTAATAGCATGTCAGGGAGGGCCAGGGAAACAGGGAAAAAGCATTTATTAGGTGCCTCATGTGTGTCAGGTGTGTGTGTCATTTGTGTCATTATCTCATGGAAATGAATGATCACTCTCTGAGTCAAGAAAAGCCAGAAGCAGTGTCAGAGACTGGGTGCCATGCCTGATCCAAGGCAAACTGAGAGCTATCAGACTTGGAGTGACCAGGAGAGCTGCAAATCAGGCAGTGGGTAATGAATGGAATGGGTGGTTTTCAAAGAACACCACCAAAGCTCTAAGTACTGAGGTTTCTCACCAATCCCCCTTTATTTTCACTTCAGAAGGATCCCATCTAATCCATAGGTCTCTTGGAAAACTTCATTTCACCAGTCTACTGGGGGCAAAGGGGAGGAGGGACTGGAAAGACATGATACTGATTCAGGAAAGTGCATGGATATTGTTTTCACTTCCTTATAATTTATTTCTATCCTTGCTAAGCATTTTCTTGTTTCAATGTTATTTCTTGGCTTCATCTATTTTAATGATGGCAATTAATTGCCTAGACCTAATTTAACTTTAGAAGTTCTCCATTTTAGAACTGGAAAGGGACAATCAGGCCAAGACTGATAAATTACCATTCAAAGTCTCATCTTCATGAATCCAAAACCATGAGGGTCTATAAGCAAAATAATTTATGGGTTAAAGAAGATTTTTGGATAAAAATTCAATCCTATTATGTGAATATTTAAGTGTATGATATAAATAAGGCTCAATATCAGGTACTAGGGTTATACAGAAGAAAAGAAACATTTTTTACCTCTTAGAACTTGGAATCTTAGGGGCAGGAGTCAAATAAGATAGATCCACAATTAACTTTAGTACAAGGTAGACCATAATAAGTACATAGGAGAAGTGGAAAATTTAGTAGTTTAATTTGAATGAAATATAGAGTATGTGAAGAGAAGTCATCAGACATGTCTGGAAAGGTAGATGGGAGCCAGACCATAGAAGACTTTGAATGACAGGCTAATGGGTTTATATTGTATTCAACAAGCAATGGCTTTTCACTGAAGTTATCTGACATGATTAGACTTCTTCATTAAGAAGAATACTCTGACAAGAGTGTAAAGGTGAACAGGTAACAACATCTTGATTTATTTCAACAAAAATTGCATCCATCAAGCAGTGGAAGAAATAAGAAAGGTTTAACATTAGGAAAACAATTAGCATTATTAAATAAACCACAAAAACTGTATGATTATTTTAATAGGCATAGAAAAGGCCAGAGGTAAAATATCATTCTTGAATATATTTAAAACTGAAAAAGCATTCCCAGGTCAGTCCTAGCTTTAGAGCCAGAAAGGGCTTCAGAGGCCACATAGTCCAATCCCCTCATTTTATAGAGGAGGAGACCACAACATGCAGGATCTCACCTATGTCACACAGGTAATAAGTGATGGAGCCAATTGTTTGGACTCCAGTCACCTGACTCTGGCACTCTTTCCACTGCACCATGTATTTCTTTAATATGATCAGAACTAAGATTTAGTCATGGAAAAACACCAGCATTGTTCTGAGAAAGTATAGGGAAGAGTAAAACATAAGTGCCTCATATTACATTGCTGTTTGACATGGTACTACAAGGGTCAATTAAAACATTAAGATAGGAGAGAAATTCAAGCATCATCAATGACAGGATGAAATAATCCCCATTCACAGATAATATGAAGACAAAGGGGAAGCAAAGAGAGTTTATTTAGATGGTAAATGATGATTTACCTATAAAACCCTAGATAATCACTGAAAAAACAAAGGAGGGGGCAGCTAGGTGGTGTAGTGAATAGAGCACCCACCCTGGAGTCAGCAGGATCAGAGTTCAAATCCTGCCTCAGACACTTATCACTTACTAGCCCCATGTGACCTTGGGCAAGTCACTTAACCCCAATTGCCCTTCCTTCCCCTCTCCAAAAAGCAAAAACAAAACAAACAAAAAAAACAACAAAAACCAAATGAGATGATTAATAGCATCAGCAGAGTAGCAGAATACAAAATAAATCCACAAAAATCATCGATTTTTATGTAGCCCTAAGGAAAATAAGGAGGGGGACAACGGTTATTGAAAATAACTACAGAATGCATAAATGATCAAATTTATTTATTAAGATACACACTGGGTTTATATAAATACCACTAAAATACATTATGAAAATGAAGGAAAACTTAAATATATATAAACTAATTCTATCTGGGCCACAACAGCAAAAATAATACTACCTCAAATCAATTTACATATTCAGTGCTCTACTAATCCAACTACCAAGGAGTTTACCTTGTCGAAGTGGACAAAATAGCAATACTTTATCTGGAAGAACAAATAAATGTCCTAGAATAGAGATCAGCAAACTGTAGCCAGTGGCCTAATCCAGCCTGTCACCTGCTTTTATATGGCTGGTTAGCTAACAAAGCTTTTTACATTTTTCAGTAAAGTGTTATTGTATTTTTAAAAATATAAAAGTCATGCTTAGCTCACAGCCCAAACAGGCAGGACTGAATCTGACCCTCAGACTGTTTGTGGACTCCTAATCTAGAAGATCTGGGGAAATAATGGAAGGAAAGAGAGAATGAAGAAGGTCTATCATTTCCTGATCTCAAACCACATTATAAAGCAATAATATCAAAATTACTTGATTTTGCAGTAATCCAAGACAATTTCAAAGGGCTCATGATGAAAAATGATATCTACCTCCAGAGAGAGAACTGATGGGCTCTGAGTGTAGATTGAAGGATACTTTTTTCACTTAATTTTTTCTTGCTTTTTTTTGCAACATGGCTAATATGGAAATATGTTTTTACATGACTTCATAAGTATAATTGATACCATATTACTTGCCTTCTCAATGGGTGGGGGAGGGGCTGGAGGGAAGGAGAGAATCTGGAACTGAAGTTTTTTTTTAATGAATGTTAATTTTTTTTTATTACTTGATATTGGTTAAAAATAGGAAACTAGATCAGTGACATGGGTTAAATGAGCCAGACCTACTACTCAGGCATGATAAACTGAAGAACACAAACAATTGGTAGAAAGACTCTCTTTTTGACAAGGACTACCTGGAAAACAGGAAAGCAATTTGGAAGGAAATAGATTTAAACTAGCATCTCCCCCTATATAACAAGCAAAATTCAACAAAATTTATTGAGCACTTACTGTGTGATAGGCATTATGCTAAGAGCTAAGGAGTCAAAGAAAGGTAAAAATAGTTTCTGCCCCCAGAGAGCTCACAGTCTAATAGGGGAGACAATATGAAACAGCTGTGAAAACAAAATATATTCAGGGTGAGTTGACTGGATACATTAATCTCTAGAATGCTATTTAGTCACCTATACTTAGAAAAAGAAACACAAAGCCACAGAGACAATCAAAGCCTTGGGATCATGACTGAGGCTCACCTAAATTAGCATATGCTCTAGCTTCCATGTATATGCAGTTAGGTGCTGGGAGAAGAGAGACTCCCATCACTACCAGTTCTCCCAGAGGAAGGCCAAAAAAAGTGCTTCCCAAAGTACCCACATACTCTGAGCTGATGGGGAAAGAAGGAACAAGAGTTAGAAAATCTACTGACTGGGTAATTATTCCCAACTCAGCAGGCATTCCTCCTTGATGAATTCCCCTCCCTTGATGCCATCATTGAAATGAAGGGATTGCTGCATCATTGCAAAGTTCCAAGTCTTTCAGCCCTGAGCCAGAATACATATGCACCACATGAAATGCCTAGAGGAACTCAGTTCAGTACCACACAGGCCCCATGTGGCATACTTTAGCCAGAACATTTTGACAGTTTTATGATTTCCCGTTATATGTAAAACCAGAATAAGAGAAAATTCAAGTGGGAAGAAATCTTTGCATTGTAAACATCTCTGGTAAAAGTCTAACATCTAAGGGCATTATGTGGAGAAGGAAATGGCAAACCAATCCATATCTTTAACAAGAAAACACCATGGACAGTATTATTGTGCTATGATCCATGGAGTCAAAAATAGTCAAACATGATTGAACAAGAACGACAAAAAGGGCATTATAGGCTACTACACCAATGAAACTGGAGAGCCTTGAATGAATTCTCCCCACTCCCCACATACCAGCCAGAGCTCTTGTGAGTAAAGAAACTATGGAGCAAATCTTTGACAGTTTGAGTTAACTTTTGCACCAGATGGAATGATTTGAGACCTAGCTGTGGACCTTTCGGGCAAAGATAATCCTAAGAGCAAGTTCTTGAAACCTCGGTGAACTTTTTGGTTATTTTTCCCTGCTATCTTCCTAGAATGCACTTTGGTTGAAGTCAAGATTGATTTCACTTGGGAGAATTTGAATGTTTTTACTTAAGGGGCCATTTTATTTGAAACTTCAGGCTCTGTATGATCCATTGTTCAAGACACGAAACCATAACCAAAACAAAGGGATATAGAGAATTGCCATAATTATGTTTAAGACGAAGAGACATTTCAGGGGAATCAGAGAAAGAATAAGAATAATGATCTCAAGACCTTAAATTCTACAAGGGAAAGCAACCCAGAAGAATTGGGAAGGTCTCAAAAAAAGAAATAAAAAAGAAAAAAAGGAAAGGAAAGGGGAAGTTGTCTAAAAGACATTGATGTGGATGCAATGAGAACTTGTCAAACAACTTAGATTAAAAAAAAACATTTATGTGGTACCCATTCTGAGGTTATCCCCAACTTGCACTCACAAGTTTAGTTCCCTGGAGGTACCATAGGTTAAAGGTACTCTGTAAGTTTGAACTCCTAAAACTGTAGCTCAAGAGCCCCCACAAATGAATTAATCCTTAATAGTCAACCAACTGACACAATTAACTCAAAGCAAAGGCAGGTATTGAAATCACATAAAAACATAATGGTCCTATAAGAATTGACGCAGATCAAAGTGAGCTAAGGGTGACAAAGGTAGGTAAGGACAGCAAAAAAGGGAGTGGGGATGTTAAAGCCATCGTGGGCAAAATGGAGAGATCAAAGAGAAAGCTAGAATTTCTGCTTATAGATAACAAAATACTGAGAGAAACTGCCTGCTCAATTTTTATTTTGCTTTGGTTTTCACTGCCAAGGAGAATGATCTTTGGACTGAAAACCACAAAATAAAAATAGTTCAGAAAGAGCTGATGCTTAAGATAAGTGAGAAGATAATAAGAAAGTAGCTAGCTTTTCTTAATGAGTTCAGATTCTCTGGACTAGTAGAACTATATCACGAAGAACTGGAAACACTTGCAGATAAGGTTTTTGAGCTACTGCAGGTGAATGTTAAAAGACAATGTGGCAAAAATAACAACACAGAATAGAAAAAAGACAAATTCTATTTCTTTTTTTGAGAAGAGAACAGATTCTGCTAACTATAGACCAGTGGGCTTGACTTTGAAACATGGTTGGATATTAGATCCTATGAGAATTTTCTGTGGGTTTTCATGTATTTCTTGCTCAATGTAACTTAATAGTGGAATATGCCAGCTACATTAAAAGAGACCAGAATGGGGCAGCTAGGTGGCACAGTGAATAGAGCACTGGCCCTGGAGTCAGGAGGACCTGAGTTCAAATCCGGCCTCAGGCACTTAGCACAAAAATACTAGCTGTGTGACCTTGGGCAAGTCACTTAACCTCAACTGCCCTACCTTCCCCACTCCAAAAAAAAAGAGGGACCAGAATGAAGAAAGCAAGAATTTCAATCATGCTCTTCTCCAGTCACACCCCTTAGGCAATAGTACGTTCGGTTCTAGGAATTACAGAGACCAACTAGAACATATCCCCAAGATAGTGACTAGAATGGTCAGAAGGTGGGAGAGTGTAAGATGCAAAGATCATTTGAAAGAACTGGGGATGCTTAGCCAGGAGGAGACTTGGTGAGCATATGACATCTGTCTTCAAGTGTTTCAAGGGTTATCATGTAGAAGAAAAATTGAATTTGTTCACTTTGGTCCCAGAAAGCAGGACTAGGGGAAATTTGTGGCAGTATAAAGAAACTGGTTACCACTTAATGGAATAAAAAAAGAACTCCCTTGTTTCCTTGTACTAGAATTCTTAATGCAAAGGACTGGATATCTATTTCTTAAGGATGCTGGAGATCCTTAGCAGGCAAAATGGTTGGACAAGGTCTCTTTCAACTCTGAGAGCAGTAGTTCTTAGCTATTTGTGTGTGTCATGAACCCCTTTGACAGTCTGATAAAGAGAGTGGACCCAGCCTCAAAATATTTTTAATGCAAAAAATAAAATTCTTGTGTTACAAAGCAAATCTATTATATTGAAATACAGTTATAAAAATATTAAAAAATCAAGTTCACATTCCCCAGGCTAAGAGATTGTGATTTTATGAGAGGGAAATGATTTGCTCATGGTCCCTTAGGTAGTAATAGCAATTCTGGAATTTGAAACCTGGTCATCCAAATGCCTGTTCTAGGCCATGTTACCTTGCAACCAATACAAAAGATGTGATTTGTTAGAAAACTAGAATAAAATAATATATTACAAAAATCAATCCTGGAACCAAGATGGCATAGTAAAAGCAGGGAGTTGCTTAAAATCTCTCCCAAACTCCTTCAAATATCTGTAAAAAGTGATGAATAAATTCTAAGACAACAGAACCCATAGAATGACAGAGTGAAACAAATTTCCAGCCCAAGACAACCTGGAAAGTCAACAGGAAAGGTCTGTTGTACCAGTCTGAGAGAAAAGCACAGTCCAGTGTGGGCCATGCCAGCAGAGACAGAGCCAGAACAGGCCTTAGAGGACTGAACCACTGGCAGATGTGGTAGTCTCTAGACTTTTTAACCCAAAATGCCAAGACAACTTAGAAGGTCAGTAGGAAAAGTCTGTTGGATCTAGGTGAGAGAGGAGCACGGTCTGGCCCCAGCCCCAAGGTAGTGGTGGCAGCACCAGCAGCTGCTTCCAGTGCTCTCAGCCCATAGATGGTGAGGGGGATTGTGTGGCTGATCAGAGGGGAGACTGAAGGGGATCTCTTTGCTGGACCTGAGGCAGGATTCTTTTGCTTTGCCCATACTTCGATCTGTGTTGCAGTCCTGGGTGGCAGTCCTGGGGCAAGGAGAAGTATTGGTGTGGTGGAGCTTGTGGCAGCCATGGACAGGGAATCCTCCTCACAGTTCCAAAGCAGAAAAGAGTGCTTGTGGTCATTCGCAGACCAGAAGAGGAGTAAACACTTCTTCTTTGATCTTACCACCTTGGAAGAGCTGAAAATTTAGAGATTTCTAGAAGTGTCTCTGAAAACAGCTACATAAAACCCCTGAAACTTGGGACAGTGCAGCCCCCACACTGGAAGCACAGACCTACCTTGATGAAGTGTAAAGCCTCTCCAGAGGAATGCTGCTATGAATTGCTTTAAGATTCTGATCACATAGTATAGTTAACTCTCTATTTATTCTGTAATAAACTAAGACAAAACATTCACAGAAACCAAAGTACAGCATTCACAGTGTTATAACAACTTATCACTAAAGTGGCCACATAGTTTTCACCAAAATGACCATGTAGTTTTAAACAAAAGATATCATTCAGTAAGTCCTTAACTCAATCGTCTTTAAGGAGAAAGCCTCCTTAAGGAACACAAAGTACAAAGATCAAAGTTCTCCAGCCCTAGTTCACATTGAATCATGATCTTGTCAGTCAGCATTAAGTACCCAAAGAGAGGTCTTTTCATCTTGACTCGTGGCTGGCTCCCAGATTCCATGGTTCCTCTTTCATGGGTCTAGCTCCTGCCTGAATCTACCCAATAATCTCCTGGATTCACAGGTGGACAGCTCTCAGCTCTTAGTCCAGCGCCTTGTCCAGTTCCTCATCTAGTTTCTCATCCAGTTCCCATTCCATATTGAAGCTCACAGTGTCCAGTCTACCTCAAGTCCTTCACAGTTCCTGTTTCTAGAAAGACAAAGCTTAACAGAGCCGCAATAACATTAATATACATTGCTGGCACCATCATCAATTTACTATCTGCCTGTGAAACTAACACAAACCCACCAACAAGGTCTGAGAACTCAACACAAATCATCAGTACAGTTCTAGGACCTCTGAAACCCTCCTCCAGGACTTCTATAAACAGACAACAAGAAAATCCTCTTTCAGGGCTTCCTGTAAGGTCCTAGGGCTTCTGTACAAAGTATCACAAGCACAAATCAACACAGACAGAACAGACAAACAGAGTGCCTGGACTCCACAATGTTTCCCCTTCTCAGTTCTGCTCTCTCTCAGTTTGGGCTTCTCCTTGTTCCTGTCTTTGGCAAATCCATCCCACTGTGGGTTTCACAAGTCCTGTTTCTTAACAAAGATTTGATATAATCAAGGGCAGGACTCAAAAGAAACTTGAACAGAAACAAGGTGCTAAATAATTAAATAGCTGAAACAGGACTCTAAGTACTTCTTGGCTTGCCATTACACAAAGAACTAAAAAATCAAGTAAATGGATGGGAAAATGAACAAAGTGGCGGAAAAAATAAGACTATAGAATATTACTTTGATGACAAGGAAGATCAAAACATAAAACCAGAAGACAACAAAGTCAAAGCTCCTATAACCAAAGTCTCCAAGAAAAATATGAATTGGTCACAGACCATGGAGGAACTCCAAAAGGATTTTGAAAATACAGTAAGAGAAACAGAGGAAAAATTGCAAGGAGAAATGAGAGTGATGCAAGAAAATCATGAAAAACAAATCAACAGCTTGCTAAAGGAGACCCCCCAAAAATGCCGAATAATATAACACCTTAAAAAATAGACTAAGCCAAATGGCAGAAGAGGTCCAAAAAGCCAAAGAGAATAAGTATGCCATAAAAAGCAGAACTGGCCAAATGGAAAAGGAGGTCCATAAGCTGACTGAAGAAAATATTTCCTTAAAAATCAGAATGGAGAAAATGGAAACTAATGACTTTATGAGAAATCAAGAAAGTATGAAACAATACCAAAAGAATGAAAAAAATAGAAGACAATGTGATATATCACTTCAGAAAAAACAATTGACCTATAATATAAATCCAGGAGAGATGATTTTTAAATTATTGGACTACCTGAAAGTCATAATCAAAAAAAGAACCTAGACATCATCTCAAGAAATTATCAAGGAAAACTGCCATGATATTCTAAGACCAGAGGGGAAAACAGAAATTGAAAGAATCCACCAATATCTCCTAAAAGAGATCCCAAAAGGAAAACTCCTAGGAATATTGTAGCCAAATTCCAGAGTTCCCAGGTCAAGGACAAAACATCGCAAGCAGCCAGAAAGAAACAATTTAAGTATTGTGGAAACACGATCAGAATGACACAAGATTTAGCAGCTTCTCCATTAGGAGGTCAAAGGGCTTGGAATATGATATTCCAGGGGTCAAAAGAGCTATGGTTAAAGTCAAAAATCACCTACCTAACAAAACTGAGTATAATCCTTCAGAGGGAAAATGGATATTCAATGAAATGGAGGACTTTGAAGCATTCTTGATGAAAAGACCAGAACCAACTAGAAAATTTGACTTTCAAATACTCAACTCAAGAGAAACATGAAAAGGTAAACTGTAAAGAGAAATCCTAAGGAATTTATTAAAGTTGAACTGTTTACATTCCTACATGGAAAGATGATATTTGTAACTCATGAGACCTTTCTCAGTAGTAGGGTAGTTGGAGGGAATGTGTGTGTGTGTATGTATAGACAGAGGGCACAGGGTGAGTTGATTGTGAAAGGATAATATCTAAAAAATAAAATTAAGGGGTGAGAGAAATGTACTAGGAGAAGGAAAAAGGGAGAGGCAGAATGGAGTAAATTATCTTACATAAAAGAGGCATGAAAAAGTTTTTATAATGGAGGGGAAGAGAGAGGAGGTGAGAAAGAACCAGTGATTCTTACTCTCATCTGTTTTGGCTTAAGGAGAGAATGACTATTGTAATGGTAATGTAATTTGAATTTGAAGATACCTTTGTGTTGGCAAAGGTAGAAGATACTTAGCACTTAGTAATTGATCAAGCCTTTGTTGGGGAAACAGAAGGTATGAACTCCTGTCTCCTCTTACTGATGTAGCAGGAAGGGGTTGGCTGAAACAGGAAGCTAATGCTGTGTGTATATAAGAAAATCCCCAGAGAGGGACAGTCAGAATTTCTTGGCAGAACAGGAGAGAGAATGGAGAACTGAGTCAGAATTTCCTGAGAACTTGTGGTGGTGGAACTTCTTCTGAACAGGAGCCCAGGATCCCAGGAGGCCAAGAGCCAAGGAGCCCAGAGTCAGGAGCCTGGAGCCAGAGCCAGGAGTCCAGGAGCCCAGGTGACAGAGGAGCCCAGGAGCCCAGGAACCAGGAACCAGGAGCCCAGGAGAAGACTGAGGAAGCAGAAGACAGGAAGCATGACCAGAATGCTGAGACTTTGTTTGTGGCTTGGTTGAGTCTTGAATTTCCAGGAGCAGAAATTATGAAGGAGTTGAGATGGACTAGACCCTGTGAACTTCAGTGTGGAGCAGAACCTACCCAGAGAGCTGGACAAGGAATTGGGGGGCTGTCTGCCATTGAACCCAGGTGACAGTCTGGTGAATCCAGGTAGAATCTGGGACCATGGAAGGGGATCCATGGAATCTGAGAACTGGCCCCAAGTCAAGATGAAAAGACCTCTCCATGGGTACTGAGTAATGATGAAATTGTAGTTTACTAGTGACCTAGGGGTGGAAGGTTTGTGTATACTTAATAATTGATTACTGGATAAGTGACTGATTGAGTTAACTTAAGAGTGTCTCATGAGTGGAAGACTTTTCCCCATGAGTGGAAGACTTTGACTATTGTATTTTGAGATGATTGTTCTTTGTTCTAAATATTGTGACCACTTTGGTGAAAACTATGTGGCCATTTTAATGATAAGCTGTTGTGAATACTATATTGTGATTTTCTGTGATAAGTTTAATATTGTGAATGCTGCACCTTGATTTTCTGTGGATGTTTTGCTTTAATTTGTTATGGAATAAAGAGTGTTCACTATACTGTATAATCAGTACCTTAAAAGGAGCTCATAGTAGCATTCTTCTGGAAAGCTGCTCGTGCATGGCATTACAACTACACACTCAGTTGGGTATGAAAATTTATCTTACCCTACAGGAGACTAGGGGGGGAAGGGAATAAAGGAAGAAGTGATGGAAGGGAGGGCAAATGGGAGGAGGGGATAATCAGAAGCAAACACTTTTGAAGAGGGTCAGAGTCAAAGGAGAGAAGAAATAAATGGGGACTAGGATAGGGATGGAGGGAAATATAGTTGGTTTTTCAAAACATGACTATTATGGAAGTGTTTTGCATGACTGCACATGTA
>NW_027185887.1:8627833-8650625 GCF_028583685.1 Petaurus breviceps papuanus
GCAATGGGATGTAGAAAACTATGTTGCCCTACAGGAAAATAAAAAAAAGAAGGGCATAGGAGAAGGTGGGATGTGATAAAAGTGGGGGGGGGGCAGATTGGGAGAGGGGTAATCAGAATGCACACTCTCTTGGGGGGAGGGGAGAGACATGGAGAAAATTTGGAATTCAAAATCTTATGGAAGTGAATGTTGAAAACTAAAAGTAAATAAATTAATAAAGTTTTTTAAAAAAGAAAAACCAATTCTTTTGAATCCTTCTTTTTTTGAATTTAGAAATTGTCATATCAGATGCTCTTCAGATGAGGTAATAATAGTAAATAACAATAATTGGCAACTAAGGGAACATTGGACAGAACACTGAAGCTAGAGTCAGGAAGACCTGAATTAAAATCTAACCACAAACACTAGCTGTGTGATACTGGGCAAGTCAATTAACCTCTGTATGTCTAATTTTTCTCTTCTGAAAAATGGAGATAGTAGCAAATACCTCCCAGGGTTATTGTGAAGATCAAACGATGTCACAATTGTAAAGTGCTTTGTGAACCTTAAAGTACTACATAAATGCTAGCTATTATTATCATTATTCATAACAGAGACATGTACTTTAAAGTTTGTAAAGCATAGTTAGGTAGGCATTATAGGTATTCACTCCATTTTGCAGATGAGATCAGTAAGGCTTAGAAAAATTATGAGATTGCCTAGAGTCACAGAGCCAGGAAGAATGGGAAATAGTTCTTTCCAATTCTAATTCCAATATTCTATCCACAAGGGCTTAATAGCACTAGTGGGATACTTTTAGGCATCAACACAAAGTAGTTTCTCCTTGCATTGCATATCAGATTCCTTAATGTAAAATCAGGATCAAAAATAGTAAGATACACAACAAGATGTTGTTCAGAGTAATTAATTTATTTCCTACTTCCCTAAAAGAATTCCTGCACACTACACCTTAGTCTCTCCCTTCACTATTCCCCTCTGCAACAAAGGTTCACTCATACCTGAGGAATCCCTCAAGAAGTCTGAATGATCTTCACCAAGCAGACATGATTTGTTTCCACAAGGTCATGCCTGAAGGCAAAGTAGACATGTATTGCTATTTAACAAAGTACCAAAAAGACCAGAGACCCCTAGACCCGTTAATGACTGCTTCCTGGAGTCACCTGAAAAAATTCATCCATCCCACGCAAATGAATTATATAAACACTTCCTAACAATATTATGGGTAGACATGTGGTACAGTAGTGCTGGCCCTAGAGTCAGGAGGACCTGAGTTCAAATATGACCTCAGATACTTAATAGCTGTGTAACCCTGGGCAAGTCCCTTAGTCCGTTTGCCTCAGTCTCCTTATCTGTAAAATGAGCTGAAGAAGGAAAGGGAAAACCATTCCAGTATCCCTGCCAAAAAAAAAAATGGGTAATAAAGTCAGATACAACTCAACAACAACATTATACAAATGAGGAATGGACAAAGTAATGAGTTCTCCATTACTTTAAGTCAATCTAGTTGGATGAAACATTTCTAACAAAAACTGTGAAGAATTCCCATTCACATATAAGTTGCATTAGATGATGCCTGAGTTTGATAGACTTTTTTTTTTAAAGCAATCAGGGTTAAGTAACTTGCTCAAGGTTACACGGCCAGTTATTTCTGGGTGTGGTGCTGATTATCTTAGCCCAGATTTGATCCCCAGGTCATCCCGACACTGGAGCCGGTGCTCTTACTCACTGAGCCCCCTGGCTGCCCCTTTGATAGACTTTTTGATTCTGTGAATAGGCCTTTCCTCTGAAATTACTAAAAAATAAAATTAAAAAGGCATTATATTTGGGGAGAAGGAAGAGAACTGTTCTATATAAACTAAAATATGAATGTTGGGCCCCTGGGGATAGTTCCCAACTGGAACCTCCCAGAAGGGCTACCCTGAGTACTCCATGGTTCCACATTTGCTCAAAATAATAGCTTACAAGACCTCACTAATACTTTTTTTTCCTGTTTGCCAGAAAACACAATTAGTTCAAAAGCCAAGTCATTTAATGAAATAACATAGTAAGAAAAACAGTTACAGAACATTTTCCCCACAAACTGGAGGCAAAATTTCTCACAAATACACCATCACTGGGAAGAGCAGATAGAAATAGGGAATACAAATGACATATGTAGGCAATGTGTAGCCAGGGAACACTTAGAGGGTCAGCCCATACCTCTGATGCCCCAGGGCCACTGATGCCTTCTTGTAGTATCATTATGCTGCTTCTGCTGAATGACTGCTGTCTAGTTTGCTGTGGCGTGCAGGTGCTGCTAGTTGTGGTAGAGCCTGCCAGTCACCTGGGCATGGTATGTAGGTTCTGCTAAGCATTGGTCCCTACTGTATTTATACTTGTAACTGCTGCACAACAGAGATCCACTCTTCTTATGGGTGCAGCAGTCATTGCCAGGTATAGTGCTGCTGGATATGACAATATGGAGTTTTTCTCTGCTCCTACCTAGTGTCCTCAGATGACATGATACTTCTTCCCCATGAGAGAAAAGTGGGCTCTGTCATCTCTCTTTTTACTTAATGGCCAAAGGCTCACACTATACTGGTAGCTCTTGAAAGGCAAGGTCCTCATATACCTGGTCATAATATTAAGGAAAAAATCCTAAGGCGTGGGTTTTTCTGCTCCCCTAAAGAGGATCTACAAACATCCAGAACCTTGTTTGTAAATAGATATTAATTCTATGAAAGGAGATTTGTCACTTCAGGAGCCAAGCAAAGCAACTAAGAAATTTTTGCATCTTCCTACTTAATGTTTGATTACTAAGCAACATACACATAGAATTATTTTAGATGCTGTCTTCCTAAGAAACTTCCTGACAACACCCCCCCACACACACACACACATAAAACCTCTCTAGGTTTGTAGCTGAGTATTCTCCAATTCAACATTATTTTTGGCTTCTCATGTAAATGAACAAGAAGGGTAAAAGCAAAGAATAAGTCAGAGTTACAAATCAATAGCCAAAATTATTGAATTTTTCAAGTATACCTCTATTTTTTTCAGTGACAATAAGGTTTAAATCAAAGTGAACAAATTACATGATTGATACAGAAAACCTGCTTCAATTGACCTTTATTACAGCATAGTAATCATTTAATTGGGACCATGCAAATGAGGTCAATTTTGAGGAGGCTGATAGAGGAATTCAAGGTTGAGGTTTGGCATACCATACAATAAGCCAATAAACATTTATTAAGCACCTATAATGTGCCACACATTGTGCTAATATTTTTTGTCTTTTTGGAGGGGGTAAGGCAGAGTAATTGGGGTTACGTGAGTTGCCCAAGGTCACACAGCTAGTAAGTGTTAAGTGTCTGAGGTCAGATTTGAACTCACATCCTCCTGACTCCAGGACCAGTGCTTTATTCACTGCACTACCTAGCTACCCGCTATTTTTTTTTTTTTGAGAAAGATAGTCCATGCTCTCAATGAGTTTACTGCCTAGCTTATAGTATTTCTCTCATCTGTACCTGAAAATGATGATAGTATTGTAAAGTTTTTATGCCATCTCAACCCTGCATTTTCAAAACTCAACTTAGGAAAGACCAGCGTTTGAATCCTCCTTTCATCACTTTCCACTTGTGTGACTCCAGGAAACTCACTTAACCTCTCTCAGTCTCAGTTTCATGGTCTGCAAAGTAGGAATAATAATAGCCCTTCCCTCATGAGATTTCTGTGAAGATCAAATGAGGTAACAACATTGGTAGGGGTGTGCTGATAAAAGTTTAACAACCAGCTCTGTGTGTGTGTGGCGGGGGGGAACATCCACAGACACACCTTTAAGTTTAATCTGCATTATTATCACGTCTACTTTGCCAGTTCAAGCTGGCTCCCTCATACCCCTAAGTATATGCAAGTTTTTTCACAAAACCATCAAGAGTTACACAAATGGGAGCTCTAATTATTTGCTTACAGACTTCAAGTGATGGGGGAGCTCACTACCTTTCAAGGCAGCTCGCTTCTGGACAACTCTAATTATTAGAATGTTTTTTTTTCTATACATCAAACCTAAATATCCCACCTTTGTAACTTCCCATTTCACCTGGGGGGGTAGGAATTGTTTGGCTTTTTCTTTGTATCTCCAGCTCTCAGTGCAATGCTTGGCACATCGTGGGTGCTTAAGGAAGGCTTAGTTTCTTAACATAGGGTTTGGTTCAATGATCAGGGAAAAGAGTCAATTACCAATATCACACACAAAAAATTGCATGTATACATGTATTACATTGGTCAACCAATCCATCAGCAATATTTATTAAGCACATATTACATGCCAAGCACTAGTATAGGTGCTGGAGATAAAATAAATGAATGAATGAATAAATGAATAAAGCAATCCCTGCTCTCAAAGAACTTCTATTATGTCAAGGGAGGCAATATGCACATATATAAATACAGAACACACACAAAGTAGACAAATACAAGATGTTTGGGGAGTAAAGGGGTACTAGCAGCTGGGAATGCCAAGAAGGGCATCAATTAGAAAGTGATAGCTGAGCTGCATCCTGGAGAAAGTAAAGTATTCTGCAGTATGAAGCAAGGGTAATAACTGAGAGCATTCGAGGTATGGGGGGTGGAGGGTGATATGGTGGCCAGCACAAAATTATGGTGAATTGACTACTCATTTATGAAATAATGAAATGAATCAGGCACACCTGGTTCTTTGAATACTCACTGGGAAAGACCATTGATGGCAATGGGAAACAGTGGCAATCACATTTTAATTAGATGCAGAGGATGTCAGGGCAAACAATATAGAAAGTACAGAGACAAGTGGAGAGACGTTGCTAGGATAAGGGCAGAAAGTGGAGGTGTTGGTCTGACAATAAGCCATAATTACATGCATATCATATATATATATATATATACATATATATATATTAATTGCACATATACTGCAGGCACAGTAGTCCTTTATGTACAAAGAGATCATCACAGAATCATAGGTTTTGAGATGAAAGGGGACCTGAAGATATCATTTGATCTAACACCTCTCCTTTTACATATGAAGACACTGAAACCCAAAGACTTGTCCAAAGTCATAATGGTACTACATGTTAGATCTACAATTTGAATGTGTATATGTGTGTGTGTGTGTGTGTGTGTGTGTGCGTTCCAAAAATTCATAAGAAAGTTGGCTGTTTGGAGCTTCCTGCTGAGTATTCTTTTTGCTGGAATAACAGAATTCTTTGCCCAAGGTAGATGCCTTTTAAATAAAGAAAGAAAGAGAAAGACAGGGAAATAAGAAGTTTTGCATACAAACTTACCAGAGTAAGGAAGAATTTCCTCCTTTCTCTTCTTGGCCCTTCTCTACTAGGCAAAGTCTATGGGACATTTGGGTAATCCATTCAAACCAGACTGAACAGTGGCAAAGGGGAAGTGAGAAGAAGCAAGTATTGGTACCTCTTGAAGAGGATCCTTTGAGTCAATCCTTTTGAAGTGCAGACACATTTTTTTTTAAGAACAGTACATTTTGGGGGCAGCTAGGTGGTGCAGTGAATAGAGCACTGGCCCTGGAGTCAGGAGGACCTGAGTTCAAATCTGGCCTCAAACACTTGACACACTTACTAGCTGTGTGACTTTGGGCAAGTCACTTAACCCCAATTGCCTTCCAAAAAGGAAAAAAAAAGAGAATGGTACATTTTTGTGTGGTCCCAACACTCATCTCACAAAGTGCATTCCCCACCCCAATGTCAACTATTAAATTATTAAGGGTTAACAGGAAGAAACTGATGTGTCTTTTAACTTTGACAGTTAACTAATAATGTAACTAATAATGGCTTTAGGGAGTTTTGTTGTCTCTCTGAGTGACTTTCTTTATGTTGCTATAACCATTCTGCATCTTCTTTTATGACCAAAACTTTAAAGAAGACAGATTTCATTTATCCAGAGCTGTCTACGTGCAGAATCTTGTATCCAGTGAAGAATGTTTGTCCTTCCTATAGCATCTGGTGGGGAGCGCTGCAGGATAAGACAAAATAGCAAGAAAGTGAAGACCATGCTGACTCCAGAAAGGAAACGGGAGGAAATGAGGTTTCCAGCAGGGCAAGTGTATGCTGGGACATTACAGTCATAGGAAAGAGCATTAGGCTAGAAAGGCTAGAACAGCACTTCAGCAAGGAGTCTGGGGGGTGTGAGAAGGAGGCAAGAGAGAACTCTGGATGGTTGCAGGGGTCAGAAGGAATTGTTGCCATAATTGTATAAATGAAATTCATATCCATTTCCAGAAATGGATATAAAAAGCAGATTTCATACATACATATTTCAATTCACATGAACCTATTTTAGCTAGTGAAACAGTCAAAATTTTCAGATATCCATGTGCTTCCACAGCATAGCTGGTTCCCTAAGTGCTGGCTAGCTACAGAGATTTGACTTGCAGAGACAAAGCGCTCTATTCACTTGGGAAATATTTGGCATGAATATCACCAGTTGTGCTACCATCTCAGGGCAGCCTAGCACAATAGAAAAAATGCTGGATCTGAAATGGGAGGAAGTAAATTTGAATCTTAACTTTGCCACTTAATACTTGTGTGACTTCAACAAAAAACTTAACCTCTCTGGGCCTCTATTTCCTCTATTGTGTATTGAGGGATTGGACTTCATGACTTCAAAGGGCCCTTTCAACTCTCAACCCATGATCCCCTATATTTAAGCAGACTGCATCTAGAGAATATTTTTTTCTTTTAAATTTATTTATTTTTAGTTTACAACATTCAATTCCACAAGTTTTTGAGTTCCAAATTTTCTCCCCCCCTTCTCTCCTCCCCGCTACCCCCCAAGGTGGCATGTAATGCAATATAGGTTCTACATATACCTTCACATTAAACATATTTTCACATTAGTCATGTTGCAAAGAAGAATTATAACCAATGGAATGAACCACGAGAAAGAAGAAAAAAAACAAAATGAAACAAAAAAAGAGAGAGAGCAAGAAGTTTGCTTCAATCTGCATTTAGACTCCATATTCTTCCTCTGGATGAGGATAGCCTTTTCTATCATGAGTCTTTTGGGCTTGTCTTAGAACCTTGTGTTGCTTAGAAGAGCCCAGTATATCAAAGATAATTGTCACAGGTACGATGTGTCTGTAATTGTGTACAATGTTCTCCTGGTTCTGCTCCTCTCACACAGCGTCTGTTTATATAAGTCTCTCCAGGTTATTATGAGGTCTATCTGCTCCTCATTTCTTATGAACAATTACATTCATATACCACAACTTGTTCAGCCATTCCCCAATTGATGTGCATCCCCTTGATTTCCAATTCTTTGCCAACACAAAAAGAGCTGCTATAAATATTTTTGTACATACAGGTCCTTTTCCTATTTGTATGATTTCTTTGGGGTATAGCCCTAGAAGTGGTATTGCTGGGTCAAAGGGTATGCACATTTTATAGCCCTTTGGGCATAGTTCCAGATTGCTCTCCAGCATAGTTGGATCAGTTCCCAACCTGGAGAGTATTTCTTCCACATCTCTAACTGCCAAAATCCCGCTCCTACAGAGAGCCCAGTTCAGGGCTATCTTCCTTCATTCTGCCCACTGAAGTGACCCCTTCCTTCTCAGATTTTCTTAGAGCATATCCTCTGGTTAGCTCTTGCATACAACATCTCTTATAGGAAAATAGTATTCTATGACAGTCCATAATTGCTCATCTGTTCCCCGATAGATCCATTCCCTCTGTTTCCAATTCTTTGCCACCGTAAAAAAGGACTTCACATGTTTGCATTCTTATTTGGAGTTTGTTTTGTTTAGGAGCAATCCCTGCCTTAATCTGTTCTCCCATTAACTTCCCCTTCTCACCTTTCCATCCTATTTCCCTATTGAATGAGATGTATTTCTGAATCCAATTCTCTATGTCTGAATCCTACTATATGTGTGTATCTTCTTCCCTCCTTTGACCAGGTCAGATGACAGAGATTCAAGTGTCATCTACTCTCCCACCCCCACACTTTCCTCCTTGTTTGTATAGGTTTTTACTTGCACACACTGATTATGTGAAATATTTTCCCCTAATCACCTCATTTTCTTACTCTATTTAGTATATGGTTCTTCTCCTTCCTTTCTATTCTTATTTGAAGATTATAAAGAAAAAGAGGGGGACAGAGTCAAGATGGCAGAGTAGAAACAGGACTTCCATGGGACTCCAGCTCCCATCTCCTCCAATTCATGTAAAAGGTGACTCTGGATAAACTTTGGAGCTACAGAACCCACAAAATGACACAGAGAAGCTAACCTCCTGCTAAGGACAGTCTGGCAGGCTGGCAGGAAGGAGCTAGCACAGTGCTCTGGCAGCTGACCCCAGCCCTGTCCCCTTCCCCGTGAGCCAGAGATTTTAGCCTCAGTGTGGGCCTGACCAGCTACTGGCTTGAGGGATTCCGGATCACCAGCAGCTGTGGCAGTTTCCAGAATTATCAACCCAAAGATGCTAAGGACAAAGCTAGAGGTCAGTGCAGTATGGACTTTGGGACCTGGGGGTTCAGGAGTGTGGTTGACCTTTGCCCCTGGAGCGAGAAGCCACTGAGGCCTCTGCTGTGCAGCTGTTGCCACATGGCAGCTTCAGCTCCTGGCCTACAGATTGTAGGGGGACCAAGCAACCAGTCTGAGGGGTAATCACTCTTGCTTGAACCTGTTTGGATCTGGATTGCGGTCTAGGGTGGAGGTCATGGGGTGTGTGACCAGCTTGCCAGAGTGTATGGAGGCTTCAGAGAGGGCACCCAACTAATACCTTTGGCAGCTGAGAAAACTCCAGGGTTTGGGATAAAGCTCCCCTCTCTGGTGGCAGAGTCTTACTGTGGCAAAAAGCCCAAAAGTCAAGTAATTGAGTGGCAACATGAGCAAGCAAAGGAAGCAAAGTAAACAGAGCAACCCAACCTTACACTCCTATTTTGGGGACAAAAAGGATCAAAGCATGGAACAGGAGGAAGACAGCCAAGTCAGAACTCCTATACAAAAAGCTTCCAAGAAAAATACAAGCTGGTTACAGTCCATAGAGGACTTTAAGAAGGATTTTGAAAACCAAATAAGAGAAGTAGAGGAAAAATTGAGGAGAGAAATGAGAACAATGCAAGAAAATTACAAAATGAGAGTCAACTTCCTGACTGAAGAAAATAACACTTTAAAAAATAGACTAACTAAAATGGCAAAAGAGGCTCAAAAAGGCAATGAGGAGAAGAATGCCTTAAAAAGCCAAATTTGCCCGATGGAAAAAGAATCTCAAAAGCTCACTGAAGAGAATCATTCCTTTAGAATTAGATTGGAGCAAATGTAAGCTAGTTCCTTTATGAGAACTAAAGATACTATTAAACAGATCCAAACAAATGAAAAAATAGAAGACAATGTGAAATATCTCATTGGGAAAACCACTGACCTGGAAAATAGATCCAGGAGAGATAATTTAAAACTTATTGCACTACCTGAAAGCCATGATACAAAAATAAGAACCTAGAAATAATCCTTCAAGAAATTCTCAAGGAAAATTGCCTGATGTTTTAGAACTAGAGGGCAAAATAGAGGTTGAAAGAATCCACTGATCAGCTCCTGAAAAAGATCCCAAAAAGAAAACTCCTAGGAATATTATAGTCAGGTTCTGAAATTCCCAGGTCAAGGAGAAAATATTGCAAGCAGCCAGAAAAGAAACAATTTGAATATTGTGGAAACACAATCAGGATAACTCAGGATCTGGCAGCTTCCACACTGAGGTATCAAAGGGCTTAGAATATGATGTTCCAGAGGTCAAAGGAGGTGGAATTAAAACCAAGAATCACCTACCCAGCAAAACTGAGTATCGTGTTTCAGGGGAAAATATAGTCATTCAGTGGAATAGAGGACTTTAAAGCATTCTTGCTGAAAAACCAGAGTTGGATAGAAAATTTGACATTGAGATACAAGAAGCAAGAGAAGCATGAGAAGGTAAACAGCAAAAAGAAATCATAAGGAACTTATCAAAGTTGAACTATTTACATCCCTTCACGGAAAAATGATAATTGTAACTTATGAAACTTTTCTCAGTATGGGAATAGTTGAAGGGAATAGAAATGTACATATATAATTATATATATATATATATACACATATATACATACATATATTTAGGAGGGTATATGGGCATATGAATACATATGTGAATGTGTATACATATACTTATATATATATGTGTGTGTGTGTGTGTGTGTGTGTGTGTGTGTGTGTGTGTACAGGTATACATAGATAGAGGGCACAGGACCAATTTTGTAAGAAGGGATGATACTTAAAAGGTGAAATTAAGAGTTGAGAGAGGAATATAATGAGAGGAGATGGGGAGAGGCAAAATGGGGTAAACTATCTCATATAGAAGAAGCAAGGAAAATGGTCACAATGGAGGGGAAGAACAGGAAAGCAAAAGGGAATGGGTCAACCTTGTTCTCATTGAATTTGGTTTAGGGAGGGAATGACATTCACACTAAATAGGGTATCTCACCCTCCAGGAGAGTAGTGGGGAAGGGGATGAGAGAGGAGATGATGGAAGGGAGGGCAGGCTAGGGGGAGGAAAGTTGGAAGCACCCACTTTTGAAAAAGTACAGGACAAAGTAGAGAATAGAACAAGTGGGAGGTGGGATAGGAGGGAGGGAAATGTAGTCAGTCTTTTACAATATATCTACTATGGAAATGTTTTGCATAGCTACACATGTACAACCTATATTGAATTGCTTATCTTCCCAGTATGGGTGGTTGACAAGGGAGGAAGGGAATGAATCGGGAATTCAAAGCTTCAAAATCAAATGTTTAAATTGTTTAAATATAGATATATGTATATATATATTATTAATATTATTTTATATGTAACCGGGAAATAATATATACAGGCACTGGGGCATAGAATAATAGAAGGTCAGTGACCAGCTCCTTTGCTTGGGTTATAGAGGCGTATAGGAATGACAGATGAGTACTTAACACCATGCCCTACTGGAAAGTCGGAGGGGGTATGGGAGAAGATATGGGAGAGAGCAGATTGGAGGAGGGGATATCCAGTGGGATCAGTATTTTGGGGTGGTAGGTAGGGGGAAAAATAGGGAGGAAATTTGTAACTCAAAATCTTGTGGAAATGAATGATGTAAACTAGAAATTAATAGCATTTGATAAAAAAAGAAAAAGACAATATTTTATAGTACTCAGTAATTTTTTTTAATCATCTAGAAATACAATATAGCTATTAAGGGAATTGATGAAAAGAAGTAGAGATGAAGAGGTCAAAGGCTTTTGAAAATAAAACTACTGCCTGAATGATAAAGGGAAGGCGGGGGCAGCTAATAAGATAATATTAGGAGAATAGTCATCCAGAGGATTTTCTCTGAGACCCTAAAAGTAGTAACCATCACCCCTCTGGAGAACTAGCCTCTAAGTAAATTCTGGCACAAGTTGGGAGAGCAGGCCCATGGCAGACTGTTAAAAATTAGTGTGGGCTTTTTCCTATCTTGTTCTAGAACAATCAGTGATTAGAAATCTGGACGTGCCCATTTCTATAATGGAAGGATGGATAATGTAAAGAAGTCCTGTGAATATCTTACATGATTGCACATGTATAACCTAGACCAGATTGCTGACCATCTCAGGGAGAGAAAGAAGGGGAGGAAGGGAGACATAAATTTGGAACTCAGAGAAAAAAATGTAAAAAAATTGTTTTAACATATAATTAGAAAAAAAAATTTTTAAGTGTATAATTGGGAGGAAAATAAAATATATAAAAAAGAGTCCTGGATTTTGAGTCAGAAGACCCAGTTCGAGAGCTGTACCTTTTTCTAACAAATATGACTCTTGGAAAGTCACTTTACTTTCTAAGTCTTATTTTCCTCAGTTATAAACATCAGAACTTGGAGCAAATGACCTCTAAGGTCCTTTCCAGCTTAAATAATCTGTGATTCTAAATTTTAAAATCCTAAGTATACTCATAACACAAAAGTAGTTGGGATTTCCACCAGTGCTGATCTCTACTTACTCTCTATCTACTACCCCCCACAGGGGCTACCACGTAATCAGGCTTCTTGTTTTGTAATTGCATTTTATCTATACTTAGGTCCCTGCAACTAGAAATAAGTTCTTTAATGGGACCAATTCTGTGATACCTTTCTTTGTTCCCCATAACCTTAGCACCCTACTGGGCATATAGACATACACAATGCATTAATGCTTGTTTGATTGATCATTGTTTCAAAAAAGAGGAGAGAAGTGGCTGGATCTCCCCACTAGAGTAGGCTGGCTACTTCTAAAATGGCAGGTTGGTGCAAATTGAAAGTAACCTTAAGTCACTTTACAATGGTCCTGTACTCTCTCCCCAATAGAGAATGGAATAATTTGTGAGAAAATGAGAGGCTTCTAAAGATATGGTCTTTGATTTTCAGTTTTGCCAGACAATGTGGGCTGACAATGTATTTTCTCCCAAGTCAGGTAATATTATAATGTGACATGTCAGTTCAGAAAGATTCTTAAGTGTGGCCAGGCCATTTTTCTAGGGCAGCTGCTCCCTAACTCCTTCTCCCTAATAATGACCATATGTTCCAGAAAAGTCAATTCAGATTTTAGATCGTGACAGTCATTGCCCCTGTAATAGAGGGACCTGATTACTTGATTAGTTTACCTTGCTCTCAAAAGCAAGGTCAGAATATTATAGAATTTTACAACTAGCCTATTTAGAGCTTGAAGAAACATTAAGGATCATCTAGCTCAACCTCTCATTTCACATATGGGGAAATTAAGGCACAGAGAGGTTAAATAACTTTCAATTAAATTCAACTTAGACCCACAGTCACTCGTAGTCAGTTGTAAGGTGGGATTTGAACCTAGAAGTAAAAATTGATGTTTTTGAGTGTATGGGACAGTCAGCTTCTCTCTCTCCCTGCCCCCACTCTATTCTAAATCCTGTACTTTATGGGTATGGGATTTGGGTGGAATGGAAAGGGAAGGAGGGCAGGAAGAAGGTCAGTGACCAGCTCCTTTGCTTGGGTTATAGAGGCGTATAGGAATGACAGATGAGTACTTGACATAAGAACCATGGGCCACTTTGAGCTACATGGCATGCAAGGCTGTGCCTTAAATTTCTCTCAGTACTACAGTGGAAGTTGAAGTTCTAACACATTTAATCAACTGGAATCTCATAGGATCTCTTATATAAGGACATTTTTTCCCCTCTGGAAGGATTGAGCAAAACAATAGGCTAAAGAATATACCTTTCAAGTGACAAGTGAGAAGAAGGGGCCACAGGTGGCACAGTGGATAGAATGGTGGACCTGGATTTAGAAGACCTGCCTCAGATACTGAGTAAGTCATGTAACCTATATCTGCCTCAGTTTCCTCACCTGTAAAATAGGGACAATAATAGCACCTATCTCAGAGGGTTGTTAAGAGGATCAAATGAGATGATATTTATAAAATGCCTGAAACATAGTAGATGTTGCATAGATGACTTTCCTTAAAGAGAAGTAGCACAGTATAATGGAAAGAGCAATAGATTTTAAGTCGGAGGACTTGAGTTCGAATGCTAACTTTGTCACCTACTATCTGTGACCTGGGACACATCATTTCACCTTTCTTAGTTTCATAAGTTTGCTTCACCCTCTTAGTGAAAGCTCAGTTTCTTCATCAGACAAATGAGGGGGTTGGACAAGATAGCCTTCAAATCCTATTAATTCTTTTCCCATCATTGTGAGAATTTGTATAAGAATTTTCATTTCAATTCGACAAGTTTTCATTAAACATCTGATATTTAAAAGGGATTGTACTAGGTACAGGCAGGTAGGTACCATGGGAAGACTCATATTTCTGAGTTCAAATTCAGCCTCAGATACTTACTAGCTGTGTGACTCTAGGCAAATCACTTAACCCTCTTTGCCTCAGTTTCCTCATCTGTAAAATGAGCTGGAGAAGGAAATAGCAAGTCACTCTGTGATCTCTGCCAAGAAAACCCCAAATGAGGAGTGGCTAGGTGGCACAGTGAATAGAGCACAGGCCCTGGAGTCAAGAGGACCTGAGTTCAAATCCAACCTCAGACACTTAACACAAAACTAGCCCTGTGACCTTGGGCAAGTCACTTAACCCCAATTGTCCTACCTTCCCCTCTCCAAAAAGCAAAAAATAAATAAATAAATAAATAAATAAACACAAATGGCATCATAGAGTCAGACACAATTGAAAAATGATTGAAAATTAATAGATACAGAGAATACAAGGATGGAGTAAGACACAGTCCCTGATCTTAAGGGGGTAGATAATTTAATAGGATAAGGCATTTATGCCAGCTAGATTGTAGTGTAGATGGAGTCCTAGACTTAGAATCAGGAAAATTTGAGTTCAAATCTTACCTCAAAAACTTAATAGCTGAGCCAGATTGTGGGGAGCCTTGAATGACAGTATCAAGTATTTATATTTTATTTTGTAGACAACAAGAAGTTATTAGTGATTCTTTGCTCCCTTCTTTCTTCTCCTTTGTAATGGAGAACAATACTTTTACTTGCTGAACATCATTGCCTTTCAGTATATGGCAGAGGCTTTTAACCTGAGACCTGTGAATGATTATTTTTCTGAAAAATATTTTGATAATTGTATTTCAACACATGGATTCCCTTTGTAAACTTTTGTATTTTGTTTTATGCATTTGAACACATGATGGTGAGAAGTGGTTCAGGGGCTTCACTAGACTTCCAAAGGAGTTGATGATGCAAAAAAATCATGAAGTACACCTGGGAGAATGGTAGCAGTAGTAGTGGTGGTAGTAGTAGTGATAGTAGTGGTAGTGGTGGTAGTGGTAGTAGTGGTGGAAGTAGTGGTACTAGTGGTAGTGCTTGGGGTCATCATTAAACTAAAAAATTAAATAATAATTAGCTAATAATTAAGTTAATAAATAATTAACTAATAATATAATAAGTAATAAAATTAGTATTTATATGGCAGATTTGCAAAGTACTTCAAATATGCTATGTTATTTGATCTTTTGATCCTCATGATGTTTGTGAGGTAAGTACTATTATCATCATTTTACAGTGGAGGAAATTAAGTCTCAGAGTGGTTGATTTACCTGGTCTGAGGAAGAATTTGAACTCAGGCCTTCCTGACTCCAAATCAGGAAGCTTCTTAGGTAGATGACAAAACTCATCCACCAGTTCAAAGTGGGGTTTTGTTTCTAATTTGGTGGTGGAAAGTGGAGGAGATAGGCCTTTGGGGTACAGCGAGCATGTTTGTTTGAAACAGCTAGGTGATTGGGCGGCTAGGTGGTGCAGTGGATTGAGCACCAACCTTGGAGTCAGGAGGACCTGAGTTCAAATCTGACCTCAGACACTTGACACTAGCTGTGTGACCTTGGACAAGTCACTTAACCCCAATTACTTTGCAAAAGAAAAAAGTATCAGCTAGATAGCAAAGTGAATAGAATGTCCAAGTTGGAAAGAGGAAACCTGTCTTGGACACTAGCTCACTGTGTAAGATTGGGTAAATCTCTTAAACTCTCTCAGCCTCAGTTTCCTCATATATAAAATGAGAATAATGATAGTACCCACCTTACAGAGGGCTGAGAATCAAATCAAATGAGATAATATATGTAAAGTACTTTGAGAAGTTTAACATACCATGTGTTATTTTTTATTATTTGTTACCTTAGAGAATCTTCTTTTGATATGAAGGAAAGTTTTTTATCAGACAATTCCTCTCTCCCAGACAACATGAAGTGGGCTCCTGGCGGCATATTCAGCAAGTCAGGCAAAAGCCTGAAGGAACCAGCAGGGATAAAAATTGCATCTCATTGCTCCAGATGTCTCTCTCTTTCCCTTTTTTTGTGTCCTATACAGGGATAGTATTAAGATATAGACCATGATGATGCCGGTTCAGACACTTACTATGTGACCTGAGCAAGTCACTTAGCCCTGTTTACCTTAGCTTCCTCATCTATAAAGTGAACTAGAGAAGGAAATGGCAAATCACTCCAGTGTCTTTGCCAAGAAAATACCAAATGGGATCATTGTTGTTTGTCCTTCATTCTCGAAGAACCATGAGTGTCAGAAAGGTGATGTCATGACTTGCAAGCGAATTGGATTTAAGTGAGGGAGGGCTGTGCAAAGTCACCAGCCTCACTTTCACCTTCAGAGCCAAAGGGGTCCAGTGGCAAGATATAGATCAGGATGACTGGAGATGACCTCCAGAGGGGATCACAAAGAGTCAGACGCAACTGAAGTGAGTGAACAACAGGGGCTGATTCTCCCTGTACATAGCTTCTGCAGAGTTCTGTGGAAAGCAACTGGAGGAGATAAAATGCCTAGCATATTCTATAAAAAGGAGCATAATAACTGCTGAAGAAGGGGGAGAGGCCCTCCCACTGTTCGGAGGAATTCAGGATGCAGGAAAGAAATAGCTGCAATCCCTTTTGCACATCAAAAATGTTTAGCTATATCTTTTGTGCTGACAGAAGCTAGTGACTGCACATCTCCTTGAAGATATGGGATCCATCAGTCCACTAACAACTATTAGGTCTATGAATGATACAGTTGCTTTATCTATTATTATCAGTATAGCTATTATGACAATATAATTGCTATCACTGACTCATCAGTGAAATACTGAGAGTTCATCATGCTTTAAAGGAATTTGCTAGGGACAGGATCTGGAGTTGTGCTTTCATCAGCATGGTGAACTTTCAGTATGGAAACTCCCTCCACCTAATGTAAGTGGGCATCTCAATAATTTGTGTGCCTAAAGAGTTGGCTAGTGCACTGACAGGTTAATTGGCCTGCCCCAAACCCTACAAATAGTATGTAGCAAGATGTTACATGTTTAAATCTATTCCATATATATCTTAGATAATCACACATTTCCCAGAGAAAGTTGCTGCAAAGATTTTTTTTTACCAGTTAACTGTTTTCTATTTCTAACTGCATTGATTTCAACTTAAAAAAATTTTTTTAAAGCAATTGGGGTTAAGTAACTTGCTCAAGGTTACACGATCAGTTATTTCTGGGTGTGGTGCTAAGTATCTGAGCCTGGGATTCGATCCCCAGGTCATCCCAACACTGGGGCCAATGCTCTTACTCGCTGAGCCACCTGCCCTCCCCCCAAAAAAAACAAAAAAAACTTTTCATAGAAAATTTTTATGTAATCAAAATTATCCATGTTATCTCCTGTGATGCTCTTTTTCTCATGTTTGGTCAAAAAATATTTCCCTGCCCAGAGTTGTGAAAGGTATCACATTTCTTATTTTTATAATTTATCATTTGACCTTTTATATCTAGACTGTATATCCATTTAGAGCTTATTGTGGAATCTAGGATGCAGTGCTAATCTAAATCTAATTTCTGCCAAGTTGTTTTCCAGGCATAAGCTATTCTCAGTGGATTAATGCTGACTCTTAATGTCATGCTAGAACAGTATCAGCTCCTTGGGCCAATGAGCACCTCTTCTACCATATATGTCTCTCCTTGCAAAAGTTAAGATTATCTAATGACTATTAACATTTAGGCACATTTTAGGCACATTTGAAATTAAGGAACTATGTTCCTTACAACGCATTACATATAAAACCAGTTAACATAACTATTAGATATGCTGTTCTTCTGTCTGGAAGATATATTGTTTCCATGATAAAGTCAAACCTCATTGATTGTATTACAAACAAGACCATGTTTTTACTTGCTATCACAGTTTTTGTCATGGGATACACTGGCCCCAATGTTTTCTTCCAGGTTCTTTTTCCAAATAAACCCATTTCCAAAGTTTCACTCAGTTTTAAGGAATTCCAAGCTTTCCTGTGACTGTTTCTATGGTGATTACTTTCTGTTTTCATGCATGTGTTAACTGTTCCCATCACCCTCTTGGGAATCCAAAGGGATGCAAAATTCAAAATATTCCTTAGTTTCGGATCCTTTCTTATTTCTCTTTTGATCATGGTGCTGGAACATGTGATGTAAAATGAATATCTAAGTGACCTGGGTTACATCTAAAGTCAATTCTTTTTTCACCCCACCCCCCAACCCTTTTTTCATTAAAATACTTGCCTCATGTCTCGCTGACAGGCTGCAATTTTACAGAAGACTTAGCTTGTGAAACTAGTTAATTTTCATTTTAATTTTTCATTAACCCTTTAAGGTTTTATATTTTTTTTACTAGCCTTTTCACTTACTTTCTTCCTACTAAAAGATCACAAATCCTTTAGCCTTCTGGAGAAGGAATGACAATGACACCCTGCGATAAATAACTCCTATTTTTAGTACTAAAATATACCTTTGCCGCATTTTCCCATCACCACCTAAAACTTGGTATGTTATCTAGAGATCTGCTTCTACTAGGCTCTTTCACTGGCTGGTTTATATTCCCTGTGGCAAGGACATTTCACAAATTTCTTTTTCCTCTCTGAATATGTCAGAATTGCCTCATGTTTTACAAAACTTTAACCTGCTTTTCCATGCATTTTCTCTTTTATCAGTACAATTAACTTACCTAATTTGGGTCTTTCTTGTCATGGTGAGGTGCACCAACATATGCACTTTTCTTCCTAATAAATTTAGATTTGGAAGAGACTTCTGAGTTCATCAACTCCAACCCCACTTCAGATATCCTTTAACCTTTCCCATTGTAAACTTGGATTTTATTTTCAGGATTCTGGGCTTTGGTAGATGAAGAACTTTCATTTTATCTTGCTCAGAACCAGACCTCCATGCCACTTCCAGATATTTTCAGACTGTGCCCCCTGATTTCTAGTTTCCCTTTGTGTGTAATTTTCCATTAGAATGTAAACTCCTTGAGCCCATGGACTATCTTGCTTGCTTGCATTTCTTCCTCAGGACTTAAAACAGTATCTGGCACATAAGTGCTTAATGAAATTCTTTATCATTCATCATGATTCAATTATTGTAATGAGCATAGTCAAGCAAAACAAATTCCCACATTAGCCAAATATGAAAATGTATATCTCATTCTATATTTTAATCTATCACCTTGCTGCCAGAGGAGAGCAGATTTTTATCATCAGTCTCCTTGACTTAGGATTGATCATTCCATTGATCGTTGTTATTAAGTCTTTCACAATTATTTGTCATTGTATAAATTACCTTCCTGTTTATCTTCATTTGATTTTGTATCAAGTCATGCAAATCCTCCCTGATTTCTCTGAACCTACCTTTTTCATCATTTGTTAAGGCACAATAATATTCCATTATATCCACATAATTTGTTTCAGCCAACCCAAATAGATGGGCACCCACATTGTTTCCAGTTCTTTGCTACAACAACAACCAAAAGCTTTAATAAACATTTATATGAATATGGGTCCTTTTTCTCCATCTCTGATCTCTTTGGAGGTCTGTGCCTAGTCATGGTTTTGATAGTTCAAAAAAATGTATACAGTTTAGTATCTTTTGGGGAGTATAGTTCTAAATTACTTTTCAGAATGGTTGGAACACTTTACAATTCTATCAACTATGCACTAGTGTGCCTGTCCTCCAATAGACCCCCAACAATTGCCGTTTTCCTTTTTAGTCATCTGTGTTGGTCTGGTAACCTCAGAGCTATTTATTTATTTTTTTGTCATATTTTTGAGTTCCAAGTTGTCTCTTTCCCTCCATCCCTCCCAACCCTGCATCATAGAAGGTCAACATTTGGTATAGATATAGAAGTAGAACGATACAATACATACTTCCATATGTATATGTAAAGAACTGATGTGGAAAGCATTTTCCTTCATAAGTCTTTTGCAGTTGATTTGAAAGATCATATTACTCAGAGTAGCTTAGTCATTCACAGTTACTCAGAACAATATTGCAGTTGCCATATACAATGTTGTCTTCATTCTGTTCATTTAACCCAGTATTGTTTCATGTAAGTCCTTCCATGTATTCCTTAAACCAACCTGCTCACCATCTCTTACAGTATGGTACTATTCCATCACAATCATTTACCACTACTCAATCAGCCATTCTCCAATTGGTGGGCATCCCAATAAATGTCCAATTCTTTGCTACTTACTTACTACAAAGAGAGTTGCTATAAACATTTTAGAACACACAGGTTCTTTTCCTTTTTCCCTGAATGCTTTGAGAAACAAACCTAATAGTGGTATTGCTGGGTCAAAAGATATATAGCTTTATAACTCCCTGGGCAAAATTCCAGATTGTGCTCCAAAATGGTTGGACCAGTTCGCAATTCCACTAACAGTGAATTAATGTTCAAATTTTTCCACATCCCCTTAAACATTTGTCATTTTCCCCTTTTATCATTTTAGCCAACTTGATAGGTATGAAATGATACCTCAAAGTTGTTTCAATTTGCATTTCTCTAATCAATAATGTTTTAGAACATTTTTCATATGGCTATATATAGCTTTAATTCCTTCTTCCAAAAACTGCCTATTCATATCCTTTGACCATTTATCAATTGGGGAATGTCTCATGTTCTTATAAATTTGACTCAGTTCTCTATGTATCTGAGATATGAGACCTTTATCCGAGAAACTGGTTATAAATTTTCCCCTAATTTTATGCTTTCCTTATAATCTTGATTACACTGGTTTTATTTGTAAAAATCTTTTTTAATTTAATGTGATCACTTGGAGCTGTTTTAATTCACATTTCTCTTCTTATTAGCAATTTGGAGCATTTTGCATATGGTTCCTGATAGCTTGCATTTCTTCTTTTGATAATTTCCTGTCCCTATCCTTTCCCATTTATTAGAATGGTTTGCTCTTATATATTTGTACCATTCCCTATATAATCTTAGATGTCAGACCTTTCCCAGAGGAATTTGCTGCAAAGTTTTCCCCCAGTTAACTGTTTTCCTTTCTATTTATAACTACATTAGTTTTAGCTTATGCAAAATCTTTTTATTTTATGTAATCAAAATTTTCCATGTCATCTCCTGTCCTCCTCTCTATCCCATGCTTATTTAAAAAAAATTCTTCCCCTATCCACAGTTGTGAAAGGCAGCTAGCTCTCCTTCCTTCTTCCTCTAATTCTCTTGTCAAAGTACATCTCTGTATAGATAACGTATCCATTTGCAGCTTATTGTAGAATCTGGTATGAAGCATTGATCTAAACCCAATTTCTGCCCAATTGATTTTCTGGCATAACCTGTTCTTGATGGACTAATGCTGGTTCATAATGCTGCCATATAACAGAATGAACTCCTCAGGAGAATGAGCAGATTTCCTCCTAGCAACAGACCTAATAAGTTCAGTCTCTGGGTTCTTTGGTATACAGAATAAGACCTTACCTAGCTCAGTGCCATTACATGATACACATAAAAAACATTATTCACTTCTGTGTGCAACACTTGCTTGAAAGCTTTACTAACTTAAAGTTGAAAGAGTCCTCAGAGATCATCTAGTGCAACCCATGCCTAATGCCTGATTTCCATCTTGACCCTTCTCCATTACCAACAGGTGGTCATCTAGGCTCCACCCGAAGACTAAAATCATTTCATGGATTTTATGACTATTCTTTTAGTCCAATTTAGTATTTCAAGGAATAAAAATGCAGTTCTATACTCTATTGATCTAACTACTTTGGTTTATTGATAGTACAGAAACCACTGGAAGCATATGCTAACCTGCACACTTTTTTTTAAATAAAAAGGAGACATATGCTAATCTGCTTTGTTGCATTCTAGGTCTCAATTTATTCTAGTCCTAAGAGAAGACACAGCATATTAAACAATGCCAGCTGACAAATGCTGCCCAGCACTACGGGCTAAATCTAAGAAGCCTGAAAAGGTCAAAGAAAATATTATTTTATATTCAGGAGGACAAAGGAATCTGGAACATTACAAATGCCCCAACCTAGGGAATGTAGACTCCAACATCCTTTCAATATATGAAAAATGCATAATTTTAATTGGACTTCTAATAGGGATTGGTAAACATTCCTTTGGTATTCAGCGGTTGCACCTATGGACATATCAGTCATTCTTACTGTTATCTATCTATATATCTGTCCTCCTCCCTTTGATGGAAGGGGCCAAATCTGATCAAGAGGAACAGTTAGGTGGTACAGTGAATAGTGTGCTGGGCCTGGAGTCAGGAAGGTTCATTTTCCTGAGTTCAAATCTGTCCTTAAACACTTACTAGTTGTATGACCTTGGACAAGTCACTTAATCCTATTTACTTCAGTTTCCTGATCTAGAAATTGATCCAGAGAAGGAAATGGCAAGCCACTCCAGTATCTTTGCGGGGAAAACCCCAAATCGTGTCACAAGGAGTCATACACAACTGAAATGACTAAACAACAACAACAATAAACTGATCAAATTGAAACAATTGGGCATTATGTCCACTGTCTCTTCTCAATTATAAACATCCTATGGCTGAAAATTTTCTTGTATTCTGTATTCTTTTTTGTTTTGCTTTTTTTTGTGGGGAGACGAGGATAATTGGGGTTAAGTAACTTGCCCAAGGACACACAGCTAGTTTTTGTGTTAAGTGTCTGAGGCTGGATTTGAACTCAGGTCCTTCTGACTCTAGGGCCAATGCTCTATTCACTGTGCCACCTAGCTGCCCCATAGTCTGTATTCCTTGTATTCTACATAGTACCCAGTACTGTGCTTGTCAGTATTTAGAAGGAAACATAAAAGGTGAGATGTTTTTAACTTTCTAAAAGAAACTGGGATGACACAACCCATCATTCTATACCTTGGTGACCATGTAGTTAATGAAACCACAGTAAATATGGAGGGATAATAGTGATTATGTCTATGTCTATGTCTGTCTATCTTTCTATCTATCTATCTATCTATCTATCTATCTATCTATCTATCTATCTATCT
>NW_027185887.1:8650635-8684281 GCF_028583685.1 Petaurus breviceps papuanus
TCTATCTATCTATCTATCTATCTATCTATCTATCTATCTATCTATCTCTGTCTATACATTTCCCCCCCCCCCAAAATCAGCATCTCTATCCCCATGTAGAACCTTTTAAATACACAGAATCAAAAACTAAGAAGTGCAAGAATGCTAGTCATTTAGTCCAATCCTTCACTTTGTAGATGAGGAAACACAAACCCAGATTGCTGTGCTGACTTGCCCAAGGACTCCAGGACTCCAGCACTCCAGCTCAGGGTCTTTGACTCCAACTCAATCTTCCAAATCTTCTTCCACAACATCCCATTAGCCCACCTGTTTAAAATGGGAGAATGTAAGGCAAGTGTCACGGAAGTTGGATGAGCAATCATCAGCATTGCTAGATATTGGGTCTGAAAACGTTGAAGGTAATACAATGGTCAAGCAATAAAGCTTGAAGAAAGATATATGTATATGTATATGTGCATGTGTATGCATATGTATATGTATGTGTATGTCTATGTATGCATGCATATATACACACTTTTATACATATATATATATATGACTATAATTAATGTATACTCCATTCTTCTAGTTCTACTTTGTTGTTTTGCTTGTATTATTTCATAAAGGTATTTTGGGCTTTCTTTGTATTCCTTCTAACTCTCCATGTTGTAGAAGGAGGAGTTCATTGGTTGTGGGGGAAGAGAGAGAAAATGGATGACTGGAGGTATTGTAAAAGTAAAGGAACTGGCTTGTAGCATGGAAGGATATTTTGGTCTAAAAATTGAAAGTTAGTCAACCAACATTATTCAAGTGCCAAGATAATAATTGTAGCATAATTTGTTTGATAGTTTGTAGCTAGTAAAGTGCAGTCACATACATGAATTCAACTGGTCTTCACAACAGCAACTGTTATTTTCATTTTGTAGCTGAGGACACTGAGAGGTTAAATGACTTTCTTAAAATCACAAGGAAAATTAGTAGCAGAGCCAGATTCAAACCCAAGCCTATTAATGCTTGTATATTACTCTTCCTATGAGAGCATCCTACCCATCTAAAGCATTCCTGGCCAGAAAAAGACCATTTTAAATGGCACAGGGACCAGCAATTAAGTACTTTTCCATCTGCAATCCTGTGGTGTCAGGAAAGAGCCAGACAATGAAGCTGATGAATAGCAAATTTAGAACAGATATTTTTTATTCTTTCCTCTCCTACATGCAGGATCTCTCCAAGTCCCATTGGTTTTTCTCCTCTGCATTATCTTCCCCCACAGCTAAAGACGCAAATACCTAAACTTTAGCTATTTCTTTCTTTAAAAAAAAATAAGTGTTTTATTTGAAACTTAACATTGAACATCAATGCAAACAGCCATGTATCTATCTCTTAGTAGTTATTTACATTCAAATGAATTTCAGTGCATAAGGTAAGAACACTTTTTCTGTTACTCCCTCTAAGTCCCCATCAGGATTATTGTGTGTTTTCATTCTTTCCCTCATATGACCATAGTTAGTGTATATTCCATTCTTTTTTTTTTTTTGCTTGCATTATTTCATACAGGTATTTTGGGCTTTCTTTGTATTCCTTATAACCCTCCAAATTAATTGTTTTGTAATATTCCATTACATTGATATAACAACATTTATTTAACCATTCCCCTATTTTTAGACATTTAGTTTGCTTTTAGCTTTTTGCAATTGCATATAATGCTGTTATGAAAATATTTTAACAGCGCCTATAAGAACACCCAGTAGAGGAGACATATGTCCAACAAAATGGAGGTCTAGATCATTTCTTCAGTCCTCATAAACTCTCAAAATCTTCCTCGAAACAAGAACTAGGTACAAGAGAAAAGTAAATGTTGCTGTCTTCATAGGCCAAAACCCCAAGAAATCTAATAAAATAACAACCTGATGAATGAAGAACAGAGTCACAATCACTCGGTAGCCCCTCTCTAACCAGATCCTATGCTTGGGAAGAGGAGCACACATGGACTTACTAAGTTGTGCTCTAGGATCCACTCATCAGTTTTCTTGGTGTTTCTGGAGTCTCTGCTCACACTCTGTCTTTCCATGGGAACAAACAGGAGACCTCAACACTGCCCACCACATTGGGGAGGAGAGAGAGGTACAGGAAAGTGAAAATATGTTCTTGGGGCAGTGACTTGGGGAGGCTGAAATGGCTTTGTAGTCTAGCCTCTGGGTGATTCACAATCAAAGGGAAAGGAGTCTGAAAGTGAGTGGTAGATGAATATAAAGAATTTTTTTTAATCCCAAACTTAGAACCCAAATATATAAATCAACAGGGAAGATGTTTAAAAAGAAGGGGTAATAGCCACCAAAACATCTAAACAAATTCAAATATCTCTAAATAAATTCTGCAAGAAAAAGGAAATTGAAGAAAGACCCAAGACACAAGACACCATGGACTTCCAAGAGAGCACAGAAGAGCAAAAGGACGTTCCCAAACGGCTCAGGAGTGAAATAATCTTGAAAGCGGAAGCTAAACAAACAGAGAATTTATATTCTGCATGGTGGAAATAACAAGCAGAATCAAATCACTTGGATCCATGGCAGCTAGTGTCTCCAAAAACACACAAGAGAAAATAGCTAACTGGGAATAAAACTGTTCTAAAGAGAGCAATCTGGAAGAAGAAAAACAAAATGCAACATTGTTAAAAAGAACGCATCCTCTATATAAAGCAAAATATATTGATCTCAAAGACAGGATGCATGGGTACAAATTAAAGATCATATGTCTCTCAGAAGAGCATTACAACCCAAAAAAACCTCAATACCACAAAGTAAGAAATAATAAAAGAGGGGCAAGTAGGTGGTACAGTGAATAGAACACTGGCCCTGGAGTCAGGAGGACCTGAGTTCAAATCCAGCCTCAGATACTTAACACTTACTAGCCCTGTGACCTTGGGCAAGTCACTTAACCCTAATTGCCTTGCCTTCCCCCTCCAAAACACACACACACACACACACACACACACACACACAGAAATAATAAAAGAAAACTACTCAGAACTTCTGAATATGAAAAATGAAGCACCAATTTTTTTTTTTATTAAATCACAGATTGCCTTACAGGGGGAAAAATCCTATGCTTCAAACTCCAACGCACATATAGGGGTTAAATTTAACAATTTAAAAAACAAACAACCAATTCTGCAAATGTTCAATTCAAGTCAACAAGCATTTATTAAAAACCGCTATGTGTCAGGCAATGTTCTACACCCTGGAGATACAAAGAAAAGTTGTTGTTTTTAAGTTCCTGCTTTTGAACTCACAGCCTGATGGGGAGATAACATACAAATAAGATATATATGGGAAAATTGGAAATAAACTCAGAATAAAGACAGTGTCATTAACGGGTTTAGAAAAGGAATCTTACAAAAAGTGGCATTTTGGGAAGCCAGGGAAGCCAGGAGGTGGAGATGAGGAGAAAGAGCATTTCAGGAATGGAGTACAGTCAGTGAAAATGTCTGAAATCTACAGATGGAGTATCTTGTATGAGTAACTGCAAAGAGGCCAGTGTCAATAGATTTCGGAGTAACTGGAAGAGAGTAAGATATAAGGAAAGGTAGGGAGGAAAATTATTATAAAGGACTTTGAAAACTGAGCAGAGGATTGTATTGTTGAGCCTGAAACTAATAGGAACCACTAGAGATTACTGTGTAGGTGTGGCATGATCAGACCTGTGCTTTAAACAGATCACTTTGACAACTGAGTGGAGAATGCACTTGATTAGGAGAGGCAGGGGCAGCAAGACCAATCAGAAGGCTATTTGAGTAGCCTAGGCATGAGGTGATGAAAGTATGTACTAAGGTTGTGGGTGTGTCAAAGGAGAGAAGAGGACATGAGAGAACAAAGAACAAGAGAGAGATGTTACAAAGGTAGAATAACATGAATTAGCAATTAATTAGCTATGGGAGGAGGGCAATAAAAGAAGGCAAGTAGTTATGGAAGACATTTAGATTGTAAGCCTGTGTAACTGGGAAAATGGTGCTACTTTTAATGGAAAAGTTAGGAAGAAAGGAAGGTTTGGGAGGAAAGATGAAAAGCTTAGTTTTAGTCTGTGGGATATCTACCTTGAGATGTTGAATAAGCAGTTGGAGATGTGAAATTAAGTTTGGAAAGGTAGGTTGAAGTTAAATTAAGAAGTTTTAAATAATAAATAAGACATTCTGGTTTTGGTCTCTGGCAAATTACAGAAATGATGGGCCAGTACTGAAGTGTTTTAGTAAGAAAGTGGAAAGCTTAGAGTTATGTTGTTGTTGTTCAGTCAATCAGTCATAGTTGACTCTTTGTGACCCCCACAGACCATATTTTCCATGGGGTCTTCTTGGCAAAGATACTAGAGTGATTTGCCATTTCCTTCCCCAAGAATTATTATTGGTTAGGGGTTCTAAGACTGAAGTTCACCAACACGGAAGTGAAACATAGTAATAGCAAGATGGAGGGTATCTATCTATGTGTATATCTGAGGTGGGTGGGAGAGTTGGTCATATGAAATGAATAAATTGAAGAACTAGGAAGTTAGGGTATTTAAGGGAGTATTAATATTTATGTTGAAATCTCTGATTATAATGGCAAGATATGGAGAGAAAGACTGTGAGCTAGACCTTGAACTAATTGATAAAGGAAGGAAAGTATCCTGGTGCTTGGTAGATGAGAGCTACTAGAATGTTTATGGGCAGTAAATAAGGGCTAAATGACCCCCAAAGGAGAAGTTACTAAGGTGGTGAGAGGGAGAACCTGAAAGTAGGGAGTAGAGAGGAAGGAGAACTCTGCTTCCCCCAATCATGATCAAGGAGATTAAGGGTATGATTTTCAAGAGACTGAGATGAAGAGGGACTGAATTCCGGCCACAGGAAACAGCCTGTGCAAATATATGGGGATGGGAAATGGAATGTCATGTATAAAGGAAAAGAAAATAAAAGGTTCATTTTAACCAACTATATTAAGGACTTGGAACCTGACCCCAGCTTTGATTATCCAGACTTTTATACCTTGCCCCTTTCATGTTTTGCCTTCCTTACTCAAGTGTAAGCTTCTAGCAAGTAGGAACTGTCTTTTTACTCATATTTATATTCCCAGCACTTTGCATGGTTATTAATTAGTTCATAGTCAACAAGTAATAAGTGCTCTATTGATCTATCATCCTCTATACATCTTTCATCTTTGTACCTTATAATACATAGATTTGCTTTAGATAGAAACACCTCTTCCTTTCTAGCTACTTTCTAGGTCTTTCCTGTGCTATCTAGTCTCATTTCTTCAAACATTCCTGAAAAGGAAAAGAGAAGACTTTTTCTCTCCTTGACTTCTAAATTATGGCACTAGCCCATTTCTCTGGTTTCTCTTTACCTTCTAAATCAATGCATATTAACTTTAATAAGTTTGGAAAGGTAGGTTGAAGTTAAATTAAGAAGTTTTAAATAATAAATAAGACATTCTGGTTTTGGTCTCTGGCAAATTACAGAAATGATGGGCCAGTACTGAAGTGTTTTAGTAAGAAAGTGGAAAGCTTAGAGTTATGTTGTTGTTGTTCAGTCAATCAGTCATAGTTGACTCTTTGTGACCCCCACAGACCATATTTTCCATGGGATCTTCTTGGCAAAGATACTAGAGTGATTTGCCATTTCCTTCCCCAAGAATTATTATTAGAGATATTTTTATAGTATTATTAAAATATTAGAGATGGGAGAGGCTGGAGTTTGGAAGAACAACAAGGAAGCTGTTACATTGTCCACATAAGAGGTGAAGGGAGCCTGAAATGAGATGACTGCCACATGAGTAGAAAAAAAAATGGTGGCTAGGAGAGACGCTGTGGAGGCACAATAAAAAAAATTGCCAACTGATTCAATATATTGTGTGAAAGAGAGGCACTGAGATTGACACCAGGGTTCTGAACCTACAAGACTAGAAGAAGGTGATATCTTTCACAGACATAGGGAAGACTGGAAGAGGAGTGGGTTCTTCCAAGTGACTAAGGGTACATTGCCATGTAGCTGTTAATGAGCGTAGAGTATAAGTGAAATACATATTGCTAACAGTTGAAGCAATAATTCCACTATACCCTGGTATAGTGAATCTGTCATATTGAGAATTCTTAGTCTAGGGTTTTTTTTTTAAGAGATCCATAATAAGTGTCAAATAAGTTCAACAGTAAATCACTTTGTGTCTCTCCTTCAAAGAGAAAGTGTAGTGGAAGAGAAAGTGTCTTGGACTGAAAAGAGACTAGTTCTGCTATGCACTACCCCAGTGTGACTGGGCAAGCCTCTTACATTCTCTGATCTCAGTTTCCTCACTTGTGAAATGAGGGGGTTGGAGCAGATTATCTCTAAGCCCCACCTCCAACTCTAAAATTCAATGGAATATTCCAGTTTATTATAGTTACTTGGGAATATGTCTTGTCTCTTCTACTTGCTAATTAAGATCCTTATTTAATTTATGATTTTCTGTGTTAGTGTCTCATCCTTCCCATTAGATGTAAATGGTGCATCTCCCTCAGCATCTTCCCCAGTGCTCTGTACACAGCAGGCATTTAATATATGATTGATTGTTATTTATATTTGTATTTCTTCTACAGAGCTTTGCATAATAGGCATTCAACAAATGTTTACTGAAAATAATTGAAATGAACTGACAATGTTATAAAAATTATAACAAATAATCATAACATCTAATAATTATCCAGCCTTTAAGGCTTGCATAACATGTGGATACCATCTCATTTTGATTTGATCCTCATCACAAGCCTGTGAGATAGGTAGTATTATTCCCATTTTACAACTGGGAAAACTGAGGCTAAGAAAGGTTATCAGTCAATACACATTTATTAAGAATCTACTATGTGCTAGGCACTTGTAATACGTGCTGGGGGTACAGAGAAAGGTAAGACAGTCCCTGTTCTCAAGTTGTTCATAGTCTAACAAGAAAGAAAACATGAACCTAACTATGTACAAACAAAACATATGCAGGATAAATAGGAATTAAGCAACAGATAGAAGGTACTAGAATAAAAGGGGCACTGAGAAAGGCTTCCCATAGAAGGTGGAATTCTATCTGGGTCTTGAAGGAAGCCAGGAAAGCCAGGGTCACACAGCTAATGTATCTGAGATAGGATATGAACTCAGATCTTCCTGACTCTGACAATTCCACCTTATTGCATCATGACAAGCTCAGAAATATTTTTTTTTTGCCTCATCCTGTGACTTCATTGGTATAGGAGCTCTCAGGTTAGAAGAGTCTCTACCAATCTACTGTTCTTCCATTTAAAGTCTTAGAGAATTGCCTGGGGCCAATAAGAAGTCAAATTATTTTTCCAGGAGCACATCTTGTTGTGGTTTGTCCTTCATTCTCGAAGAGGACCATGATATCAGGAAGATGATGGCATGACTTGCAATTGAATTGGATTTAAATGAGGGAAGACCGTGCTGTAATGGCAAGCAAAGAAGTACTTAGCACCTTATTTCAGTTATTTATTTAGCACCTTGTTTCAGTTCAGCGTCTTTGAACCTTGGCTTGATTATATCAAGTCTTTGTTAAGAAACAGAACCTATGAATCCCACAGTGGGAGGGACTTGCCAAAGACAGGAACAGGAAGGCCGTAAGAGGTGGGCAGAACAGAGAGGAGTTAATGACAGATAAAAAGCTTGAGCACAGCCGGGACAGAGCAGAACTGAGAAGGGAACACTTGTGGTAGCCAGCACTCTGTCTATTTGTCTGTGTTGATTTGTGTTTGTAATACTTTGTACAGAAGCTCTGGGACCTTACAGGAAGCCCTGAAAGAGGATTTTCTTGTTGTTTGTTTATAGAAGTCCTGGAGGAGGGTTTCAGAGGTCCTGGGACTGTACTGATGATTTGTGTTGAGTTCTCAGACTTTGTTGGTGGGTCTGTGTTGATTTCATAGGCAGATAGTGAATTGATGATGGTGCTAGCAATATAAGCGAATGTTGTTTTGGCTCTGTTAAGCATTGTCTTTCCAGAAACAGAAACAGCAAAGGACTCGGGGTGGACTGGACATTGTGAGCTTCAATATGGAATGGGAGCTGAACAAGGAACTGGATGAGGAGCTGAGACCTGCCTGCCTGTGAAGATGCCTGTGAAGGTTGGATAGATTCAGGCAAGAGCTGGACCCATAGAAGAGGAACCATGGAATCTGAGAGCCAGCCTCTAGTCAAGATGAAAAGACCTCTCCTTGGGTACTTAGTGCTGACTGAGAAGATGATGATTTACTGTGGCCTAGGGGTAGGAGAACTTTGTACTTTGTACCTTGTAAGCCTTAAGGATAATTGAGTTAAGGATGACTGGAAACTAATCTCCAATCAAGAAGAAAGAAGACTTTTAGACTGAGAGATTAAGACAATGTGACCCAGGGGTGGGAAAACTCTGACCTTTGTACTTTGTGTCCCTTAAGGATGCCTGCTCTTTAAGGATGATTGAGTTAAGGACTTACTGAATGATATCTTTTGTTTAAAACTATGTGGCCACTTTAGTGATAAATTGTTATTTTATATCATTGTGAATGCTGTACTTTGGTTTCTGTGAATGTTTTACCTTAGTTTATTGCTGAATAAGTAGAGAGTTCACTATACTATGTGATCAGAACCTTAAAGCTATTCACAGCAGCACTCCTCTGGAGAGCTGCTCATGCTTGGCTTTACATGTGCAAAGTCACCAGCCTCACTTTCCTCCAGAGCCATCTTGGTTCAGTGGCCAGATATAGATCAGGGACAACAGGAGATGGCCTAGTTGCACACCTTGACTATGTATCAGAAAAAGACCTTGAATACAGGGTATCCTGATTCTAGATTGGCTCAATCCACTACCCTATGCCTCTTCCTTGCTAGGAAGGGGTTAAAATGTAAACTGGTAATTCTTTTAAGGGCACTGACTCAGAAACAGCAGGTAACCTATGAGCCTTGTGGAACTTAGAATGCAGGGGATGACACTCTCTTTAAACCTCCTTTGTTGAACTGATTTAACTTCATTGAATTTCCTCCTGAGACTAAATATGATTGTTCAGTGTTATTACTTAATAATGTTGGGAAGGCCAGTTGAAAACCTTAGAGGATGGAGTTCTATCAATACATACTGTGGTTAATGTAGGTGAATGATCCTAAGGTTAGCTGCAATGATCAGCAAAGTGGTGAGTAGCTTTCAGTCTTCTAGGAAACATTAGGCTGGGGAAAGCAGGACAGTGGGGCCCCTGGTCTGAACTAAGTGCAATATACCTCCTTGACTTAGTAACTATATATCTTTGTGCACCCTGGGAAATCAGAGGACTATGGCACATATTACATTCCATAGTGGGGGAGTAAGGGAGGCATAAGATTTAGTGTCCCCTTTAATGAAAAGGGAAATGGAGGTACAGAAAGGCTACATAGTTTTCTCATTCACCTGGGCCGGGATTGAAACCAAGAACCTTCAAGTTCAAATATTGTGTTCAGCAGACTGAACAGAAATGGATCAAGAAAGATGAAGTCCCATGCACTTTATGCCATTTCACAAAACTATGAGAGTATGTGAAGGCCAGATCACTGGTGAAACCAGGTAAGAGTTATGCTTTACAACTCCACAACACCAGCCCGGGCTACTTCATGGTCCAAAGAATTGTGACAAAATTTGTGATTAGAGAAGACCTTGAGGCAGATCCAGTTAACTTTGTTACCAGGTGGATTGATCTGGGACCCAACTTTGGGTTCTTTGAGCAAGAAGAATTTAAAGCCCTATAAATATTGGACTTTAGCTCAGAGCTTCTATAAACCTCAGAGAACCTCCTTGTCACCTGCTTTTGCTTTCCTGAACTGCTTTTTAACTACTTATATTGGGGAGGTGTAATTATTTTTACCTGAGGATATTTGTATATATTGATATTAAAGGAATTGATTATTTGAACCCTCAGTCTGTGAATGATCCATTGCAGCAGATGTCAACCACTGATTGACAACTGAGCCAGTGACTGTGGTAATGGGCCTGTAGTTCCCCTATTCTGCCAGGGCTAGGGCTTTTCAGATACTCCAAGCACTGGCCAATAGAGAACCTGGCAGGCTGAATAACACTAAGCAGATAGGGCAGTTAGGTGGCACAGTGAATAGAGTGCCAGCCCTGAGTTCAAATCTGGACTCAGACACTTAACACTTACTAGCTGTGTGACCTTGTGCAAGTCACTTAACCCCAATTGCCCTGCCTTCCCCCCTCCAAAAAAGACAAAAGAAGAAAAAAAATAATACTAAGCAGAGTTTGACTAAACAGAGAATAAGAGGTACTCACTGAGAATCATCAAGTACGTGAACTGTAAGGACAAGTCTTAGTTTAATAGAAACCATAAAAAACAAATATGGTACATGGTACCTGGCCTATAGTAAGTACTTAATGTGTTCTTTTCTTCATTCATTATAAGTATAAATTGAGAACTAGCAGGTACATGTACTATCAAGGTAGTTCCTAGCTCAATACAACTATGTAAGTGACTATAATGAAAACAAAATCCTTTCTTTTAATGTTTGATCTATTTTTTCATTGATCAAAGATCTGTTTTATCTCCCTTCCATGCTCCCCCACCCCCTATTGAAAAAGGTAAAAGAAAAGACAAATTTCCAAATTGGTGAACCATGCTTTTAAAATGCCACATTTCTGCACCTGACTCTATCACCTCTTAGTCCAGAGGTGGGCAGCCAGCCTCATCATGAATCCCAGTCAGAGTCCTTATCTTTTGTAGTTGTCTTTATAATATTGTTACAGTATAAATTGTTCTCCTCTATCAGTGTCATGTATACTTCAATCTGCATCAGTTCATACAAGTCTTCTGAAATTTTGTCCCTTTTGTTATTTCTTATGGCACAGGAGAATTCCTACATTCATATAGCATAATTTGTTTGGACAAGGCACACGTGATGGGAAAACTTTTCGTTTCCAGTTCTTTGCCACCACAAAAAATTAAAATAGAATTATTTACAATAATCCTAAAGATAGGAAACACACAATTCTCTAGAGCTGTATCTTTGAACTTTCATACCCCCTTCACACACCATATCTTACAATTTTTGTATTTGAGTGATTTTTCAGTCATATCTGACTTTTCACAAGCCCATTTGGACTTTTCTTGGTAAAGATACTGGAGTGGTTTGCCATTTCCTTCTCCAGATCATTTTATAGATGAGGAAACTGAAGCAAACAGGGTTAAGTGACTTGCCCAGGGGTCATATAACTAGTAAGGGTCTGAGGCCAGATTTGAACTCAGCACTCTATCCACTATACCATCTAGCTGTATGACTGGAAAATTTAATATAAAAACATCTAAGTTTAAGATTTTTCTCCATTCTGAGGTGCCACAAACTCCCAAGCAAGGATGACTGAAAGATGGTATGAAAACAAATGAGGGATCTAGGGCTAGTACTTAGGATTATATGAAAAGAGATGAAGTGACCATAAAGTAATGAGACAATTCTTAAAGAATATACCAGAACTTAGCCTCGGGTCCAGAAACTTTTTTTTAGCAACTATTTCAATATAATTTGTTCCCTTGGTAATTCTATGTATTGTATGCATTTAAAAATATTATTCTAGGAACATATACATGGGCTTCATTATATCGTTGAAGTGATCCATGATACAAAAATGGTTAATAAACTTTACATAAGGGACTTTATATTTATTCCACTGATGTATTCATGTTTCAGTGTACTTCTGGACTGCTCTTAGGGAAATTCCTTCAGATACTACAATCCATTTTTTCAAGAGAGCAGTCCCATTTTTGGTCAAAAATTAGTAATGAAACATTGTCTTGTGAGTCTCATAAATTAGCTTCAAATGCAGTTTTTGAGTGTGTTTTGAGCATCATTGAGATACATGATTGGCTTCCCAAGAGGACTATTTGGAAAGAAAACACTCATTTGGGGTAGATGAGTTGTAGTATGAGCTGTTACATAAATAATGCCTCATTACTTCATCGTCCCACGTTACATATTGGGTCCTCTCTGACTCCTAAGGCCAATTCTCATTTAGGAGCTCTGATAATCCAACCCCTACATCTTCAGCCCTCTCTCCCTCATCCATGGATAGCTGAGCACAACATTACATCACTCATTTCTAATCAGCTGAATGACCTCCCAGGCTGAATGTGGATTCCAAGCTGCTTACTTTACTAAGTCTAATTACTTTGTTTCCCTACTGTGCAAGTGTTTCCTGGAAATCAAGAAGACTTACAGCTTCCTTTTAATGGGGACAAACAGAAAATGCTGTGAAAGGAACCTGAAAGAACAGAAGATGCAGACATAGCTTTTGTTTTGCTTGGTTTTGTTTTGTTCTACCCATTCCAGATGAATCATGACTTTAGATGCTAAAACAATAGAATTAGTCCTTGCCAGTCTCCAGAGCCCCCCAGACTATGGTTCAGCAAAAACAAACAAAACTAACCTTTTTGTGTTACAGGAATGAATTCAGAAGCTTGACTTAGTTGGTTTTTTTTAACTTTTTAATCAGTAGGAAGTCATGCTGTCAATGTAGCTTTTAAAAACATTTTATTTTTCCCAATTGCATGTAAAGATAATTTAACATTTATTTAAAATTAATTTTGAACTCCAAATTTTCCCCATCTTCCTTTACCTCCCCCTCCCTGAGGTTGAAATAGGTTATAAATGTGTAATCATGCTAAACATATTTTCATATTAGTCATGCTGAGAAAGAAGACACAGACCCAAAGGGAAAACAAAATGAAAAAACTTTTGAGTGAAAAATCATATGCTTTGATCTGCACTCAGACTCCATCAGTTCGTTTTCTGGATCTAGGTAACATTTTCCCTCACGAGTCCTTAAGAATTTGTCTTGGATAATTCTATTGGATCATTGTGGGTATAGCTAAGTCATTCATAGTTGATCATTGCACAATGTTACTGTTACTGTGAATAATGTTCTCCTGGTTCTGCTCACTTCACTTTGCACCTGTTCATGTAAGTCTTTCCAGGTTTTTCTGAAATCTACCTGCTTGTCATTTCTTACAGCAAAATAGTATTACATTGGTAGCTAGGTGGCACAGTGAATAAAGCACCGGCCCTAGAGTCAGGAGGACCTGAGTTCAAATCTGCACTCAGACACTAAACACTTACTATCCATGTGACCTTGGGCAAGTCACTTAACCCCAATTGCCCCTCCAATAAAAAGCAAAAAAAAAAATTAGTATTACATTACATTCATATATCACAACTTATTCAGCCATTCCCTAATTGATGGGCATCCCTTCAATTCTTAACCATTTTTGTGTCATGGTCCTCTTTGGCCATCTAAGAAGCCCTTCTCAGAACAATGCCTTTAAAATTGTGGAGTAAAATATATCCAATATTAAAGGAAACCAATTATAGTGAAATACAAGTATGAAATATATTAATAGAAGATAAAATATGTTTGATCAAACGTATATGAAATACAGTTATTTACAGAGAGAGAGAGAAACACAGAGAAGCAAATTCAAAAGACCAAGGTTAAGAACCCCTGAAAACAATTAATGGTTTTTTGAAAAAGGTAATGTGAGGCAGTGAAAAGAGAGGCATAGGAGGAACAGAAGCATCTGGTGGAGCCATAAATCTAATTTTACATTTTGTCCAGCGTTGGAAGATGTGTGGCAGCTTCAAGGTTAGCAGTTTGTCACCGTTGACCATGAATGCTTCAACATGACTGGTCTTAATAAAACATTGAGTAGAATTTAGCAGACTGTGCCTTATGGGTCTCACAGAACCAAAGAATCTTAGACCTCAGAAAACACTGGATCCTGAAACACAAATCTCCAGCATCCCTGACCTGGCTAGTAATCATCCAGAACCTGGATTTATCTTTACATTTAAGAAAATTCAGATATGATTAAGCAATATTACATAGACAACTAACAGGTCATCATAATGGAAACTGAGAGCCCTAATGGTGCTGAAGTGAGTGCTTTAGAGCTGGAAAAGAATGTAAAGTCCATGAAGTCCACCCCCTGTATTCAACAGATGACAAAATTGAGCTTAATTTGATCACAAATCATAAATGGACAAGTAAGTTACATCTCTTCTTTTTTTTAAAAAGAGTGGAGTGGGTAATATTTATTAAAGGAAAAACAAATGGGTGGATAGAAATTTACCCTTCTGATTAAAAAAAAAACTGAGGAACACAGTGTTTGGCATATAGTAAACACTTAGTAAACATATAATTGATTTTTTTGATGACTCGTTGAATTAAAGAATTTCAGAGTTGCAAGGGCCCTTAAATATAAGTTAGTTCTATCCCCTCCTCAACCCCATCATTTAACAACAACAACAACAACAACAAAAAAGATTTTGAGAATTGTAAATACCTGACTGGATTGGCCCCAAAGAGCAGAAGTGGGAACAATGGATGGAAGCTGTAGACAGATGCTTTAAGGCTTGATATAAGAAAAAACTTTCCAACCATTATAACCATCCAAAAGTAGGATAGACTGTCTCAGGAGATAGTGAGTTTCCCTTCTCTGCAAGTCTTCCAGCAAAGCCTGGATGTTCACTTGTCAGGGTTGACATAAGGGATATTATCTGTAATTCAGATATGAATTACACTTGATGGTCCCTGTAATCCCAACACTGAGGTTATATGAATTAATCAAATTGTGCCATTTCCCACTTCCAGTTAGTGACAGAGAGAGAGCCAGAACCCACATCCTCTCTCCCAGTCCTGTGCCCCTTCCACGATATTACTGGACACACTATATATATGCCTCCTTTTATACACAATAAAGATTGGGAATTCATCCTCTGACAGCAGCAGGAAAGCTTGTAAGAATTATCATCAACATTTTTGAGGACTGTGCAGAAGTAAAAACATGCTTTTCCTTTAGCAGAAACATCACTAAATAGTATCCATTTGTCAAACCAGACAGTTACTGCCTCTTCTCACCAGGTTACCCAGTTTAGGAGAAAAGCACAATAAAAATGTGTTTTTTTCCCTTTGGAATAAATGAGTAGTTACTAGATTCAGAGTAGCAATTCTCCTACTTTGTTTCTAAAGCTTTATTTTTTTTTCAGGTTGTCTACACTCAGAATCTTACCCCACAGTTGAGGATTTAGCCTGGATTAACACCATTTTCTTGGGGTTTTTTTGTTTGTTTGTTTGTTTGTTTTGGAGGCAATCAGGATTAGGTGACTTGCCCAGGTTCACACAGGTAGTAAGTCTTAGAGGTCAAATTTGAACTCAGATCCTCCTGACTCTGCAGCTGGTGCTCTTTCTACTTTCCCATCTAGATGCCCCCAGTTAACACCATCTTTAAAAAAAAAAGCAACATGAAGTAGGGGACATGATAGCTGACCTCCAAGTCAGAAAAATGTAAAATCAAGTTCTGCTTCTGAGAAACCTTGGCTGTGTGAACCTGGGCAAATGACTTAACCTTTTAGTAACCCAAACAATAATCCAAGACTATATATTGCGAATGAGAGGGAATCCATTGGTAGAGATGTTCCCTACTGTAGAGAAATTTCCCTACTGGTCCAACTCCTCCCCCCTCCAAAAAAACAACAACGCAACCTCCACCGTTTTAAGACAACCACAACATATATGAATGTTTCTTTTATGAAGGGTTATTTGCTAGAAAGAGAGGACAGGGAGAAACCTTTCATGGGGGATAGTGAGGAAGGAGAATGAAAATGTAACCAGGAGTGATCTTGTCAGGGCCATGGGTATTTGCTCTTATAACAGAAATATTAAGGATGTAAAAAAATTGTGTTCCCCAAAGCTCAGTCCTGGGCCCTGCTTTCTCCTCCCTGTACACAATCTATTTCTGGGTGACCTCATCATCTACCGTAGATTTAATTAGACTTCCAGATCCACATGCCTAGGCCTAATCCTGAGTTGCAGTCCCACATCACCAAGTGCCTACTGATCATTTCAAACTAGATGTCCCAGAGACATGTCAGACTCAATGTGCCCAAAATAGAACTCATTATCTTTCTTCCAGACTTCTCTATTTCTGTCAAAGTCACTGCCATTCTTCCACTCTCCTAGGTATATAACTTCAGACTTATTCTGGACTCCTTGTTTTCCTTCACCCCACAGAGCCAATCAGTTGCCAAATCTTGCCATTCCTCCTCTACATCTTTTGTATACAGCTCCTTCTCTCATTCACATAGCCAAACATAGCCAAGTGTGAGACCTCATCATCTCTCACTTAGAATGGTACAATTATCTCCTAATTGGTCTCCATTCCCCAAGTTTCTTCCCACTACACTTCATCCTCTGTATAACCGCCAAAAGGACTTTCCTTGAACATAGACCTGTCCATCTCACTTTCCTACTTAATAAATTCTAGAGGCTCCATATTGCTTTTAGGATCAACTTCTCTGTTTAGCTTTTGAAGTCTTTTGTAGCTTGGCCCCAACCCACTTTTCCTGCCTTATTGTACCTTACACCCACTCTTGTGCTTTTCAATCCTTCCTAACTGGCTTTTCCTTTGTTCATTGTACATGACATTTTATTTTCTGTGTTTTTCTCATTGGCCACTCCCCGTGAATAGCTTTTCATATCTGCCAAATAGAGTCTCACTCTTCCTTTAAGGTACAGCTCAAGTACCAGCTACACTAAGTCTTTGCTGATCCCTCAGCTGCCTTTTCTACAAAACTACCTTGTACTTATTCTCTTTATTATATATATATATATATGTGTGTGTGTGTGTATATACACACATACATATATGTACATATGTGCTCACACTTGTATGTGGATATACACATACTTGGACATAGATACACGCTTGCATACATGTATCTAATATGTATTGGATATATGTACACATCTGTGTAGATTATGTTTATACATACACATATGTGTATTTTTGTATGTGTGCTGTGTGTATTTGTTGTTTCTCCATGTTAGAATATGAGCTCCTTTAAGTCAGGGATTATTCCATTCTTTACATTTGTATCCCCAATGGTTAGCACAGTATACATTTAATAAATGTTTGCTTATTGATCACAGGAGGACTGTCAATCACCCAGTACTGCCCTCCCCCTATTAATTCTCAGGCTCTAGCTAGGAGTTAATCTGTTAATCACTATTATCACTTACTGGTTCATATTTTCCCCTTCCCTATTCTCCACCCTGTGACCGTTTCTGTCTGGCAGATCTAGGCTGTTCAAATTCCTTTAGACCTAAAGGACATGTTTTTTTTTTTAAAGCTTAATTATGGTTCTGGGTTTATTCCTTGACTTCCTTAGTACAGGTACCTAAATATATAGTATATAAATATATGCAGGTACATAATATAAAGTGTTATATTATGAGAAGAGCCACAGTTTATTAGGTACCCACCACAGAGAGGCAAGACAATATAAATTTGAAACACCAGGCATCCTTCAATCACTTTGAGTCATAGTGGTGCCGGTAGTATGTTTTTCAACAATAGATTACTGGATTAATAACTAAAATGGGATAAACTCTTTCCTAGGTTCCACAATCTACCAAAAGTATCTAATTTTCCTAAGATTAGAAAATGGGGATTCCTAGTCAGGCATCAACTATGCCACCCAAGAAGTTATATTAAGATGCCCAAAACAACTGAATTAAAAGGTGGCGCAGTGAATAGAGCACTGGCCCTGGAGTCAGGAGGACCTGAGTTCAAATGCAGCCTCAGAAACTTAACACAAAAACTAGCCATGTGACCTTGGGCAAGTTGTTCAACCCCAATTGCCCTACCTTCCTCCCTCTAAAGAGAAAAAAAAAAGAATTGCAGGTCTGTGGTCCAGTACTGTGCAGGATTAAAGTGGTTTCAAGATAGTCAGTTCTAGAGCTTTGGGCAATGATGTTTGGAGGCCTGCCACCAACAAGCACAGTAACCTGTTTGATGGTAGTTATCCCGCTCTGGGCTCAGTGGCAGCCAGGAGGTTCATGGGGTAGTTTCTCATCTGTTTTCTAAGCTTATATCAAAATGAACTATTTGAGTACCCCTATTGACCTAGAAATTTAGATCACTACTCCAGTGACAAGTCAATGTGTCCTAATAAAAGGTGGTCCTGATGTAGCCTGATTTTATGATCAGTCCAGCCAGTGGGATCAGTGTACAATCAATATACTTGAGGTTGTTTGTGCCAATTTGCTAATATGTTGACACTGATGCCAGAAGTATTTCCAGGATCATAGAATTAAAAATTTAAGGCTATAAGGAACCATTGAGTCCAAACTCTTCATTTTATAATTGAAGAAACGGAAACATAGAGAGGTTGAGTGACTTGTCCACGGTCACATTGCTTGCAAATGTCTAATGTGAGACTTAAAACCAGGTCTTCCTAAGTCCAGAAGTAATAAATGTTGCTGGCTAACTTTCATTTGGAAAACAAGTAGCTATACAAGTTTGCCCTGAGCACCATCTAGTTAAAATATTGGTATTTTATTTACATACTTAAAGTGAATGAAAAGCATTAATTAAGTAGTTACTATATGCAAAGGGGGTAGTTGGTGGCACAGTGGATGAAGTACCAGGGCTGGAGTCACTAACACTCATGTTCATGAGTTCAAATCTAGCCCCTGTCACTTACCAACTGTGTAAACCTGTTTGTCTCAGTTTCCTCATCTATAAAATGAGCTGGAGAAGGAAATAGCAAACTAATTCAGTATCTCTGCCAAGAAAGCCCCAAATATGGTCGCAAAGGGTCAGACATGACTGAAAGGACTGAACAAAACATACAAAGGATTGCACTAAGCACTGGGGATATAAATAGAAAAATAGAGACAGGTTTGTCTCTCAAAAAACTGATATTCTTTTGGGGAGAAAACACATACAGGAGCTTTTAGCTGCAAGTCAGATGGAAAATTTCCATAGTCCTTAGGGTGCAGTGGCAAAGCAGATATCAATTCCTCATCTTTAATGTTATTTCTTACAAAATCCTACGTTTCCTATTTTGAACCATATGATAGTGCCAAGGACTTAAGTGTCAAATACTTTCTTTTCTGGATCTTCAGTTGCTGTGGTTGCTGAGGAGGCTGGGATTGCAGCATCTGAAAAAAAAAGTTGCCAGGTCACATCTCTAAAAGGGGTTGACAGCTGTCAAATGATGCTAGAAGAAGGGCCAGTCTGGGGCAGGAGGCACTGAAATTCTCAGGGCTCTTGGGCTTACCTGCCCTTTGGTGGTACTTGGTCAGTGGGAGGTATTAGTGGTTTTGAGGAAGGTGGGCCCTTTATGCATGGTTATTTTTCCCCTCAATAATAGTTGTGGGGCCAGCTAAAAGGATGGTTGATGATCTAGGGGTAGGTAGGGAAGACTGGCTTACTACTGTAGCCTCTCTCCTTTGCTGTCTGTGTTCCTTTCTCTTTTGTTTCATGGCTAAAAAATCTTTTGTGACTCTCTGACCTTATAAGGGCCTTTCCCCAATGAGAAGTGTGTTCTCAGGATCCTGAAAATGTTATTCAGACCAGTTCCCTCAGAAATGTATTGATACTATTCATCATTCTGGGAATGAGACCGATATCTGAAAAGTCTCCTTTCAAAGATAAAGTATCAGTTTTAAAAGAAAAAAAAACATTAACTTCACAAATTACCCCTCATTTTCTAAGAATGGCAGCTTTCAACAGTGTCAACTAGATATCTCTGTGCAGTGATTGCCCTATAGCAGAAATGTCACAAAAACTCACTGCTTTCTTTCTTCTGAATTGGCTTTAGGCATCTGTAGCCCAGATAGAATCTGGGGACAAGGAGGGGAGGTACAGCACCCTTATTTCAACTCCCACTTGCATTGGTAAAACAAGTCCATCTCTCCATCAGAGTTCTAGGGATATTCTCAAAGAGTCTGGGTGATTCTTTTAACCCTTCATCCTGGTGTGTTCTCCCCAGTATCAATCACCAGTTATTAGCACCCTGACATCACTTGACAATTAACATAAATGAACCTTTATGAAGGGATATTTCCTGAAAAGATAGAGCCAGAACCAAAGTACAAAACACTCCTCTAAACCAGGGGTACACTCTTCCCTATGTCACCTCAGTCCCTGAGGATCATGGGCTCCAACTGAAGGTGGCCATTGACTCTATCAAGTTCATTTCTGAATAGAGCACAGCCTCTGGATGAGTCGCCCTCTGACTGTAGGACATGGCATCTATGCTATCGAGTTGATTCATTGCTTGGCTAGATCTCATGGTCCCTCTTCAGGGCTAGGCTGGTGCCTTACCAGGTGTGTGAGTAGACTGGTTCAGACTCCAGTTCCAAGACCCCTTATGGCTTCTGAACCTTTTTAAGCTTACAGACTCATAGCCTAGTCTGCTATATCTCCACTACTCTTTCATTTAAATGTAGCAAGGAATAGACACAATAGGCTGAAAAATAGCATCAGAGTTTTGTATTGAAAGGCCTCATGGCAGTGGCTACTGGGAAAATTAAAGGCCCAAGGCCTTTTTCTCTACAGGAGGCTTATAGAATCTCCACCCTCACTCCAGTACAGCCAGGGAGAGAAATTACTTTGTCTGGTTAGTGTTTTTTATACACATACTCAGTTCCAGTTCAGCAGTGGATCCTAAGGTCTCTCCATTTTGCGTGCTCAGAATTTGGCTCACCAAACTTCCAGGTGGTGAATTGCATCAAGCAAAGTATACCTTTTATACCGCTAAGGACTCCTGGTATGCTCTCGCTGGCCAGTTGCCTCTCTTCCTTATTGTCTTGGATTAGTTACCAACAACTACAAATGAGAGAAGTAGAATCACAAAGGTGGAGAATACTAGCAGAAACATTTCACTGGGGGGGGGGGGGGGAGGGAAGGATTGTTTTCCTAAAAAGAAAAAAGAAAGCCATTCCAAAAATCAAAGTGAACCCCCAAAGGACCACCCTACAATAATTATCTAAAGGTCTTTCTCAACTCTTATGTTCCAAGATCATGAGATCCCATGGTGCTTCTCTTAATGAGAAATGGAAGACTCAAAAGGAAATTGACACAGTCCCACATGTAGCTGTGATTTTTTTAAAACAATGTTTTATCTTCTTGTTTAAACACAAAAGATCAGATCATGTATTCAGCCAGGTCAAAATCTTCTCCTTCTTGGTTATTTCTTTTCTGTGGTCATTGTTAAAAAAAAAAACCTACTAGGTTTTAACCTACTAAATAACTTCTTTTTTTCTTTTAAAACTCTCAGAATTGGCTATCTGTGATGGGCTGGGAGATCTTTGCAGAAAGAAAAGAAGGAACATCATCTTCTTTACTGACAATTAATTATATAATTGTACATTTTGCATTTCTAACACTTAATAATTGATTACTTACTGCTAATATATTGTGGACTCTAGGCATGTATTTTTCAGTTGCTGAACTGAAAAAGAAATGATTCTTCCCACCTACACTTAACTGGTTTTATAACTTTCATCTTATTTATAGAGCTTTTGTTACATCTCCCTGTTGTACTCAAATACTCAGAATTCTATTCACCAACAATTCAACAAAGACTGATTAATTTAATTCAGCAAATATTAAGAACCTTCTATGTGAAAGCCTAGGTTCTGGGGATATAAATACCACAAAAGTAATTCCTGGCCTTCAAGAAGCTGACATTCTATCAGTGATATAATGTGCTCACAGATAAATACCAAGTGATTTGAAGGGGTGAGAGCACTGCCAAATTGTAGGGATGGGGAGACAGGGGTATTGAGAGGGAAGCCCAATCACTATCTTATAATACAGGAGGAATGATACAGTCTTCTGAGTACAGGTCACTGTGGTAGTTGCTAAAGGGGATATGAATTTAGAGAAGCTTTCAATACAATGGGGGTAGGAGCATAATCAATACATAGATCTATTCATTCATTCATTCATTCAACAAACATTTATTAAATGCAAAGCCCTGAGCTAGATGGTAAGGGAAATACAGAGTTTAGCATTTAGGATGCTGCAGGACCTTTCATTTCCAGAAGGTAAATTGCTGCTTTTCCTTCCAATAAAAGTTCCAAAGATGTAAATTAGTAAATAGGGCCCTAGACAATATGAAATTGCTCTTCAGGACCACTCAAATCTGCAGCAAAGTTGTTAGTCAAGGAACTTTCAGGGAATTCATGATGAGATATGGTCCCCTTTGTGTTCTGGTAAATACCTATGAGATCACTGAGTATTTTACATTAAGAATTAATGCTTTTGTATTGTGAAATGATTAGGAGGCAGCTCTGAGAGCCTAAGATGATGTGGGAATCATGAGGTGATTAGATGCATTGACCATGGGGTTCATTGATATAGAGAAATCCCAGATAAAAGAACCCTCTCTACCAATGTAGGTTGGTACCTTCTGTGTAACTTACATAAATAGAAGGTCTCTGAAACCACTGAGAAGTTAATAGACTTGCCCAGGGTCACATATTCAGTATGTTCCAGGGGTGAGATTTGAACTCAGGTTTTCCTGATTCCCAAAAGAGCTCTATCCCTTGCATCATGGTTGTCTCTCAGAGGCCTTAGCTATAATCATAGCTTACATCTTGTAGCACTTTATGGTTAGAAACCACTTTTATATACAATTATGTCCCTTTGTAGATACAGTGAAGAAGGTAACATTAAGTATTATCATCCTTATTTGATAAATAACAGTTCTTATTTTATAGGTAAGGCATGATGTTAGGTGGCCTTTAAGACTCCACCAACTTAGATTCTATAAGTCTAGATTATGTTAGAGCCAAGACCTAAACCCTCTGAAGACTCCACAGTTGTTGATTCCATTTTACCCAGATCATTAATAAGGTCAAGTGCTCAGTGGCTGTTAAATCACTATGTTGATTCAGATTCTCTCATATGCCTTAATTTTTCTCTGCAAGTAAAGCAAGCCACCATTTTCTTCTTCTTTTTTTTAATCAAACATTTTTTGGCAGGGATGTAGGGGAGAGACAATCAGGGTTAAGTGACTTGTCCAGGGTCACACAGCTAGTAAGTGTCTGAGGCCAGCTTTGAACTCAGGTCCTGCTGACTCCAGAGCCAGTATTCTATCCACTGTACCACCTAGCTCCCCTGTGAACCACTATTTTTAAGCAACCTACCATTATCCCTAGCATGGCTGGCCTATATTTTAAAGGCTACATGATTCAAAAAGATCTGCTTTAGTATCTGAAATTCCCAGAATCATCTTTGTTCTTCTGAAGTTAATGTGACCCTGGAAGACTCCTATTGTGGCATAAACATCTTATTTGGAAGAAGCAACATATCAGTGCATAAACCAGTTCATAGTAAATAGATGCTAATTCCTTCACCAATAGGGCCAATGCAAGAATGAGGTATAAGGACAGTAGGTTTTGAATGAGGATGGGGACAGGGGAAGGAGAAAGGAAAGGCTTTCATTAGCAAATGAGATAATCAATGGAAAGCACTTTTCCAGTCTTAAAGCACTATATAAATGCCAGTTATTATTATTGTTGTTATTGGCCTACAGTTTGGTGATGATTTCATTCCCTGAGTCTTCTGCTGTGCACTTGCTGACTTCTAGCAATGTTTTTATAGCAAGACAAGGATGTGCTGGTAAGTGTTTAACAACCAGACTCTCCAGAAAACAAGTCTGCTCGCACACTTTTAAGCTTAGTCTGCTTGCTTTAGTCTAGAAAATCAACAGCAAATCAAGCCTCAATTTGTAGCTGTTGCTAATTTCTGAGGTATAACTATTCATACTGAAAATTTAACAATGGGTTCTTACAAACTGGTTAGAACTGGCTTCAACACACCCCTGGTTATAAACCAAGTGTGCAACAGGGAAAGGCAAATCTAGCTCAAGTCTGCCATAGAGAGACTTAGTCCAACCAAGAAACGCATATTGTAAGATTATAACGAGGTTCTTAGAACAAAGAGTATAGAAAGTAGGCATGTGATTGGGCTCTAAAGAGGAAACTCCTTTATATGTTGCCTTAGGCTGACCTTGACTTTATTTAATTTCTTCATGATTCTGTGATCTCATGATTTGGGTACACCCTTTAAGGTCACAGGCTACAAGCCATACATGCTTTCTTTCATAAATCCTCGATAGTGGAGGTCCACTCAATGTGTTAGGTATTTGGGGGCGGAGTCAAGATGGCGGAGTAGAAGCACGACCTTCCCGCGGCGCCAGCTGCCACCCTCCCCAATCCATGTAAAAAGGGGACTCTAAACAAACTTTGGAGCTGCAGAACCCACAAAATGACACAGAGAAGCTAACCTCCAGCTGAGGACAGTCCAGCAGGCCGACAGGAATCGGCCAGCGCAGCCCTCTGGGAGCCGAGCCCAGCACCACGCTGAGGCTTTAGCCCCAGGGCGGGCCTGACCAGCCCCCAGCCAGAGGGACTCCAGATCAGCAGCAGCTGTGGCCATTTCCAGATTTATCAATACATAGATGCGAAGGACAAGGTGAGAGGCCAGTGCAGTCTGGACTTTGGGACCCAGTAAGTGGGAGTGCATGGCTTTTACCCCGCGAGAAACCAATGAGACTCCAGCACAGCCTGCCAGCACCACGTGGCAGCTTCAGCTCCTGGCCTGCAGAGTGTAGGGGGACCAAGCACCAGTCTGAGGGGTAATTGCTCTTGCTTTAACCTTCTTGGATCTGGATTGCGGTCTATGGTGGAAGTCCTGGGGCGTGTGTACAGCTTGCCAGAGCGTGTGGAGACCTCAGAGAGGGCACCCATCTAATACCTCCAGCACCTGAGAAAACCCCAGCATTTAGGACGAAAACTCCCCTGTCTGGTGGCAGAGTCCTACTGTGGCAAAAAGCCCAAAAGTCAAATAATTGAGTGGCAAAATGAGCAGGCAAAGGAAACAAAGCAGACAGAAGATTCCAACATTACACTCCTATTTTGGGGATAAGAAGGAGCAAGGCATGGAACAGGAGGAAAACAGTGAAGTCAGAACTCCTGCACCAAAAGCTTCCAAATAAAATATAAGCTGGTTACAGGCCATAGAGGACCTTAAGAAGCAGATAAGAGAAGTGGAGGAAAAATTGGGAAGAGAAATGAGAACAATGCAAGAAAATTATGAAATGAGAGTCAATAGCCTGACTGAAGAAAATAATACCTTAAAAAACAGACTGACTCAAATGGCAAAGGAGGCTCAAAAAGGCAATGAGGAGAAGAATGCCTTAAAAAGCCAAATTTGCCAGATGGAAAAAGAATCTCAAAAGCTCACTGAGGAGAGTCATTGCTTCAGAATTAGATTGGAGCAAATGGAAGCTAATGACTTTATGAGAAAACAAGATGCTGTTAAACAGATCCAAACAAATGAAAGAATAGAAGGCAATGTGAAATATCTCATGGGAAAAACCACTGACCTGGAAAATAGATTCAGGAGAGATAATTTAAAAATTATTGGACTACCTGAAAGCCATGACCAAAGTAAGAACCTAGAAAGCATCCTCCAGGAAGTTCTCAAAGAAAACTGCCCTGATGTTTTAGAACGAGAGGGCAAAATAGAGGTTGAAAGAATCCACCAATCACCTCCTGAAAAAGATCCCAAAAGGAAAACTCCTAGGAATATTATAGCCAGGTTCTGGAATTCCCAGATTAAGGAGAGAATATTACAAACAGCCAGGAAGAACAATTTGAATATTGTGGAAACACAATCAGGATAACCCAGGATCTGGCAGCTTCTACACTGAGGGATCAAAGGGCTTGGAATGTGATATTCTGGAGGTCAAGGGAGCTGGGATTAAAACCAAGAGTCACCTACCTAGCAAAACTGAGTATCATGTTTCAGGGGAAAATATGGTCATTCAGTGGAATAGAGGACTTTCAAGCATTCTTGCTGAAAAAACCAGAGTTGAATAGAAAATTTGACATTCAGATACAAGAAGCAAGAGAAGCATGAGAAGGTAAACGGGGAAAAGAAATCATAAGGAACTTATCAAAGTTGAACTATTAACATTCCTACATGGAAAAACAATAATTGTAACCTATGAAACTTTTCTCAGTAGTTGAAGGAATTAGAAATATATATATATATATATATATGTCTTTATATGAGGGTATGCGGGCATATGAATACATATGTGAATGTGTGTATATACGTTTACAGGTATACATAGATAGAGGGCACGGGACCAATTTAACAGGAAGGGATGATACTTAAAAGGTGAAATTAAGTGGTGAGAGGAATATAATGAGAGGAGATGGGGAGAGACAGATTGGGGCAAACTATCTCATACAGAAGAGGCAAGGGAAAATGGTTACAATGGAGGGGAAGAATAGGAAGGCAAAAGGGAATAGGTCAACCTTATTCCTATTGAATCTGGTTTGAGGAGGGAGGGAAATACACACTAAATAGGAGATCTTACCCTCCAGGAGAATAGGGGGGAAGGGGATGAGAGGGGGAATGATGGAAGGGAGGGCAGGCTGGGGGGTAGGGAAGTTGGAAGCACCCACTTTTGAAAAGGGACAGGATCAAAGTAGAGAATAGAACAAGTGGGAGGTGGGATAGGAGGAAGGGAAATATAGTCAGTCTTTTACAATGTATCTACTATGTTATTGTTTTGCATTAGCCGCACATGTACAACCTATACTGAACTGCTTGTCTCGCCAGTGGGGGTGGGTGGCGGGGGGGTAAGGGAATGAATCTGGAATTGAAAGTTTTAAAATCAAATATTCAAATATATATGTGTGTGTGTGTGTGTGTGTGTGTGTATACTATTATTAATACCATCTTACATGTAATTAAGAAATAAGATATACAGGCACTGAGGCATAGAGATGCACTGGAAAAGTCGAAACAGGTATGGGAGAAAATATGGGAGAGAGCAGATTGGAGGTGGGGATAACCTGTGGGACTGCTGTTTTGGTGGGATGGGTGGGGGAAAAACGGGGAAAAAATTTGTAACTCAAAATCTGGCGGAAACGAATGATGTAAATTAGAAGTTAATAAAGCATTTAAAAAAAACATAGCGATGTAGCAAAACTACTTTTGCCACTTGCTGGGTTGGTAAAAAAAAAAAATGTGTTAGGTATCTGGAGTAGGCCAGGCCACTATGACCCTGATCCTCAGTTAAATCTTCTCCCAGGTGGATTGACTCGAAATACAAATGGGGGCCTGTCAGTAGGAGCACTATCCTCAGGTCTTACCTCATGAAGTTTAAGCTAGCTTTTCTTTAAAAGTATTAAAATTGAGCAGCTAGGTGGCGCAGTGAATAGAGCACTGGCACTGGAGTCAGGAGGACCCAAGTTTAAATCTGACCTCAGACACGTAACACAAAAAAAAACTAGCTGTGTGACCTTGGGCAAATCACTTAACCCTAATTGCCCTCCAAGAAAAAAAGGAAAAATATATTTTTATTCCGGCCTGAGACACTTAACACCCACACAAAAATACTAGCTGTGTAACCTTGGGCAAGTTACTTAACTCCAATTGCCCTCCAAAAGGCAAAAAATAAAAAATAAATAAAAGTATTAAAATTGTTCTCCAGATTTAATTAGTTGGATCAGAGGATTAAGGTTCAGGTCCTTGATGGAGATCCCCAGTGTCTTGAATGCAAAAGAGTCAGCAAATGAAGAGGAATCTTTTGCTTCCTTAGGCATCTGACAGGCAGACCTACACAGAAACAGGGAAACTATGTTCTGCATCAATGCTAAATAACTTTTTGTTGTTGTGGGTAAATCAAACCTAATTTTGTTAACTGTGAAATCATCCTATGCATGTTTCACATCATCTCAGTTTTGAACATGACCTATCCAGAGCAACCCAGCCTAACCCAGTCTTCTAGGGGAGGACTTCCCCTAACTAATAGACTCGAATTTAGGCTTCTCAATCCCAATAGAATTTGGTGCAAGCAGCTTTTATCTGGGGAGTCACTCAGCACATCTTCGTGGAAGACAGAGGGAAGCTGTGCTTCCTTGTATATCTGCTTATTCAAGTAATTGTTTACCTTATCATTTAGGTTCCCGATCATTTCTTATACCTATAAAGAACTCTTCCTACAAATGTGAAGACCTTCAAATGTCTTCTTCTAAATGTGTTTAACATAATATGTGGGAGTGGCCAGGTGGCTCAGCAAGTAAGAGCACTGGCTCCAGTGTAGGGATGACCTGGAGATCAAATCTGGGCTCAGATACTTAGCACCACACCCAGAAATAACTGGCCGTGTAACCTTGAGCAAGTTACTTAACCCCGATTGCTTAAAAAAAAGCAAACATAATATTTGGAAAGATTATAGACTCTAGGGAGTCTATATGAAATATAGAAATACGAAGGATTAGCTCTATCTATGCCTAGGGTCAATTTTATATCTAGTCAAAGGAGATAGCCACCTACATAATAAAATATTCTAGAATCAGGAAACCCACCTGCCTCAAAATAGCTCCCCCTCCCACTTGCCATGCCTGTGAAATCCCACCCATGGAACTGACAAGTGCATGCTTCTAAAATACATGCCATGGTTAAGTTGTTAAGTTGATTTTCCTTTAGATATAAATGCCTGCTGTAAATTTGCTTTCTTCCTTTGAGAGCTAGGGAGTTTTGATTGGAGCCAGGGCAGAGAAAATGATGGGAGTATCAACCATTTTAGAGGATTACTAGAGAAACAAATTTGGGTAGATTGCTATAGAAGCAATATAAGGCCAACATGAATAGTGGGGGAAAGTAGATCCTGGGTTTAAGGCTGGAAGAGATCTCAGAGATCATCTGATCCAATACCTTCATTTTGCAGATGCAAAAAATAAAATTAAGGGAAGTTACAAGTAGTAAGCTTCAGTTACCTTCATGGCCATTGGAATGAAGTGTTCCTATCCAGCCATTCCACCAGAGGAAGTCTTCCCATGCTTGGGGTAGACATCCCCCTAATTCATAAATGGGTTTGAGATCCCTCAGTTACCCTTAACCTGGTTCAGCCTGTCTACTGAAAGAGTTAACTGGGGTGTGACTGCTGCACATGCTACAGCTTCTTGGAGCCACAGGTGAGAGTTAGGTTAATCAGGTAGATATTAAAAATAGAAAGCAGCCTTCACATCAGTGGTACTAATCTTCCCTGAATATACCCTACACCCCACAAAGGACTTACAATCTAGTGAGGGATGTGATACATGGCATTCTGTCACTGTTATACAAAATAATCCATGATAAGCATATTAAAGAGGTTGAAAAAATTAAACAATTTCCAATTAAAGAAGTTTGATAAACCCAAAGATTTAAGCTTTGGGGGCAAGAATTCACTATTTGACAAAAACTTTTGGGAAAACTGGAAATCAGTCTGGCAGAAAGTAGGCATAGATCAACATCTCATATGATATACCTAGATAAGATCAAAATGGCTACAAGATTTAGACATAAAGGATCATAAGCAAATTAAAGGAGCACAGAAAAAAAATTACCTGTCAGATCCATGGATAAGGGAAGAGTTTATGACCAAACAAGAGGAAAAGATGATAACAGAAAGTATGAATAATTTTGATTGTATGAAATTTAAAAAATTTTTGCACAAACAACCAATGCAGCCAAAATTAGAAGGAAAGCAAGAAGGGGGGATTTTACAGAAAGTTTCTCATTTCTCATATTTATAAGGAACTGAGACACATTTATAAAAATAAGGTCCATTCCACAACTGATAAATAGTTATAGGGATCAAAGCTATCAATTATCATATGAAAAATGTTCTAAATCACTAATAATTAGAGAAATGGTCATTAAAACAATTCTGAGATACCACCTCATACCTATGAGGTTGACTAACATGACAGAAAAGGAAAATTTTAAATGCTGGAGAGGATATGAAAAAATAGGAACACTAATGCTTTACTGATGGAGTTGTGAACTGGTCCAAGCATTCTGGAGAATAATTCAGAACTTGCTTAAAAGATTATAAAACTGTGTATACCTTTTGACCCAGCAATTCCATTACCATAATACCAATAGTAATACATAGGTCTGTATCCCAAAGAGATTTTTAAAAAGTGAAAGGACCTATATATACAAAAATATTGATAGCAGCCCTTTTTTTGTGGTAGAAAGAATTGGAAACTGAAGGAATGCCCATCAATTGAAGAATGGTTGAGCAAATTGTTATATGATTGCTATATAATCTTGCTACTGTGCTCAAAGAAATGACAAGAGGAATAGAGTGAGCAGAACTATGAGAAAATTATACACAGTAACAACAATGTTGTAACAGTGATCTATTGTGAAAGACTTAGCTACTCTGATCAACATAATGATCCAAGATGATTCCAGAGGACCCATAGTGAAAAATGCTATCTACCTCCAGAGAAAGAACTGATGAATTCTGAGAAAAGGTAAAAGCATGTTTTTTCCCACTTTATTTTTCTTACATTTTTCCACTAACATGACTAATATGGAAATATGTTCTGCATGACATTATATATATAATTAGTATCATATTGCTTGCTTCTCAATGGGTGGGGGAGAGGCTAGAAGGAGGGAGAGAATTTGGAGCTCAAAATTTAAAACAAAAAAAAGCAAAGTTTCTTCCAACTCTTCAAAAAATATTTTAAAAGTCACTAAATAGTTACTAAAAAACAATAAAAACTGTTTTAGGAAGCATAATTTGCATCTTGATTTGAACCTTTAGCTTTTTATGACCATTATGCATTAAATGTGAGAAAAAAATTAGTGAATGAGAACTCATAAATTTACAGATTTAGATGTATACATGTGTATATATACACGTTTGTGTATTTTGAATATGTATACATTGTGAATATGTACACATTACATACATGTATATATAATATGATCATATAAATTCTATCTTTTTGTTCCCCGTCTCTACATTCTAGTTTTTTTTTTTTAAGCAATCGGGCAAGCAAACTTGCTCAAGGTTACACGGCCAGTTATTTCTGGGTGTGGTGCTGAGTATCTGAGCCCAGATTTGATCCCCAGGTCATCCCGACACTGGAGCTCTTACTCACTGTGCCACCTGGCTGCCCCTCTAGCTTTTCTTGCAGAGCTGCTAGCTAAGGATCTGAAATCTCAGAGAGCAGCAGGTAGAACCAGCTCATTCATAGATTCTTAGACTGGAATGACCTGTGAGATTACCTAGTCCAACCACCAAGTGGAACACTAATCCCTTTTAGTTATAGTTCACATGGGTCAACTCAGGAGGTAGCAGAAATATTTTTCTTCTACCTGACATCTTCTCCCTGGCTCCCTGGCCTTTGAAACATAAGGTTCTACAAAATTAATTGGCACCAAATTGCTTACGATTATCTATTAACTCTTCTAGCAGGCTCCCAGAAGGTTTCCAACCTACTTCTTAAATGAAAGCAGCAAACAACAATCTGTCTACAATTAAGCTGTAGGAGTCCAGTAACACTTTCAAATGATTTATAAATATTTATGTTTGTTTGTTTGTGAAAACAGCCAATTCTCTTATTTTGGAGGGTGGACTGGCAGGCAAAGGAAGGGAGGTGGCAAATCATTAAACTGTCCTGCTCAATGGAGATATAAGTTGTCAGTGGGGAAGGCTTATATCTTTTTCTCTATGCCATGTATAAGTTTTCTTCCTTGACTTCATTTAGTCTTATTGTGAAGTCAAAGGTACTTGTGCATAAGACAGAGCAAGGTAGCAAGAATTACTAATTAGAGCACCATTCAGGAATGAATGGATGGAGGAAGGGAGGGAGGGAGGGAGAGACGGATGCAAAATTTTCATCAAGTGCTTATTCTGTGCAATGCACGGTACAAATAGAAAAATAACAGAGTCCCTGCTTTCCCGGAGCTCATATATTAATGAGAGTGACAACTCATAAAAAATTTTAGCTGCAAGTCAGATGGAAATATCCTATGGTCCTTAGGGTGAATAACCAAAGCAGAAGATTATGCCTCTTCTTTAATTTCCACAGATAAAATCCTATCAGTATCTGATCTTGAACCATCTGACAGTTCCAAGGACTAGAGAGTTCAAGCTGCACTTGCTGAAGGACCAACATTTATGAGAACCATCCTGCCTGCTACTTACAAAGTACTGTGCTGTGCCATAAGGTTGTTGTGGTTGCTTTTCCTTCATTCCTCAAGAAGACCAATGACATCATGAGGGTGATGACTTGCAAGTGAATTGGATTTAAGGAGGCAGAACTGTGCAAAGTCACAAGCCTCACTCTCTCCTCCAAAGGCTTTGGAGTCTAGTGGCAAGACATAGGTCAAGAGACAAGTGGACCTTGAAGGCAAAGACTTCTATCTCCAGTGCTTAACACAGTGCTTTGCCCACCAACAATGCTTCTGCCTGCCCGCTGTAATACACACGATAATTGTCTTGTACTTAAAAGCTTAAGTTCATTGAATTGACTATTCCTTGAGTCAGGGTGGAGGAGGATAGATAGAAAAATCAGACCTGGAAAAAAAACCTTAGATGCCATATAGTCCAGCTCCTTCGTTTTATAGAGGAGAAAATTAAATTGCATAAGGTATCACCAGCAGTAAAAGGCAGAGCTGGGACTGAATCTTCGGCCTTCTGACTCCAAGTCCAATATTCTTGACAATGTACCCAGTATGTATCTGAGTAAGATTCTCAACCCACAAGGAGACTATGATCCTATAGAGGAAAATGGCCTTATTCCTCTGCAAGTTTCCTTCCAACTCAGAATTCTAAGGGTTTACAATTCTGGCTCTCTTCTTTACCTGGGGCCACATGTACAGCACACATACAAATACACAGCTAACAATTTAGTTGTCGTCCCAGAGGAAAGCTATAACTTTCCACTGGTTTCCGCTTTGGAGTCTCTTAAGTTTGCTCTATGTTCTGTATTTTAATTAGTCAATTATTATGTGTTCAGATTATATCTTAAGAAGTCAGAATCACACTATACTCTAGCTATTAGGCTCATTCATTTAATTTTTGCATCAGGGATTGATGGATATTCTTTAACTGCTCTTTATTACTCACTTTATCACAACAACTAAAGCAATCTAACTTGTCACCTCCAAGGATTCTAATAAGATAGCTTTGGTGAAAAATTCAACCTAACCAAACAGAATGCAGAAGGAGATCAGCATAAATTTTATAGTCTCTACTTCAGATATTTTGTCAATCCACAATGGTCTTAAATCTGCCTCATAGGAGAATAGATCAGCAATTTAATTCTGATATATTACACTTGAATTTGAGTTGTAGTGTTAGAATACTGACAAGAACATGAAAATACATTTTTTTTATTTCCCTCTACATGATAAGGGAATCATCCATCAGTTCAGTCAGTGAAGTGACAAGAATTAGTCTGACAAGTTGGTTGACATCACTTGAATCAAAATCAGAGATGAACTGGTTTTTCCCCCTCGATTTTCAACCCTTTGTAGAGGAGAGGTAGGGGAAGGGGATAAAATATCATGTTAATGAAGCCCAGTTGTGATTTTACAAGTAATGAACTTATTAGTCATTTTTGACTATATGATTATGCAGAAAAAACTCATTTTAATCAGTATTTACATGATTAGGACCAGCTGATTTCTCCCATATGTCATAGAGTTTGTTCTGAGAATGAAGTGTGAATTTTATTTTCTTTCGGAAGACTGTGGAAACAAGGGAGAAAATAAACTGCAAACCATTTCCTAATAGTTATAGATTTGTACCAGCCCCATATACCTTCCCTATGCAGGAAGATGCATGTTAGAATGCACTCCCTCCTCATCTCTGCCTCTTAGAATTCTTGTCTTCCCTCAAAGTTCAATTTAAGCACCTTTTCCACTGAAAAGTTTCCTCTCTCTGTCTCTGTCTCTCTCTGTCTCTGTCTCTCTCTCTCTCTCTGTCTCTCTCTCTCTCTGT
>NW_027185887.1:8684381-8687108 GCF_028583685.1 Petaurus breviceps papuanus
TCTCTCTCTCTCTCTCTGTCTCTCTCTCTCTCTCTGTCTATCTCCCCTAAGATTACCTTGTGGTATGTGTCAGTGTACTTATTAATATTCTGCCCCTTTCCCCAGAATTATACATTCTTTGAGGGCAGAAATATTTGTCTTGGTATCCCCAGGATCTAGCACAGTGGCTTGAACATAGAAAATGCTTCCTAAATGTAGGAATGTTTCAGCCATATCTATTTACACATATCCCAACAATTCAGACCTCAGTTACATTAAACATTAGTTCATTATAGAGATAGCCTACCTCACAGTATCAAAGATTAAGACTGCAAGGAACCCTATAAATCATCTGGCCCAATCCTCTCATCTTATAAACATGAAAACTGAGGGCTAGGGAAGCTAAGTGACTTGCCCAAGATTCACTTAGCATCAGGTAAATAAGAGGCAAGATTTGAACCCAGGTCCTATGGTTCTAGAGACAATATCCTTTATTGTCACCACACTACATCCTGCTGATATGTTGACATCAGTTTAAGCCTACTTCTGAGTGTTGGACCATATTCAGCATTGGCTACTATAAAAAAGTTGATTGAGAAAATTTGACTCTTATTATTTTGAAGGGGGAGGGGAGTTAATCCATTCTGAGCAGTCTCTCTCTGTAGCTTCCTCTAAAAGTTGAATAGTGAGGAGTACACAGCTTTGTTCTTCACTCAAGCTTTCATCTGTGACAGTAAAACACATTCTCTCCAGCCTGCATTGGCACTTTCCTCATTCTGCTTCCCACTCTTATTCAAAACCATTCAGGCAGCTTTAATGTCAGCAGAAACCCAGCAGGGACCAAGGGATGCAATAGCAGATTTGCCCAAGGATCTGTCTAGTCTTAGGTTACTTCTCAAGCAGCAGATAGTAACTAATGCTGTGCCTTGAAGAGAAATGTAAGAAAAATGAAAAAATATAAAATTTGACCCCTGGAATAGGCTAGCAACCAATGTGATCTTTGCAAAAGTGACTTTTGATCCTCAAGGTCTGGGATGGGTCAAGGGAGGGATATGGACCTGAGATTTCCTGGGTGTAGGCAACTCCCAGTAAAGAAATTCCTTTTACCAATACAGATCAACAATTGTCCTGAAAACTTGTAGGTACTTAAGTGGAAATAAGAGGAAATAAAACCTTCGTGTTTTGTTGTTGTTCAGTCATGTCCAATTTGGGTTTTTTTTTTTTTTTTACAAAGCTACTGGAGTAGTTTGCCATTTCCTTCTCCAGCTCATGAGGAAACTGAGACAAACAGGGTTAAGTGACTCACCCAAGGCTGCACAGATCTGAACTCACAAAGATGAGTCTTCTTGACTCCATACCCAGCACTCTATCCACTATGTCACCCAGCTCCCCATGATAACACCCTCACCTTCGTTGAATAGTGGCGAGCCTTGCCATCACCAGTGCTAGACTACTTGTCTCTGAGAAATGAATGAGGCCCAAAGGTTTTCATCCACTGACCACTCAGGGCTCATCGTGCAACATAATGAAATGCTTACTCCTCCTTTCACCATTGGTGGACAAAGGAAGGTGAGGCTCCAAATCTGGTCCCTTTCAGGGATTTGATTTGAAGGATTTCTTACCCTGGAACACTGTTACACGTACAAGGACCTATTCTTTCTAACCGTACTGAACCATCTAAAAAAAAAAACTGCTAGTGTAGATACCTGACATCTTCTCACCCAACCCCTAGGCAGTCGGTCAATCAATCAACAAGAATTTATAAAGTACTTACTATCTTCCAGGTGCCATGTTAAGTGCTAAAATATGGGTTTAGTTGGGCCACTGGGCACTTGATCACCATGGATTTTCAACCTAGACTCCCAAATTGATTTTCCTGATGCTTCCATCCACTATTTTCTGCTGTTTGGAGAGTAATAAGGTGATGATCCATTATTATGGAACTTCTTCAAATAAACTTATGCTTCCCCTGCCCTGTGAAGAGAAAAATTCTACTTCCTCCTCCCCATTTTCTCTTTGATTTTCTTTGGTTTGACAGTATCCTCACCCCCATGAGATGAAATATCTCTCATCTCCTTCCAGCTCACTGCTACCACTTCAAGATCTCTTTTTTTCCTTTGTCCTCCCCTTCCATTGTACCACACGAAGCACTGTTCTATTCCAAATTAATTTTTCTTCTATCCTAGATTCCTTCCTTTCACTCTTTTCATTTTGAGCTCACAGAAACATGGTTCCCCTTCAGAAAGAAAATGGCATCTAAGAAAACTGGGCATTTCTTCTCTTGGGTCTTCTAATGCACTGAAGCAAAGCGCTGTGTAAACATACCCCTTGCTAGTCACCTTCCAGACTGAACCTTTGCTATTATTACTCAGAAATCTCTGTGCTTTGTAGATTCACTCTATCTGTATCACCTGGTTATAGTCATGTACCCAATATTAGGTCACTTTTTGTCTTTTCTCCAGGAGTTCAGTAATTAGTTTGGAGTCTTCTTTTCTACCTGAGGTGCCTTCTAACACACTGACTTCCCCATGCATCAACCCCCCCGCAGTTCTCAAGACCAGTAGCACCACTACAGCTATGGTCATCTCCTAGATCTTACCTTTACCCTTAACTCTACAACCTCGTTGATGCTGAACTCTGAAATGTCTCTGTCTCTGTCTCTCTGTCTCTCTCTCTCTCTCTCTCTCTCTCTCTCCCTCTGTCTGTCTGTCTGTCTGTCTGTCTCTCTCTCTCTCTCTCTCTCTCTCT
>NW_027185887.1:8687208-8720892 GCF_028583685.1 Petaurus breviceps papuanus
TCTCTCTCTCTCTCTCTCTCTCTCTCTCTCTCTCTCTCCCACTCTCATGTTGACCTCCTGTCTTTCCATCTCTCCTTCTAAACAAGACTTGGCAAATAATTGGATCATTTCCTTAAACTCTTATTTGTACTTGCCACCAACTGAATCTCTCTATCCTTCCCTGTCCTCCCAGTCATTGTCTATAAATATCAGCTTTTTAAGTATAGAACAAGAGAAAAAAAGAAGAGGCAGCAATTCCTTCTGTCCTTCATGATTTAACATCTCTGCTGAATGACTTATCTAATCTGTCTCTTTTCCAGCTTAATATTCTTTTCTATTCACTATCTCCTCTGGGAAGGGAAGGCTACTACTACACATAAGCTCCTTTTTACTTGTCCAAATCGTTAGCTTTTAAAGATCCTCAGAAAAGGAAAGTAATTTCATACTTGTAGGTAGCTATTTTTTTTTATTAACCAAGGTAGGGCTTCCTTTTATTAACTCGAGTAGGGCTTCCAATAAAAAAGATGGTTTGTACTATGTAATTGTGTATGTTTGTGCGTGTGTATTCTCTCTTTTTATTTCATGGGCTAATTTCAGAGAAATCAAAATGAGACAAATGGCTCAGAATTTGTACAGTAGATGCAATAGTGGATTAACTTTATGATTTTCCTCAAAAAGAATTCAAAATTGGGACTCAATCTATTGAAAACCAAATTTTCTTACGTCAGATTCTTGCCTTGTGGATGGGCTTAGTAGTAACTGTGGAGGAGAAACACATAAACATAGTTACTAGATTAAGTCATTTCTATTCAAGATGTCAAAACATGTGTATTTAATGAATGAATAATGAATATACAGCCCACTCATCTCAGCTATCTACCTCCCCCCAAATCAATGAATGTTAAAAAGACCAGTCTCTGGGAGGGGAAAAAAAAAAGATTAACTACCTTGGGAAAAATAAGAAGCTGTGCAAATACTGTATCAAATTATCTTTATTAGTCTTTGCAGCATGTGCATGCTGGCCCTCTGTTCCAGAACCAGGGTGATTGCAACTTCCTTCACAGTTCTTGGGTACCTGGAGTGGATGGTAGAGTGTTTCCTCTCTTCCATTAGCTAACGGGCCTACCTGATAAGTTTCTCCATACCCAAACCCCCATTGTTAGGGCCAGTGACTAGTTTCCCAGTTCTATGTAACAACTTAACTCTGAGTGGCTTTGACAAAGGGATGTTTACTTCAAAGATACTGCAAGAATAAACACCTATTTTCCCCAACACCCCTAGGATAGCTCTCCCTCTTCCACAGTAGGGGAATAGAGTCAAACTTTGCTCAGTTGCTGCATCACATTGGTCCCATCATGTTCATGTCCCAAGGTGGCCTGAAGAGGTCTCAAAGGATACTCTGAAAGATTACTAGTTGCTTTGTAGGCCATTCACACTAAGCTGGTTACAACACTGGACCTGCATTCTGATGTCCTGTTCCCTGCAACTCTCTTTACAATTAAAACTCTCTTCACCTAGAATAGAAAAGAATGAATGAAAAGACCAATCAAGGCTGTTTTTTCAGGGTCCATATAGCATCAGAGGAGGAAGATGGCCCTGAGGCCTTTTCCCTTATAGTATAGTTTCCTACTTAGAGAATGGAGTCACCACACTCCCCCAGACTCAAATTCAGTAAAAGAGTTGCCAAAGTTCACTCAGACTCTGACAGTTCTGGCTTTGCAGCCAATGGAAAAAGACTCCCTCCAAACATATAGTCAACCAACCAAAACCAGTAACCATGTACATGTTTCTCAATCTTTCCAAGGCATCCCCTTTGCACATCACAATTCTCCTGAAATCCATGTCCCTGCATCTCTGCCCTCAAGGAGCTTACATTTTAACATGAGGAGCAACATGTAAATAACCAAAATACACACATACATATACACATGTATGTGTATATATACACATATCTATACATATATTCACATATGTGTATATATGACTTATATATATATATTCATCCAGGGTATCTGGAAGGTAATCTCAGAAGGAAGGCACAAATTGATGGAATACTCGAAACCATTTCTTGTAGAAAGTAACATTTGAATTGAGTCTCGGAGAAAGTCAAGGATTCTATGAGATAAAGGTGAGGAAGTAAAACTTCTCAGATATAGAGAATAGCCAGTGCAAAGGGACTGAGACAAAAGATGGATCACTGTATGTGAGGAACAGTTAGGTTGCAGAGTTTAGAATAGAGGGGGAGGACACACAAATATACATGGCTTTCTCAAGGAGTTTAATTATGAAGAGAAGAAATAAGATGATAACAAAAACAGCAGGATCAAATGAGGGTTTTTGCTTTTGTTTTGTTTTACTTTAAGATGAGGAAATATGGTCATGTTTCTAGCTAGCAGTGAAAGGGTCAGTAGTTACGGAAAGATTGTATTGAGTTTTTAAAAGTTGGATTCAGGAATTCAACAGACTAGAAGGAGGTGTGATTACTTGCAAAGATATTCTAGGTATAGGAGACAGTGTAAACAGAAGTATTGAGGAAGAAATCTGTGGGAATATATACAGAATCACAGTATTCCTAGAGGGCACTGGTATAAAATAAGACCAGAGAGATGGAGTGGTACCAAATGATGCAAGGTTAATGAGTTTGAACTCTGCTTAGTAGACAATAGTGAGACATTTAGAGGGCTGTGGGAGGTGATATGGGACTGAAAATAATGAGAGAAATTAGGGTAGATAGATCTGGAAATCACAAGCATAGAGGTAATAATTATACCCATGGTATCCCACCAGGTGAAAGAGAAGAGGGCCCAGGACAGAATCTTGGGGGTACCCAAGGTAGTGAGTACAAGAAAGAACTAACAAGAGTCTGAGAGGAGTAATCAGAGGTAATTTTTCTGATACACTTTGTTTTTCCAGCATGGATGCTTAAACTAGCCACCATCATTAGCTCAGATTTCATTAAGGATACCTTGAAGTTTTCTAGGGTTTTATCCATTTAGTACAATATCATCTATGCTCTGAAATGGTATAGATGAAGTACCAACACTGATAGTGAATGCTTTGGCCAGAATTACAGGAAAGAGAATCACTCTGGTTCCCTGATTCTGCAGTGTTTGATGAGAACCCTGCTCAGTTCCTGACCGGAGCCACCCTTAGCCATCTCCCCACCTTTTGGATAGCAGCCATATGCTTCAGCTGCCCCTTGTGGCCACTGCCCCAGCCTCCTCACCACAGTCACCTCTATGGCCACCTCATCCATTTTGTGGGTGAGATAGAACTACCAGCAGTACTCAGAGGCCACCATCAACCAACATATCAGCCTATAGTTCTAGGTCTGTCTATTCGTCTGTTGTACTACTTCTACCAGGATGATGTAGCACTGAAGAATTTTGCCAAATATTTTCCACACCAATACATAAGAATAGGGAACATGCTCAGAAACTGATGAAACTTCAAAGCCTAGGAGGTTGCAGAATGTGTTTTCTGGACACCAAGAAATGAGAAGACAATAATTCAGAAAGTGGAGTGGATGCAATGGAATGTGCCCTGCCTTGGGGCAGGGGGATGTCAGTCAGGAGTTACTGGAATTGTATAAGCTCGCAGCTGTCCAAAATGACCCCTGTTTATGTGATTTAATTGAAAATTAATACCTGGATGTATAAGTAAAATATATCAAAGAACTAAACAATCTCATAGCCAACCTGTACAAAACAGGGGTTTAATTTTAGCATAGCAGAATATCTTTTCCATAAGCACACCCTTGTAAACAGTAACATCAAGAGATAAACCTAAATCTGGTTCCCCTCTCAATTGTGAACTGTGAGTGCGACTCTTCACTGTGTTTCAGTGAATGGATATTTTGTTTCTTTGACCTTTTCATAATCTGTACCAAAAAACTATCACCATTCACATCACAAAAAAAGTGATATGGTACAGATGGGGGGGAAATAGGTAATACTTTCACTGGACTCTGTGAAAGACATCTTTCATGTCATTGGTGAAGACATTAGATGGACCTTATGATTGGATTATATCTCCTTGCTTTATACCCTCAGAGACACAAGTTTTAGAGCTAAGAGTGTTGTGTCCCATTGTAATGTTAATGGAATTTAAGATCTTCCCCACCCATTAATAGGCCTGAGGTGGAGCCCATTAAGGGAAGCTTGCTTAGGGGAGGCTTGCTTGTTGGAAGGCTTTTACATCTTTTGTTAATTTCTAATGAGGCACTGAGTCACAAGGGTTAGCATTTTGCTTTGGGGCTCACTCATTGGAAGAGTGTTTTTGTGATTTGACCAGTTGAGACTCTGGGTAGCTATTAAGAAGCCCATCAGTTTTGAAATACCCAGATGTTGGTGCTTCTCTCTCTGGTAACTATGTATGTATTGCCTTGCTCATACAGTAGGATCTGTCTGTAATTCTGTGCTAATTTCTCAGACAGTTAGCAGCCCAGTTTGTTGGTGTTTATTTCTCTGCTTGTATTTTCTCTTTTTCCTTTCTTTGGATTTTCTCTGAAGTTCAGGGCGATTTTTCCCCTTAACCTAATGAATGTAATTTAAAAAATATTTCTGACCCCTTGAATCATTCCCAGTAAAACAGATCTAAGAACCCGTGCTAACAGCCTTCCTGGGTATGCCAGTGTGGTTGCTGCTTCACCCACTTAAGGCAAAGTTGACATAGGCCATGACTAGGCAAATACCTATTTGGAACTAAAGGCAATCTGCAGATGGGGTAAAAGAAGGAAAGTCCAAATTGGAAGACCAATTTTAAACTTAAAAGTCAGACTGAGTTATTACCAGTCATTTGTGAAGCAACAAGATCAATGATTAAAGCAATGAAATCTTATGCCCATAAAGATCTTGTCTGTTGTAGAAAACCATTTATAAAAGTCCCCATTTTTCCTTCTGATAATCTCACCTAGGAGACAGTTCTGAGTTAGGCCTGACTCAGGCCAATTTCTGCGTAGTTTATGTTTAGAACAAAATGAGACACTCATAGGTCTTTCAATAGGTAACAAAAGGAGATTTACTTAGCCATATGTAATGGTAATAGAATCTGAAGATCCCCTTGTATCAGCAAGCTAACAGGAACTTAGCACTTGGTTTCAGGTTAAGTGTTAAGACCCAGAGCTTGTGAATCCCACAGTGAGACAGACTTGTTGACGAGACAGGAGGGGGCTGAACAGGGAGGAGCTGATACCATGTATAGGGAAAAGCCCAAGCTGAGAGAGGCCAGAACTTCTGGGAGCAGCATCATGGAGGCAGAGCAGCTACTGATGGAGGGAGGGAGAGAGAGAGAGAGAGAGAGAGAGAGAGAGAGAGAGAGAGAGAGAGACAGAGAGAGAGACAGAGAGAGAGACAGAGAGAGAGACAGAGAGAGAGAAGTGCTAGGAATGAGAATATTGAGAGAGAGAAAACTGCCAGGAGCCAGAACTGCTGAGAGAGAAAGAGAACTGCCAGCCAGAGCTGCCCAGGACTTCTAAGGGCCAGCTGGAGCTGCTGAGAACTGAGAAAGCATGACTGTTGTGCCGGTACTTTATCTGTCTGCTTTGATGTTACTTTGTCAGATTCATTTGTTGATAGAGGATTCAGACCTTGTTTTGGGGTCTGTATTGATTTCACAGGCAGAAAGTGAATCGATGAGGATGCCGGCAATATGGATGAATGTTATTATGGCTTCGTTAAGCTTTGTCTTCCCAGGAACAGAAACTGTGGGAAGGGGAACCATGGAAGTTGAGACCCTGCCTTGACTCAAGATGAAAAGATCTTTCCTTGGGTACTTAACACCAACTAATGATATTGTAACCTAGTCGTAACCTAGGGGTAGATGGCCTTTGTGCTTTACACTTCCCCTTGAGAGGATGCTTGGTGGTGACTGAGGATATTGTAATTTAGTGTGACTGAGGGGAGGAAAACTTTTGACTTTTGTACTTTGTGATTGACTAAACGAACATACTTTGTTTAAGAAGGAAGATTTTTTGACTGAAGAGATTAAGATGGTGTGACCTAGGGATGGACTTTTTGATTGACTAAATGAATGCACCTTGTTTAAAAGAGAACTTTAATCTTTGTACTTTGTGATTGAATTGAGGATTTACTAAATGGTTGAGTTACTAAATGAATGTACTTTATTTAAAACTATGTGACCCCTTTGGTGAAAACTACGTGGCCATTTTAGCGTTATGTTGTTGAGTTGTGACATGGTGAATGCTGTTTTTGATTTTCTGTGAATGTTTTGCCTTAATTTGTTACTGAATAAATGGAGAGTTCACTATGCTATGTAATCAGAAACTTGAAAGCTGTTCACAGCAGCAGTCTTCTGGAAAGCTGCTCATGCTTGGCTTTACACCATAGCAGATAGATGTTATTTGACAAGGATATGTACTGAGGACACCTCAGAGTTGATTAAGCTGAGCTTGAATTGCTTCTTGTGGTCAGGTCATATCTGCAGTTTCTCATGGCTGTTTTGTACTCAACTGACCAGGAGATAATGTCAACAAACTGAACCTTTGGTCCTTTGAGCCAATCAGATCTTAAGCATAAGTTTCAATCCTTTTTTTCTCAGGGGAGAAGGCAAGGCAGTTGGGGTTAAGTGACTCGCCCAAGGTCACACAGCTAGTGTGTCAAATGTCTGGGGTTGGAATTGAACTTAGGTCCTCCTGACTCCAGGGACTGTGCTCTATTCACTGTGCCACCTAGCTGTCCCATTAGTTTCAATACCTTTTAAGGAAAAACCAACTTACATGGAGGTGGGAGTTTTTTCTCACCACACTCCACCCCTTCTTTCATACCTTCTAAAGAACTTTTCACCATTTAAATGACTTCAGAGTTGTTACAGATCAACCCTGATTTCTGATAATCAAGAAGCCTGGTATAGGTAGCACTAATAAAAGAAAAGAAAGACCAAATAGAAACATAGCAAAAACGAACAATATAACAGCCTCACAAAGGAGTAACTAAATAAAGATCAGAAATCCCAGACTTTGCCTTCCCTCCATCTTTGCAAGGGCCTAATTCCTAATTTGAACGACCATTTCCATGTGATAATGGGTGATGCCAGATCTTTGCCATTCACAGTGGGCATCTCAATATAAATAGGGGACCATATGCAGGAGCAGCACTAGGAATATCAGGACTATGGCAAAAAGGATTGTATTTCCTGCATAGTTGCCAATTCTCATTACAGGTCAGGGAGAATTACCCAATATCATCTACCATGTATTTAGTGTTCTCTTACACACCAAAAAGGACATTTCTCCTCACTGGGAGCCCCAATAGAGGAGGGGAAGACAAAATCCTTCCCTGTGAGAAGCCTCTAAAAGACTACCCCCCCCTTTTTTTCTTTTTGGAGGACAATTGGGGTTGAGTGACTTGCCCAAAGCCACACAGCTAGTAAGTGTGTCAAGCATCTGAGGCTAGATTTTAACTCAGGTCCTCTTGACTCCCAGGCTGGTGTTCTATTCACTGCACCACCTGGCCTCCCCAAGACTATCCCTTTTCTGTGTGTGCTATGTAGACATTTTCACCTTCCTCTTATTGCCAAGAAACAAGCCACCTCCCAGTAATGCCACCCTTTGGTCTTTAGCAAGTGTTGTACTGGCAGCAACGTGGAGGGGTCAATCAGTTCTAGATTACAGTAAATGATGGGCTTCAGTTGGCTTGCCTCATCTATTGGTGGTAGTTGATTAGCAGTGTTAGTGGAAATTGTGCTACCTTTCTTCAGGAGGACTGGTTTCCAGTGTGAGGGCTACAAGGGCATGAGTTCATGGATTCTTTGAAGTATCAAAATGAATGATAATAATTCACATTTATGTAATGCTTTAAAGTTGCTTGGCACACACATTTTCTCACTTGATTTTGATTGTAATCCTGTGAGGTAGGTACAATAAGTACTGTGTAAAGCCATCATGAGCAGCTCTCGTGAGGAAAGCTGCTGTGAATAACTTTAAGGATCTAATCACATAGTATAGTGACCTCTCTATTCAGAACTAAACATTGTTCAATAAGGTAAAGCATAACATTTCTCAGAATCCCTACACAGCATATATTGTTGCATCCTCAAAGTCAGTGGGTCCCAGGAGAGGTTTTTCCTAGAATAATACATCCTTAAGGGGTAGCAGAAAGTACAAACACCATCCACCACTAGGACATAGTAAATTATGATGTCATCAGTCAGCACTGAATAACCAAGTAAAGTCTTCTTTCATTTTAACTCAAGGCTGACTCCCAAACCCCATGGCTCCTCTCCCAGCTCTTACCTGGATTCACACACAAGCATCTCTCAGCTCCAGTTCTATATCTCAGGTCACGGGGACTATCCCACTCCAAGCCCTTTGCAATTTCTGTTTCTAGAAAGACAAAACTTAACAGAGCTGCAACAATATTTATACACATTGCCAGCACTATCATCTTAATTCACTTTCTGTCTGACAAAGTAATACAAACCAACAAACAAAGCTTCTGTCTGAGAAATCAAACACAAATCAATAGTAAAGTTCCAGGAGTTCTGTAAACAGCAGTAAAACCCTTTTTCAGGGCTTTTATAAATAGCAGTAAAGTCTTCTTTCAGGACTTCTGTATCAGCAGTAAAACCCTCTTTCAGGGCTTCTAGTAACGCTCTTTTTCAACATTCAGAATGCTTTGTTCTGACAAAGTAACATCAACACAGACAGAATAGACAGAGTCCCAGACATCACAAACATTCTCCTTCTCAGTTCTGCTTGATCTCAGCTTTTATCTGCTCTGCTCTCTCCTGTTCCACCCTTCTTGTTCTGCTCTTTCAGCAAGCTCCTCCCACAGTGGGCTCCATGTGATGATGTTAGGTCTATTAAGGGCAAGGAAGGTCTCCAAATTCCCTAAAGCCTATTAATGGCAACACAATGTACACTGTTTCCAAAAAAGACTTGACACAATCAAAGGCAAGTCTCAAAGGCACTTGAATAGCTGAAACAAGCAGCAAAGTACTACTTTGCTTGCCGTTGCATACTGTCATTCTCATTTTGTGAGTAAGAAAAACTGAATCTCAGAGAGATGAAGTACCTTGCCCAAACTCACATAACTAACAAATAAAATCAGCTCAATTAACAAATATTTATGAAGTACATATTGTGAGTTCCAGGGATGAGGAACCTGCAGTCTCTCGGTCATGTGTGTGGCCTCCTTGAGTGCAGTCTTCTGACTGAGTCCAAGTTTTACAGAATAAATCCTTGTATTAAAGGGATTTGTTCTGTGAAGTTTGGATTCAGTCAAAGGGCCACACTTGAGGACCTAGAGGGCCACATGTGGTCTCAAGGCTGCAGGTTCCCCATCCCTGTAAAATTTAGACTATGGGTAGGCATAAAGACAAAAATAAAACAATCCTTCCCCTCAAGGAAGCTTACATTCTACTGGAGTGAAACACAATGTATTCATTTTAATAAATATGGAGTGTGGGAGTGTGTGCATGTGTGTTTACTGAGTTAAATCTATTTTGTCCAGAGTTCTAAAAGAAACAATTATTTTATTTCAGAGTTCTGAGATGGTTGCTGCATTTTGAATAAGACAAATAGTATTATACTAGAGAACTGGATACCAGACTTGCTCTGCAATTATGGAACAAATGTGGTTTCTCTGATTATAGACAAAAGATGAGAATTTGGTTACTAGCCTTAACCTAAGGTGGATCATTCATAGAGAGAAGTCTGAATCCAGAAAGATAAAAGGTGGGAGAGATGAAAGGATAGATTTCAGACCTGTATCAGCTAAATTTGAAGCTGGAAGGGATAGATGTTACAACTGCAATTAAAGAATTAATCTAGTTGAGCAGAGGAACTACTTAGAAGCAGAGAACCAGAGAAGTCTTCCAGTGGATGAACTGATTCAGTGAGATACTGTGCCTAGAAAAGTGTGAGTTATGCACAGCATGGATCAGCTTAGCAGTGAAGAATCTATTCAGCACTGAAGACATGTTCATCGAGAAACTTTTATGGACACTAGTTGAGACAGAAAGAGGACAAGCAAGCTTTGCAGTTCCAGAGTTGTTAGTTATTGTGGACACATGGATTTTTCTTACTTGTGTACCTCTAGGGCAGGTTTCTGTCAGTATGTGCCCACTTTTTTTTCAAATATACTCAGAGCATTGATTGGAGAATGTGACCCAAGTTTATTGTGAACTATGTTAATTATTCCTGCATTTGCTTTAACATATGAATGCTGTTGATGTTTTCATTATCTCTTTTGCCTTGTTAAGTAAATAGCTATAATTAAGATCTCAAAGTGTCATTGTTTTGTGAGTAGCTGGATTTGTGTAAATGGAAATGCATTAGTTAGGGCTTGATGGCTGAGGGGAATAGGAACATGTTTCCTCACAACACCTAGGATTCAAGAGAATTTGAACAGAATTAAATAGTTGTGGTTCTTTTCTGAAAACCTATGCCTGCCAGTATGAAAGCAGATTGGAATAACCTAGCCAGATGAGAAAACTGAGTATGTGTGAAAGGTGTGGGATACAACATGGATAACCATCCCATGCACATGTTAGATATGACAAGTAAACTGTAATATCCAAGCCAAGAGAAAGAGCACAAACAACTAGGGAATCGGTATAGGAAACAGCACTACAGCTGAGCTTCAAAGGAAGTCAGGGTTTTTAGGAGGCACAATGGAGAAAGAAGGGCACTCTAGCCATAGGAGTAACCTATACAAAGGCATAGAGGTAGGAAGCAGGCTACTTTGGTGAAGAAGTATTTTGTGAAATTAGTCTAGAAAGCCATAAGAGTAAGATTGTAAAGTGCTTTAAATGCCAGAGGATTTTATATTTTATCCTAGAGGAAATAATGAGTTAGGAGAGTAACATGGCCATATCTGTCCTTTAGGAACAATTAGAAAGATGTATGGAGATTGAGAGGAGGGAGGCATTGAGGAAAGAATAAAAATAGGTTATTAAGTGGACCACAATAGAGGCAAAAAGAGCCTCAATGAGCATGACAGACATTAGAATGGAAAAGGGGGACAGTTGTGAGAAGTGTGCTAGAGATTGAATTCATAGGATTTAAGTTGATTAAGCCAAGACTACAACCCAAAGCTTATTCCTCCAAGGTCATAACATCCCCCACTACACCATGAAGTAGTGGATTATGCTCTATTAAAATAATTCAGGTGTAAGAATGAGATAAAAGGCAAAAAGTAACTGACATTCTCACCCACCAGGTATCCCATAACTGGACTCCTAGTAGCATCTCTGTCGTTGTTTCTTTTTTTTTTTCCCCTCTCGGTCCTTTTCACTATCATATTTGTTTTCTTCTCCCTAACCCATTTGGCCTGCCTCCTATTCTAAGAACAGCTTGCCATTTCTCATCTTCTGTTCATTTTTCCCACCCACCTTTAAATCTCTGTTGACAACATGTATCTTCCACACAGACTTCTGTGCCTATTTCATCACTCCCATGAAGGTTCAAGTTAATCCTTTTCTCAAGATGTACTCTTCTAATGTATGTGGCAGAGCAGGAGCTCACAAGGGACAGCATTTTGATTCTATTTTTTGACAATTTATTTGAGATCACTGAAGCACAGTCCTACTCAGAGGCAGTGAAATAGCCTAAATGACCATATTCCAACCAATGAATCCTTTAAAAAAGGTTCTCACCCTATGTATCTAAAAGGCCCCTCCCTCATCAAATTTTCCTATAGCATTTTATCTTGCTCGTACCTGTAATAGCAAGCACCCTAGCACACCCAGGATGTCCTGCTAGCACAGGTTCTTTGATCTACTTTTAAAGGAGAGACTGCTCAAAAAGGGGTTAACAATCCTACTTCTAATTACATTCAGTAGTTCAGGGGAAAGGTCAGCACCCTGGACTTGGAGAAAATGCAAACAGAGAAAATATAAGCAGAGAAAATACAAGCAGAGGGACAGCTAGGTGGCACAGTGAATAGAGCATCGGCCCTGGGGTCAGGAGGACCTGAGTTCCAATCCAGCTTCAGACACTTAAAGTTTACTAGCCATGTGACCTTGAGCAAGTCACTTAACCCCAATTGCCCCTCCAAAAAATAAAAAGAAAATACAAGCAGAGAAATTAGCCATAAAGACCAACAGAAAGGGTTCCAGCTGTCTGAATATAGCAATATCCCTATACACTTTACATACATCACTGGATTGAGGAAACACACATCTGGCAGTCTGGTGACTCTGAACATATGGCTGTTGAGAATCTTGACCAGGAAATCAAAAGATCCTTCTCATGAGCAAGCCCCCAAAGCAAAATGCCTGTCTCCCAATATATAACAAAGACTCAGCTACTGATTGACTCAGAACCAGTAGGCATGAAACTTCCATGCCTTGGCACAGCTGTGAATCATCAGGGTTCAAAGGAAATCAATCCTTCAGATGTTCACAATTTAGCCCGAATCTGGGAAACTGAACTACAACAAGAAGGAAAAAAAATACCACCTTGCTTGTGCTCATGGCACCTTTTAACCCTTTGGGTCTACTTTCCATCATGTTATCTCTGTGTGCATCACAAATTCCCCCTATTGATGGTATATCTTTCTATATATTAATGACTGTAACATTCTTTCCTTATAACAACCCTGAAAGGTACACAGTGAAAATGTTATTATTTCTATTTCCCAGATGAGGAAACTGAGACTTAGAGGTGTAAAATAACGTGCCCATGACCATTCTGCTGGAAGGTCTTTAGGGGTAGGAATTTAACTCAAAACTTCTGATTCCAGGTCCAGTGTTTTGCTCACTACATCACTCTGGCAACTCTATTAGGCTGTGATGATATTGTTGTTCAGTTGTTTTCAATCATATCCAACCCTTTGTGACCCCATTTGGGGTTTTCTTGGCAGACATACTAAGTGGTTTGACATTTTTTAAACTACTTTTTAGATGAAGAAACTGAAACTAACAGAGTTAAATGATTTGCCCAGGTTTACTCAACTAGTAAATGTCTAAAGCTGGATTTGAACTCAGGTTTTCTCAACACCAGGCCCAGTACTCTATCTGCTGTGCCCCCTAGCTGCGCCTGTTATATATGTTGTTTTTTTTTAATGTCCTAAGTTAAGAGTCAGGAGACCTGAAGTGAAATGCTGATGTTTAATATTTACTAGTTTTATGATGCTGAGCATGCCACTTTACTTTTCAGAGCCTCAGTTTCCCCAACCATAAGACAGGAACAATAAAACTTGCATTACCTACCTCATATAGTTGTAAAGAAAGAATTTTTTTTTAAACTTGGAAATATAATACCCTTTGACTCAGCAACAAGTACTAAGTACTAAGTAAGTACTTAGTCTGTAACTAAGTCTGTAACCTAAAGAGATGGAATAAAAGTGGAAAGGATCCATTTCTACAAATATGTTTATAGTAGCTCTTTTGTGGTGGCAAAAAATTGGAAATTGAGGGGATGCCTATCAATTGGGGAATGTCTGAACAAGTTGTGGTATATGATTGTGATAGAATACTGTTGTGCTATGGGAAATGATAAGAGGAATGGTTTCAGAAAAAAAAATACCAAGATCAATATCAACTGATGCAGGGTAAGGTGATCAGAACCAGGAGAACATTGTATACTGTGCAGCAATATTGTAAGGATGATCAACTGTGAAAGACTTGGCTACTCTAATCAAGACAATGATCCAAGACAATTCCAAAGGATACATGATGAAAAATGTTGTCCATCTGCAGAGAGAGAACTGATGAACTCTGGATGCAGAATGAAACATACTTTAAAAAAAACTTTATTTTTTTGTTTTATTTTGTTTGTATTTTCTCTTGCAACATGACTAATATGCATGACTTCACATGTACAATCTCTATCAAATTGCATGCCATCTCAAGGAGCAGGGAGGAGTAGGAGAGAAGAAAAGAATTTGGAACTCAATTAAAAACAGATTGTTGAGAAAAATTTATATACCGTGTTTCCCCAATAATAAGACCTATCCCGAAAATAAGCCCTCCCCTTACTGTGTAAGATCCCTCTAAAATAAGCCGTCCCCTGAAAATAAGCCCTATTGAGATTGCTACTGTAGTGAAGGCCCCCTCCCTGTGAAATGCACACCGCGCTCCGAGCTGCATCCAATCAGAGCTGCAGCAGTGAGCGCATCATCCTGTTCTTCCCCAGTGATTTGCTTATTGAATAAAGGTACAATTTTTGTTCACATTTACCTGTTTATTAAAATTGCTGTCAATGTTCATTAAAATAAGCCCTCTGGTGTTTTTCTGTCCAAAAAAATTAATAAGACAGTGTCTTATTATCGGGGAAACATGGTATAATTGGGAAAAATTTAACTAAATAAAAATAATTTTTAAAACATAGCTTACTATAAGCATAAACTTCATTAAAATTCTAAATATTTTTATGAGGTCTATGAGGGCAGGGACTACATCTATTTACATCTTTGTATCCTTAACACATATCGTAGGAATTTGCACTTAGCAGATCTTTAATAAATGAAGTGCTATTAAAAAAAAATCATTCAAGAGAATCCTTACTTTAGGAAAAGAAGCAATGATAGGTTTGAAAAAATTAAGGATCTCTACAGAATTATTGCTCTCGGATTACAGCTGAGTCCTTCTGCCCTCTGCCTACCTTGCCTTCTGCAAAATAACTGTGACAATTCAGTGGGCTGTTGTGGAATTTTGTTGGACCAACCTCATTCTATGAGTTTGGTTATTGCTTCCCCTGGTAGAATTACTTAGCTGTTGGTCTTGGCTTAGGGAAATTTTTACCTCATTACCTTGAACAGGAAATTTACTGAAAAGGATCCTATTTAGTCTTCTGTGAAGCAGATTCTATTTTTTTTTAAAGCATATTCTATTTTGAGGATGAACCTTTTTATTTAAGGTTCCAAGATCCAATACATCTTCCTTCAGTGGGAGCAGAAGAGCAGCCTCTATTCTGCCCACTACAACTCTTGGAACTGGAACTAGGGAAAGAAGATTCCACTCCTTGAATTCTTCACAGGGCCTTTCAGCAAAGTTGTAGCACAGCTACTGTCTAATGAAGGACAAAACTACAAAGCTACCATTCTCTCAGGGTCGATCTTTTCCACAACAAAGAGTCGTTCCTTTTTTTTTTTTAAGAGATGGGGAAAAAAATCTGACAGGTCTCACAAAAAATGGCAGACATAAATCACTACATGGCAAGATTTATATGATCTTTTAAAATGTTCCTCATCACAAGTGCTATGCCAATGCTATTTGAAATCTATTGAAACAGCTTGACGTGAGAACAACACATACACGACAGATGTCACAGTAGGCCATGTATATACTTAGCACTTATTTCCCATATGAGCTTCAAAGGCTACAAAGAGGAAAATTTTAACCATATGAACATACATTTTATATCTGTGTACATCACAGATATAACATACACACATATGTGCACACTGTACTAAAAGACAGTTGAAATGTGCTCATTCTCACAATATACAGAGAGTAGCGTGCTAGTAAAAACAATACCTACATTACATATATACAATCATTTGCAACAAATATTTATCAAAATTACCAAAGGATATGAATATGCAGTTCTCAGATAAAGAAATTAAAGCTGTCTGTAATCATATGAAGAAATGCTCTAAATCACTATTGATTAGAGAAATGCAAACTAAAACAACTCTGAGGTACCACATCAGACCTATCAGATTGGCTAATATGACAAAACAGGAAAATGATAAATGTTGGAGATGTGGGAAAATTGGAACACTAATGCATTGTTGGTGGAGTTGTGAACTGATCCAACCATTCTGGGGAGCAATTTGGAAGTATGCACAAAAGGGCTATAAAACTGTGCATACCCTTTGACCCAGCAATACCTCTTCTAGGGCTATAACTTAAAGAGATCATAAAAATGGGAAAAGGGGGTCAGAGCCAAGATGGCGGAGTAGAATCACGACGTTCCTGCGGCTCAGGCTTCCACCTTCCCCAATCTATGTAAAAAGGGGACTCTAAACAAACTTTGGAGCTGCAGAACCCACAAAATGACACAGAGAAGCTAACCTCCAGCTGAGGACAGCCCGGCAGGCTGGCAGGAATCGGCCAGCACAGCGCTGGGGAGCTGAGCCCAGCCCCAGGTTGAGGCTTTAGCCCCAGGGTGGGCCTGACCAGCCACCTGCCAGAGGGACTCCAGATCAGCAGCAGCTGTGGCCATTTCCAGATTTATCAATACATAGATGTGAAGGACAAGGTGAGAGGCCAGTGCAGTCTGGACTTTGGGACCCAGTAAGTGGGAGTGCGTGGCTTCTACCCCCAGGGTGAGAAACCGCTGAGACTCCTGGCACAGCCAGCCAGCACCACGTGGCGGCTTCAGCTCCTGGCCTGCAGAGTGTAGGGGGACCAAGCACCAGTCTGAGGGGTAATCGCTCTTGCTTTAACCTGCTTGGATCTGGATTGCAGTCTAGGGTGGAGGTCCTAGGGTGTGTGTCCAGCTTGTCAGAGCGTGTGGAGATCTCAGAGAGGGCACCCATCTAATACCTCCGGCAGCTGAGAAAAACCCAGCGTTTGGGACGAAAACTCCCCTGTCTGGTGGCAGAGTCCTACTGTGGCAAAAAGCCCAAAAGTCAAATCATTGAGTGGCAAAATGAGCAGGCAAAGGAAGCAAAGCAGACAGAAGATTCCAACGTTACACTCCTATTTTGGGGACAAGAAGGAGCAAGGCATGGAACAGGAGGAAAACAGTGAAGTCAGAACTCCTGCACCAAAAGCTTCAAAGGAAAATACAAGCTGGTTACAGGCCATAGACGACCTTAAGAAGCAGATAAGAGAAGTGGAGGAAAAATTGGGAAGAGAAATGAGAACAATGCAAGAAAATTATGAAATGAGAGTCAACAGCCTGACTGAAGAAAATAATACCTTAAAAAACAGACTGACTCAAATGGCAAAGGAGGCTCAAAAAGGCAATGAGGAGAAGAATGCCTTAAAAAGTCAAATTTGCCAGATAGAAAAAGAATCTCAAAAGCTCACTGAGGAGAATCATTGCTTCAGAATTAGATTGGAGCAAATGGAAGCTAATGACTTTATAAGAAATCAAGATGCTGTTAAACAGATCCAAACAAATGAAAGAATAGAAGGCAATGTGAAATATCTCATGGGAAAAACCACTGACCTGGAAAATAGATCCAGGAGAGATAACATAAAAATTATTGGACTACCTGAAAGCCATGACCAAAGTAAGAACCTAGAAAGCATCCTCCAGGAAGTTCTCAAAGAAAACTGCCCTGACGTTTTAGTACCAGAGGGCAAAATAGAGGTTGAAAGAATCCACTGATCACCTCCTGAAAAAGATCCCAAAAAGAAAACTCCTAGGAATATTATAGCCAGGTTCTGGAATTCCCAGATTAAGGAGAGAATATTATAAGCAGCCAGGAAGAAACAATTTGAATATTGTGGAAACACAATCAGAATAACCCAGGATCTGGCAGCTTCTACACTGAGGGATCAAAGGGCTTGCAATGTGATATTCCGGAGGTCAAGGGAGCTGGGATTAAAACCAAGAGTCACCTACCCAGCAAAACTGAGTATCATGTTTCAGGGGAAAATTTGGTCATTCAGTGGAATAGAGGACTTTCAAGCATTCTTGCTGAAAAAACCAGAGTTGAATAGAAAATTTGACATTCAGATACAAGAAGCAAGAGAAGCATGAAAAGGTAAACAGGGAAAAGAAATCATAAGGAACTTATCAAAGTTGAACTATTAACATTCCTACATGGAAAAAAAAATAATTGTATTTTATGAAACTTTTCTCAGTAGTTGAAGGGATTAGAAATATCTAGAATATCTACTATGCTATTGTTTTGTATTAGCCGCACATGAACAACGTATACTGAAATGCTTGTCTTTCCAGTGGGGGTAGGTGGCAGGAGGGGAAGGGAATGAATCTGGAATTGAAAGTTTTAAAATCAAATATTCAAATATATATATATATATATATAAATGGGAAAAGAACCCACATGTACAAAACTATTTAGAGCAGCTCTTTTTGTGGTGGCAAAGAATTGGAAATTGAGGGAATGCCCATCAATGGAGGAATGACTGAACAAGTTGTGGTATAGTAATGTAATGGAATACTATTGTTCTATAAGCAGTGATGAGCAGGATGATTTCAGAAAAACTTAGAAAGATTTATATGAGCTACTGATGAGTGAAGCGAGCAGAACCAGAACATTGTACACAGTAACAGCAACATTGTGTGATGACCAACTTTGCTAGACTTAGCTCTTCTCTGAAATACAATGATCTAAGACAATCCCAAAAGACTCATGATGGAAAATGTTATCCACTACCAGAGAAAGAACTATGGAGTCTGAATGCAGATTGAAGCAGACTACTTTCTCTTTTTTTTCTCATGTTTTTTTCCTTTTGTTCTGATTATTCTTTTGCAACCTGACTAATATGGAAATATGTGGAATATAAGTGTATATGTATAACCTATATCAGATTGCAGGCCATCTTAAGGGGGGAGGGGAGAGTGGGGAAAAATTTAGGACTGAAAATCTTATAAAAATGAATGTTGAAAACTAAAAATAAATAAGTTTATAAGTAGTAGTCAAAAAAAATCCAAAATATTTATCAAGAACATTGTATATCTTTGAAACAATTAGTAGCAAAACAGTCTGATCTTTCAATTCACTAGCCCACTCTCTTACAGTGGTTCCTCCAAACCTTTTCATCCCTCCTCAAGCCTCCCATGGCTTCCTCTTCCCTTCGCCTCTTATCTAAGAACTTTGCCTACACTTTTTCTCCCCTCATTCTCTTCTTAACTCCTTACTACCTGACTCCTGACTTCATCATTCCACTAAAACTGCTCTCTATAAAGTTACAAGTGATCTCTTAATTTCTATATCCAGTGGCCTTTTCTCAATTCTCATTATCCTTCACCTCTGTCACCTTTAACGCTGTTGATCACTCTTTCCTACTTAATACTTTCTTCTCTCCAGATTTTTAGGACACTGTTTTTACCTGGTTCTCCATCTACCTGTCTAACCATTCCTCAGTCTCCTGCAATGGGTCCTCCTCCAAATCATGCCCTCTAACAGGGCTTTATTCTCTTCTTCTATACTACTTCACTTGGTGATCTCATCAGCTTCCATGAATTTAATTATTATCTCTTTGCTTATGATTCTTAAATCTACCTATCCTGCCCCAAATCTCTCTGTTGACCATCAATCTCAAATCTCCAGCTGCCTTTCAGACTTCTCAAACTGGATATCAGTAGACATCTTCAATTTGTCATGTCCAAAATAGAACTCATTATCTTTCTCCCTAAACCCTTCCTCCTCCTGCTTTCCCTGTTACAGTAGAGGGAAATCTCATTCTCCCCAGTCCCTCAGGCTCACAACCTAGGCCTCATTCTTGACTCCTCACTATCTCTTTCCCTCTCCCCTCTGTCTAATCTGTTGCAAAGACCTGCTGATTTCACTCCTGCAACATCTCTCAAAGATGCCCCCTTCTGTCCTTTGACATTGCCATCTCTCCAGTGTAGCTCCCTATCACCTCACACCTGGACTATTCAGTAGCCTCCTCAAGTCTCTCCCAAGTCTAATCCATCCTCCATTCAGCCACCAAAATGATTTTCCTAAAATTTAGGTCCAACCTTGTCATCACCTCCTACCCAATCAACTTCAATGGCTCCCTATCTCCTCCAGCACCAAATTTAAAATGCTCTATTTGGTGCTCAAAGACCTTCATAAACTAATCTCCTCCTACCATTCCAGTCTTCCTACAATGTCTTCCCCAACACATTCCCTTTGATCCAATGAAGCTGTCCCGGTGGATGTTGCATGAACAAGATACTCCATCTTTGAGTTTTGGATGTTTTCTCTGGCTGTTCCCATGACTGTAGTGCTCTCCTTTCTCATATCTGCCTACTGAATTTCCTGGCTTCCTTTAAGTCCCAACTAAAATCCCATCTTCTGTAGGAAGCCTTTCCCTTAATTCTAGTGCCTTGCCTTTCTAATTTCATATTCATCCTATATGTAACTATTTTGTACATGTTTGTTTGCTTGTTTTTTCCTCTATTAGACTGTGATCTCAGTGAGAGCAGGGACTATCTTTTTTAAAAAAATTATTAATTGATTAATTTTTACTTTTTAACATCCACTTCCATAAGATTTAAAATTTTCTCCCCCTCCTTCCTCACTCCTTCCCCAAGACAGTGTGCCATCTGATATGGGCTCCACACATACATTCCTATTAAGCATATTTTCACATTGGTCATGTTGCATAGAAGAATTATAATGAATAGAATTCATTATAGAATAGAAATCACAGGAAAGAAAATTAAACTTAACTAAAAAAGAAAATAGTCTGCTTTGCTCTGCATTCCAACTCCATAGCTCTTTCTCTGGATAAGGGATATGGATGGCATTTTCCATCATGAGTCCTTTGGGATTGTTTTAGGTCCTTGCATTGCTGAGAAGTTGCTTGGCACTGCAGGTTTTTAATCCATATTTATTGACTGACTGACAGTAAGCTAAGTAGAAGAACATAGGTTGAACAGACCAGGTATGAGTCTAGACCTAGAATTGAGTCTTAATAATAGAAGCAGTACCAAGGATGGAGCCCCTGGGCTTAAGAGTTTGGAAGACCTGAGTTCAGATTCTACCTCTGATCCTCACCTGTGTCACCTTAGACACACCTGAAATTCCTTGATCCTCAGTTTGCTTATCTGTAGAGTATGGTGGTTGGACTGTCTGGCCTCTAAGGGCCTTTGTAGTTCTAGTTCTATGGCCTATGATCCAGTTAGGTATAGATGGGGTGCAATCTGCAGTCCTAAGGAGAGTGCCCTGTGCTAACTAAATCTCAGCTCTGGGATGATAAGAAGAAATCTTCAGAAATATTTAAACCAGGGGAACTTAGGGAATTATAAGAGATGTCATCTTTTCAATTTAGAAATTGAAATTAAAATTCACTGTTAAAGAGATCCACTCAAGCAAAATTGGCTCTGTCTATAAAAGTAGGAGGTGATATGTGCATTATAGTTTCAGGGAGAGAGAGAAGGCTGGCATGCCCTCAGACCTTTCCATTTCTGGAGATATCTGACAGGCTATCACACACACACACACACACACACACACACACACACACACTATCTACTCAGTCTGAAATCTCCATCATTTCAGCAATCAAGAAAGGAACCAAACCTACAATTTCAATGAAATTAGGAAACTTCCACTAACAATGCAGGCTGGCACCTTCTCTTCAAGGATTGAACTCAGGTCTTCTCACTTCCAAGGCCAGTTCCCTATCCATTATGTTGCTTCTCACCTTTTCCAGAAATCAAAAAAAGTACTAAGCAGGCATCTACTATATTCTTGATATGGAACTTAAACACTTTTGTTTTGGAGGGGGGAAGGCAGGGCAATTAGGGTTAAGTAATTTGCCCAAGATCACACAGCTAGTAAGTGTTAAGTGTCTGAGCCCAAATTTGAACTCAGGTCCTCCTGACTCCAGGGCTGGTGCTCTATTCACTGCTCCACCTAACTACCCCCCTCCAACCCCCCCCCCTCCGAATTCAAAAACTTTTTTTTTCAAATGCTTTATTAACTTCTGATTTACATTATTCATTTCCACCACATTTTGAGTTACAAATTTTCTCCCCATTTTTCCCCTACCCACCGCCCCAAAATAGCAGTCCCACAGGACTCCTCCTCCAATCCGCTCTCTCCCATATTTTCTCCCATACCCCTTTCAACTTTTCCAGTGGATCTCTGTGCCCCAGTGCCTGTATATCTTATTTCCCAATTACATGTAAAATAGTATTGATAATAGTATACACACACATATGCACATATATTTGAATATTTGATTTTAAAACTTTGAATTCCAGATTCATTCCCTTCCTCCCTTGTCACCCACGCTTACTGGGAAGATATGCAGTTCAGTATAGGTTGTACATGTGTGGCTAATGCAAAACAATAACATGGTAGATACATTGTAAAAGACTGACTATATTTCCCTCCCTCCTATCCCACCTCCTACTTGTTCTATTCTCTACTTTGATCCTGTCCCTTTTCAAAAGTGGATGCTTCCAACTTCCCTCCCCCCCAGCCTGCCCTCCCTTCCATCATCCCCCCCTCATCCCCTTCCTCCTCTACTCTCCTGGAGGGTGAGATACCCTATTTAGTGTGTATTTCATTCCCTCCTCAAGCCAAATTCAATGAATTTAAACACTTCTATCCTGATCATTTAACTGAAACTGCTCTCTTCAAATTTCTTACCTGCCAAATATAATGATCCTTTCTTAATCCTCTTTCTTCTTGATCTCTCTCTGATCTTTGACACAGTAGATCACCCGCTTCTCCTTAAACCTCCTTCCTCTATGGGTTTTCATGATGCTGATCTCTTCTTGTTCTCCCCCTACCTATCTGCTCACTGCTCAGTCCCCGTTACTGGAGCTTCATCTAGTACGTGAGTGTCCCCCAAGGTCCTTGCTGTTCCTTGCACCTGGTACTCCATCTCCGAGCCTTTGCAGTATCTGTCCACTACTTCTCATTCCTGAAATGTTCTCCCTTCTTAATTCTGCCTTTTAAAATCTTCAGCCTTCTTAAAGACAGAGCTCAATTGGAGGCCATTCCCATTCTTCCCCTGTTGCTAGAACCCTCTCCTCTAAACTTATCCTAAACCATCTATCTACACTGTATACACCTTACAAATACCTATTTACTTACATATTGTCTCCCCTATTAGAATATAAGCTCCTTGAGGGTACTAACTATTTTTGCCTTTCTTTGTTTATCAAAGAGGATAAATACATTTATACTCCTCTACTTGGTTTTCATCTAAGCAATCACATAGATGACTCCGGGGCTTGCATAGTGTGGTGACCAAAAATCTTCTAACTGGCTGCAGATTGCTGAGGGGATTGCTGAGCCAGAACTGGGTATTCAGAAAGAGCAAGCCACAGCTTTAGGGCTTTCTCTTAAATCTTCAAGGAGACAGGGCTCCATAGAACTGGCACAGAGAGTCAGAGTAAAGAACATAGCCAGCTCACCTCTCCTCCACAAAGGGTCACGTTCTATGAAGCTACCTTTCCTTCAATGATTAGCACTCCCAGATGGATGTGTTGTTTTCCAGCTGTTGAGTCTTTCTGATCTAGGCTGCACTATCTGCTCTCAGTTCATTCTCTCTGCTTATATAAATACTGTGAGGGAGGTGAGACAGAGACAGAGAGAGACAGACAGAGACGGACAGAGACAGAGACAGAGACAGAGAGGAGCTCAACAAAGAGTGATTGATTTCCTCTTAGGCACTTACCTGGAATCCCCTGAACTAGAATTCATTTATCACTAGACTGGTTTACTGGTTGCCTAAGTTCACCATTGGACTGACTGCTATTTTTATACATAAGCTTAATAGGTGTGAGTGATCCTCTCAACCAGTAATTTTCTTTCTTTCCTTACCCAATCAGAACAGGTTCATATCCTGTAAAGAGATCATAGATTGTAAAACATCTCATTTATACATTTTAAACTTCATAAAGTTTATTTATTGATTAATTCAATTGAAGTTAGAGGTGGAGCCCCATGCTTACCTTTGCATCTCAAATGCTGAGCACAGTGCCTGGCAAAACAGTTAATAAATTCTTGTTGATTAACTGACACAAGTTGCTCTGTTTAGTCCCAGAGAGAAGAATCAGAACCAAATGGGTAAATGTTTCAAAAAAGTTCTTAGTTTTTTTTGTTTGCTTTTTGGAGGGGGAAGGTAGGGCAGTTGGGGTCAAGAGACTTGCCCAAGGTCACACAGCTAGTAAGTATTAAGTGTCTGAGGCTGAATTAGAACTCAGGTCCTCCTGACTCCAGGGCAGGTGCTCTATTCACTGTGCCACCTAGCCACCCCATTTGTTTTTTTTTTTTTTAAGAAAGTACTTCCTAACAATTAGAGCATCAAAAAATGAGAGACTGATAGGTGCATATTGGGTTCCTACCCACTAAAGGCATTCAAGCAGAAGCTAGATCATCATTTAACAAGTATTTTTGGCATAGGAATTCTTTGGGAGGTCTTAGTAGATAACTACTGAGGTAGTCTCTGCTAACTCAGATACTGTGAGTTCACTGCAATAATCTGGATATGAAGTGATGAGGGTACTGACAATAGCAATGGGAAAGGGGCAAGCGTTACATGCTAGGCATATTTCCAAGGCAAAATTGGCAGGGCTTATTGATAAATTTGAAAGGAGGTACAAAGGAGAGGGGTGAGTCAAAAATGGTTCCTAAAGCTTATAACTGGGTGACTGGAATAGATGAGGAGGTTTTTTTTTAAAAGCATATTGAGTTTGAAATGAGGAAAAACATCTAAATGGAAATGTACAATTGTGACTTGGAGTATTCAAACTCTGGAAATGTTAGGCCTATCAATCTAGGAACTTTTCAACTATTTTCCCATATAAACATGCAGAACAACATTAAATGATATTTAGAATCAGAAGGGATATAATAGAGATATAATGTAATTTAGGTATCTATTTAGTGTATGTGTATACACATACTATATATGTAGGTAGCAGAGAGAATATGTATGAAGTACGGAAACTATCAAGGTTGTAAAAGGCTAAATGTAGCACAATAAAGGATTAGCATTTTTGTTGTTGGCAGAAATGCATAATTAAGGCAGGAGATTGATGACTGCTTAGTTTTAATCCTTACCTCTAGCTTCATTTGCAAGCCAAAGAAGATCTTTGGATAGAAGAATGCCCTATTTCTACAGAATCTACACAGCTCCTATGGGGGTTTGAGGAAAATTCCCCCAAATAGATTTTAGACCTATAGTCTCATTATCATGGATTTAATAGGAGTGTACAGGAGCTGGCTCCAGAGGAAGAATGGCCAAAAGGTTAGACTTAATTTTTATATAACCTTTATAATTTTATGTAGATTCAATTTTATTCTGTGAAGTTTGTGGTATACTGTGGACCCTTAGTAAATACCATTAATTTTATCCTGGAGAATTATGCTGGCTCTTTTGGCTGCCTGAATGAAGATGAAGGCTTACAAACTAGTATTGACTTTGGGCACAGAAGATCTGGTTTCAAGTCTTGACCTTGATACCATCTACCTATGTGAACTTGGAAAAGTCAGTTCATTCCTTTTAGTCTTGTCTCCTCATCTATAAAACAATGAGCTGGACTAAATGATTTCTGAGGCCCACTCCAACTATAAATCTACAATCCTATAATCCTTAACTAAGTCCTCAAAACACTAAAGCTCTCCACACCAGGGACTTTCTTTTCTCCATTCCCCTTTGGGTGATTATTAGAGTAGGCACTACAGAAGTGACTAGATAATTGAAACTCAGTGAATAGTAACAGAGAGCAGCCTTGCCACCATAAGACCAGGAGATGCCATGTGGAGAACAGAAATGAATCATTTAGCAGAGAACACTGGCAGCTCTGTACCATTAGACGTGTAAGTTGCCCTGGCCACGCATGAGCTCTGGCTATCTGGATTCCTGACATACGTGCTCCACATACATTCCCTGACTACTAAGATTTCTTGTGTACACTCCTCATATTGTCTTTGGCCATATATTTCCTACATAGTGCCATCCATGTGTGTTCTCTGGTTATTATGGGCACTTCCCCACTGATGCCATTGGTAATCTCTGAGGAAGTTCACTCAATGTGTGCATGGAGGGAATAATTTCTTGCTATGCTACAATATAGTCTATGTTATTTTTCTATGCTACAATGTTTGATTATTATCCCTTCCACATAGTGGAGGTTAGAAGCATGCCCTGGGCCCCCCCCCCATATTCTGGAAAATCTGCATAAATTTTTTGGCCCTCCCTTCATAACAGAGGAGAAAAAATTGTATACATTTATATTAAAAAATAAAATATGTTGATATTATACAGTACTATACATATATTTTGTGCATTTCTGAGTTTTAAACGTTTTCTATGTCATTGGCTGGCTTTTGCTTGTCATCTGTGGGTTCCACAAAACTCCCTGAAAATCCCCATTTAATTTCTTTTGCCAACCCATGAGATATAAAAACCACAATGGGGAAAATTGCAATGTGGAAGGGATAACTCTATATCTTTCGCTAATTAACATGTCCTCTGGTTGGTTGGTAAAAAGAAAACATGATGGTGCATTCCATTAGCTATAGTTTTGACTGAATCTTGATTCACACAGTGTCTTGAGATGGGTGGTATTTCTTGTGGCCCACAGGTGAAGGAGAACCAGAGATGCTACATATCATTTGTGAATTGTTCTCTTTGAATGGCTTCAAAAGTGTCCTGTTAATTTTTTAAAGTTTGTAGTGCACTGTGAACCCTTAGTAAATACCATCATAATTAAATTCTCACACTACCAGAGTGGTCTCACAAACTGAGCGTTTCTTTCACAAGTCATTTTACAGTAGAGTAAATGTGTTAAGTGCATGCCAAATATGGTAGAGAAAAAATATCTCAAGAAATATCTGCTTTTCTTGACTAAAATCACTCTTTTCTATTCTCTCATCTTTTTTTCTTCCTTTAAAAATTTTTTTGGGGGGGTGGCTAAGTGGCTCAGTGAATAGAGCACCAGCCCTGGAGTCAGGAGGACCTGAATTCAAATCTGACCTCAGACACTTAGCACGTACTAGCCTTGTGACCTTGGGCAAGTCACTTAACCCTAAATGCCATTCTCTCCCCCTCCAAAAAGAAAAACACAAAATTTTTGTGTCCTCTTCCATTTTTTCTCCTTTTTTTTACCTTCCTCTCACTTTCTAATATTTATTCAAAATTTCAGTTTCCAAAAAAAAAATATTACATAGATAAACAATAGAATTACCAGAAGTGTAAAGAAATCTTTACTTAAATGGTAATGTTTCTCATCTAAATTTTTTTTTCAAATTTTTAGTTCTATGGCACGCATTATGCAAAATTTTTTATAGTAGGAAAGTAATCTCAGCTTTTGAAATTAATTTTTTAAAACTGTATATTCTCCACTTTCTTCAGTGTTTCATTTTAGTAGTAATAATCTACCCATTACTTATGAATTAAGAGGAAGAAAGGAAATGTTATACTCCTTCTAGATATGTTCCCTAAGATCTCCAAAAATGTGTGTGTAAAAGCTTTGCTATACTTTCTAAAAAAAGAAAAAAAATCTTACATTATCCCTACAGGAAAACTTCTGGTCTGTGTTATATGAAATTGTAAATTTCTTTAGTTTCAGAAGTTGAGAAAGTGCTCTGTGAACATAATATATAACCAAATCAAACTGTTTTAAGGCTCCAATTACAAGGAAACCACTTCCCCAAAATTAGATAACCTCATCACAATAACAACTGAAATATTCCTGACAAATTATCAAACAGCCTTCATTTGAAGATATGATAAAAAGTGGAAATCTATTATTTCTTGTGGCAGTTTAATAGGAGGTAATACGAAGGAATAATTGTTTTTAAAATGTATTCCCAGTATTCTTTGATTGGTTTCAGGGTACAATAGAATTGACCACATACAATCCACATTCCTTATATATTTGGCTAAGAATAAGTGAATGTTTATCTTAAATGAGTGGACAGAGTGCTTGGTATGGAGTTAGGAAGACTCATCTTCCTGAGTTCAAATCTAGCCTTATCAGCTGTGTAACCCTATGCAAATCATTTTACCTACTTTGCCTCAATTTCCAGATCTGTAAAAAGAGCTGGAGAAGGAAATCGAAAATCATTCCAGTATCTTTGCCATGAAAACCTCAAATGGGGTCATGAAGAGTTGGAACCGACTGAAAAATGACTGACTGAATAACAAAATCTTAAATGAGAACTCTCAGAGACCTCTGATAGCATATAAGATAACAATTTTGGATAGGATACAAATCTCCTTGGAGAAAGTAGAACTGACAGACATATCTAGAGTTGTAATGATTATAAATAACATGGAAAAAACTTTTTTTTCAAATATGCATAGATTATTTATGGAAAAAGTAAGAAACACCAATTCATAAGATACTTTTTCTTTTGGTCTCTCTCTGAACAGCATTTTATCTTCCTGTAAGACCTGAAATTACTCCTGAACTTATGGTCTATTGCATTTCTTTAAAAAAAAACAAAACTGTATTTTCCAGGCTTTATAACATGGCTAGATTCCAATTTTTTGTAAAATTGAAATCTAGCAGCACTTGTTTCCCTAATTGCTTTGGCTATTCTGGAGTTACTGCAGAGAAATGTTTAATGGAAAATTCAAGGGGAATTAGATTATTTTGTTTTGTTGACATTGCAACATGGGGGGTGCTTTTTACTCTTGTTTGTGGTGGTCTTTATCTTGTAATAGTGATATTTCATGATTTCGTTTTTTTCTTTGGGTCTAGGGGTGGGGTTTTTTTGCTATTTTTTAGTTAAATTTTATTTTATATGTTATCAATAAGAAAATGTAAATTTAAAAATGAAAGTTTTGTCTTTAATAGAGATGCATGTTCCAAAAATATGAAAATGTTTAAAATTTTCATTTATTAAGTCTACTATATCCTAGATACTGTGTTGACAACAAGAAGAATATATACAATACAACTTTCTGTGTCCATCATAGTACACACACACACACACACACACATACACACATTCAAAATCATGACTTAGTTGCTGACTCCATGGTAATAATCCTCTCCCAACTTCACTGAGCTACTGGCCTACAATAGCAGAAATAGTCTGTCATCAGGTCTATACTCAAATCTTTTTTGGCCAGGTTGAAGCTATAAGAACAGGGGCAGCTAGGTGGTGCAGTTAATGGAGTACTGGTCCTGCAGTCAGGAGGACCTGAGTTCAAATCCTGCCTCAGACACTTGACACACTTACTAGCTGTGTGACCTTGGGCAAATCACTGCCTTGCTTTCCTCCCGCCCCCAAAAAAATTTGTTTGAAGCTTCAAGAACTTGCATTCCACTTACATAGTCTTTAAGAATCACATGCTCATATGATGAGGAATTATAGGAAGACATTAATGGAGATGAAGATTTTTTTTTTTTGCTTTTTGGAGGGGGGAAGCCAGGGCAATTGGGGTTAAGTGACTTGCCCAAGGTCACATGGCTAGCAAGTGTTAAGTGTCTGAGGTCAGATCTGAACTTGGGTCCACCTGACTCCAGGGCCCACAGTGCTCTGTCCACTGTACCACCTCACTGCCCTGAGAAGAAACATTTTTAAATGGCACTTAAGGATAAATTCTCAAGAAATCAAAATGAGGGGCACATCATAAAGTCCAAGGAAATCACAAATGATATCTTTACTGAAGAAAAGCAACCAATAAGATGTCAGTCAACCAGTAAGTCAATAAGCATTTATTAAGTCCCTATTGTGTGCCAGGCATTGTGTTAAATGCTGTAGATAGAAAGGAAAGCAAAGGACCTTGCTCTCAAGACTCCTTCTGTCAAGAGCTCATGGTTTAATGGGGAAGATAACACATAGACATCTATGTACAAGCAGGATGGATACAGGGTAAATTGGAAACATTCACAGAGGGAGGGCACTAGCTTCCTTAACTAGGAAAAGCTTCTTGTAAAAATTGGCCCTTTAGCCAAGACTTGGAAAAAAAAGACAGGGAAGCAAGGAGTCAGAGATAAGACGGAAAAGTATGCCAGGCATTCCTAGAAATGGCCAGTCTGGAGATGGAGCGTCTGGGGCGAGGAGCAGCAAGAGGACCAGTGCGCCCAGGCGACAGAGCGCATGGGGAGAGCGAGGTGTCAGAAGACTGGAAAGGCAGGGCTCTAAATGCCAAACAGAGGGTTTGATATTGATCCCGGAGGTGACTGGAGTTTATTGAATGGGAATTTATTGAAAGGAAGTGACATGATCAGATGATAATTGACCTTTGTAGCTACTTTCCCAACTGTATAAAGTATTTATGAGAAGGATCAATGCATACTCTGACGGTATACTTGACAAAAACATGAGAAAGAAATTTGTAGACTTTCTATGGGTTTTCCAGGTTTTTCTTCAGCTAGTAAACAGCAGAGCACATCTTTTCAATCACAATACTCAGAAGTGTACTGAATAAATAATATTCTGCTGTTTATTATTTATTGTCTTTTTTTTTTTTTGCTTTTTTGGAGGACAATTAGGGTTAAGCAACTTGCCCAAGGTCACACGGCTAGTTTCTGTGTTAAGTGTCCGAGGCCAGATCTGAGCTCAGGTCCTCCTGACTCCAGGGCTGGTGCTGTACTCACTGCACCACCTAGCCACCCCTGTTTATTGTCTTTTTAAAGCATTTGACTCAATAGAACAAAATGTGGCCTTTAAAGTTTTCCTAAGACAAGGTATCTTCCATGTATACTTAAGAATCACATAAGACTTTTTTTTCTTTTTTTAGCAATCGGGGTTAGGTAACTTGCTCAAGATAACGCTGCCAGGTGTTTCTGGGTAGGTGCTAAGTGTCTGAGCCCAGATTCGATCCCCCAGGTCATCCCAACACTGGGGCCAGTGCTCTTACTCACTGTGCTACCTGGCCACCCCAACATAAGACAATTATAGATGTGTTTTTGAAGATAACTTAGTTCAATAAATATTAACATCAAATGAGACATAAAACAGGGAGTTACACATTCACAAATGGTGTTCACTGATGGCATGGCATGAAAAATTTCTTGTCTGATATTCCAACAAAGGGAGGATTCATTATTGATAGGTAAAGTTCTCTGTTGATATCTAATAGACGCTCAGGTCTCCTCAGTGAAATGCATGCCAATGTGAATGAGATACATCTAATCATTCAATCAGGGAATGCAAAGGAAATAAAATAAGTAAGAAACTTGTGTTGCTCAGATTGTGGCAGAGAGCTGAAGAGGAAGTTCTTTGAGTCGGTCTGTTAATATGTGTAGCTTGACTGAGCATTGAAGATGGATTATGAGCCAAGCACAAAATTGAGAGAATAGGCTAGATGTATTAAAGAAATGGCAATATATTCACCAACTCAAATCTTCTCATTGCTGTTAAAGTCTATCTGTTTAACATCAATGCTTCCCTGCAGAAGCTAAATGCCTTAATATAATGGAATATCATTCCCTCAGTAGAATTAAAACTATGAATCATCCAAAGAGCAATGGAGATATGATGGAATTAGTAGGCATGTTACTAATGACAACTTTCAAGACAGAAGCAATATCAAAATGAAAGACTGAATATGACCACAAGAGGAGGTGGGCCAGCCATGTATGAAGAATGATAGACAAGAGTTAGATAGCCCTAGCCATACATGAGTACCCCGAGATACTAAAAGAATGTTAGGAAGACCACACTACGTGACTCCTCTATGGAAGAGTTTAGAAGAGATATAAAAGAGTTGAGCCAGCAGGAAATTGGAAAGAGCCAGCCTAGAGCCAGGAAGATTTAGGTTCAAGTTTCATCTTTTGACACATACTGATTGTGTGATCCTGAGCCAGTCACTGAACTCTCAGTGTTCTAAGACTCTCTGAGACTATAACTGGCAAAGAGATTGAAACTTGCATTGGTGGAGGTACCTTCCTCACCCAGGATTTCCCTGTAACAATTAAGCTGTAGGTCCAATCCTCATCCTTATCCTATACAATGACAATGGATGGAAGGGGGTTGGTCTGTGTCTGTCAAGGACTGGTGAAATCATGGGGCCACCACACATTGCTTCTGAAATGACTTCTTCACAATAATTTTGTGAAGAAAGTAGGACAAGTACTTTTTTTTTGCTTTTTGGAGGGGGTGGAAGACTGGGCAATTGGAGTTAAGTGATTTGCCCAAGGTCACATGGCTAGTAAGTATTAAGTGTCTGAGGCCGGATTTGAGCTCAGGTCATCCTGACTCCAGGACTGGTGCTCTATTCACTGCTTCACCTAGCCACCCCATGACAACTACTTTCATTTTATCGATGATAATAATAAGAATAATAGCTATCATTTATATGGTACTTGCCAGATGCTATACTAAGCTTTAAATCATTATCTCATGTTATTGTCATAACAACTGTTTGGAGGTAGGTGTTTTTAATATACCCATTTTACATATGAGGAAACTGAGGCAGAGAGAGGTTAAGTGACTTATGCAAGATCACACAGCTAGTAAATGTCTGAGGCTGGATTTGAACTCAGGTCTTTATGACTTCAGGCCTACGGCTCTCTCCACTATAACATCTAGCTGCCTAACTGACTTGCCTAAAGTTATATAGCTTAAGTGGCAGAATAAACATGTGACTCTCCTGACTCCCTATGCCAAATATCTTGCTGCTAGATCCCATTCTTCAACATACAGAAATTGAATTTTGCAAGCAGATAACTCAATAGATGCTTTGCTAAAGATTCTTTTTGCTTTAAAACAGAATGCTCTGTGTTTTCCTTAACTAGCAGGCTTTCCTGATATGTTCACATTCAATCCTGCTTATATTTTGTGTATCTACTCTATAAAGGAAAGCTTACCTGTTTTGTTTAAATTATTACACACACGTATGTATATGTGTGTATATATATGTCCATACACACACATCCATATATATCCTAAAGCAACTTAAATGGACATTTATAGGAGATAAGGCACTGTACTGGTTTCTCTAGGATACAAAGATTAATATGGTCCCTGCCCTGAAGGAATTCTCAAGCTGGAAATATAGCAGTCTATGGATTTAGATTATTTTACATCTGAGACATAATGGAAAAATTCTGGAGGACTGCTTAATTTGCTTGAAAGAAAGCTATACTTTTTTTTAATTTATCATACCACTATCTCAGAAAGTAAATTTAATATCAAAAACAATAATCTTAGAGCCTGACCTTCTGCTGCGAACTAAAGGAGATTTTTATTTAGGGCTTCTTACCTGGGGCTTATTTTATCTCTTTCTGGAAATAAGTTGGTGATAGGAATGCCATTATAGGATCAAAATGAATGATTGAGGAAGAGTACTAAAGGTCGGCAATAGTCAACCATTTTGTCCTGGACTTGAAGGGAAATTCAACTCTTCCCTCTGAAAGCAGTGGTGTTGGTTCATGGGCTTAGATTATACAAGGTTTGGGGATTATCCAATCCAAAATAAACCAAAGAAATTCTAGACAGATATTCTGTTGGTATCTAAGAGCAACACAGTTTTAAAAATTTTCAGAATCACAGAATATGAGATCTAGAAATTCAATTTCAAATTCAGCAAAAAGTAAGTACTAATATGCAAGGCATTGTAACCAGGTGCTGGTAATACAGAGGTTAAAAAAAAAAAAGAAAAGTATTCAGTCTTTGTCCTCAAGAAAGTTACAACCTCAGCTAGAGTGATTTAAAAAAAAAAAGCAAAAAAATTGAAGGAATTAGAATAGGCAATGAAGAAACAAAACTATCACTCTTTGCAGATAATAGGATGGTATATTTAGAGAATCAACTAAAAATCTACTTGAAATAATTAACAACTTTAGAAAAGTTACAGAATACTAAATAAACCCACATAAATCATTGGCATTTCTATATATTGCCCACAAAGTCCAGCAGCAAGAGACAGAAAGAGAAATTCCATTTTAAAAAGGTTACATTCTTTGAAGGGACCTTAGAAATCATCAGATCCAACCCTACTGTCCCACTCCTATTTACAAATGAGTAAACTGAGAGCTTAGAAGGAAAAATTACTTGCCTGAGTTCACTTCAGCTAGTAGCAAAGCCAGTATTTGAACCCAGGATTTTTGTTTTGACTCCACTCTTACCAGCATACCATGCTCTCATGAACAAAGTCCTTGGCAATTTCTTCTCTTCTCTTCTCTTCTCTTCTCTTCTCTTCTCTTCTCTTCTCTTCTCTTCTCTTCTCTTCTCTTCT
>NW_027185887.1:8720902-8722251 GCF_028583685.1 Petaurus breviceps papuanus
CTCTTCTCTTCTCTTCTCTTCTCTTCTCTTCTCTTCTCTTCTCTTCTTTCTCCTCTTTTCTCCTCTCTCCTCCTCTCTTCTCTTCTTTCTCCTCTCTTCTCCTCTCTCCTCTCTTTTCCTCTCCTCCTCTCTTCTCTTTTCTCTTCTCCTCTCTTCTGAATTATATACTTATTAGTTTGTAACAGCAAGCTATTAGACTTCTTGTAGTTGTTGCCCTTCATTCTCAAAGAGGCCCAAAATGAATTATGTTGGGATTGATGTATAGTGTGTCCAACTGTGGCTGATCAGACCAATCAAGCTCAGAAGGCTCTATCACAGGTCAGGCACAAATAATTCATATGAACATTTAGAGTTGGAGATATCTCTAAGTTTGCACATCTCACAGTTCTTTTGAGCTACTGAAATTCTGCTTTGTTCACAAATTACAATACCTTCTTTGATGCAGGCATGCCATGCTGGGCAGTCCAGTGTCTTCCATGCCTCACAATCAATTCCAAAATTCTTTCAAGAGACCTTGAGAGTGTCCTTATATTGTTTCTTCTGACCTCCAAGTGAGCACTTGCCTTGTGTAGATTCTCCATAGAATGGTCTTTCATGCAAATGTCTGTCTGACATTCAGACAACACGGTCAGCCCATCAGAGTTGCACTCTCTGTACCTCGAGAAAAGACAGTGTCTGGTACCTTATCCTGACAGGTGATTTTCAGCATCTTCCCAAGACAATTCAAACAGAAGCGATTCCGTTTCCTGGCATGGCTCTGGTAGACTGTCCAGGTGTCAAGGGCAGAACAATGACATTGCAGACCTTCGGTTTGGTAGGTAGCCTAATACCTCTTTTCTCCCACACTTGTCTTCAGAATTCGGAGCTAGCTCTGGCAATGCCTGCATCAACTTCCATCATCTATGTGGACATTCCTAGAAAGTACACTGCCGAGGTCAAGGAACTTAGCCACAACATTCAGAACTTCTCCATTTGTAGCTGATGGTTCCACATGTGGATGGTGTGGTACTGGCCGGTGGAGAACCTGTTTTCTTGGTGTTAATTGTTAGACCAAAATTAGCACAAGCAGCAGAGAATCAATCCATACTTTGTTTCATCTCAGTCTCAAAGGCTGCATTAAGTGCACAGTCATCTGCAGGTGCCACTGTTTCTGGCTGGATATGTTGTCTCCTATTAGTTGCATCTTTCTGATCCTAGTTAAAGGTACTATTTGCTCCTGGTCTAGTGTCTCTGATGACATGATTGATAGAGAGGGAAAGAAGAGAGAGACAGAGAGAGAGAGAGAGACAGAGAGACAGAGACAGAGACAGAGAGACAGAGAGACAGAGAGACAGACAGAGAGAGAGAGA
>NW_027185887.1:8722351-8829655 GCF_028583685.1 Petaurus breviceps papuanus
CACATGGACACGTGTTGTGCGTGTGGAAGCGAGAGTGGAAGGAGAGAGGAAGGGGGAGAGAGAGAGAGAGGGAGAGAGAGAGAGAGAGAGAGACCCTCTCTATGAAACAGGGCAAGAGAGGCAGGGGGGGGGGGGGAGGGAGAGAGAGACGGAGAGGGGGGGAGGGAGGGAGAGGGAGACAGAAAGAGAGAGATAGGGTGACAGAGACAAAGAGAGACAGAGACCAAGACAGAGACAGGGAGACAGAGACTGAGACAGAGAGACAAAGACAGAGAGAGAAACTCTTCTCCCCAGAGCAATTCCTTCTGTGGGGTTTGGCTCCAACTCCGGAACCAGAATCTTCAGCTCTTGAACTTGGAGTCCTTGGGGACTTCAGTGGTTCACCACTTGACTGACTATTATTTTTATACATAGGTATAGCTAATTCTTTCAACTAATCACAAGATGTTTCCTGTGTGGCTTTGCCTGCCTTCAGTCAATGACCCTATAATTCTTTCAAATTGATTTTGGGCTTGTTTCATTAGAGTAAAGTTGTGGTTCATTTGAGTTGCCTGGGACTTCCTGTGATTACATTAATTGTAAAATAAGTAGCTACACAGTTACCAACTGAATAAGGGCGCATATTTTGGAAGTATTACAGTGTGTGGAAAGAATCCTAAGAGTTAGAAAATCTGGTCCCATAGTAATGGGAGTTATTCTGTGGCAGCTCACTTCATTTCACTCTTCTGTGCTTCACATATGCATGTCTGCACAAGAAAGAGATCATATAATGCCAGGTTCTCGTTGTAAATAATTCTGTGAGAAATTTTTCTCTGAGTTACCTTAGTTAAAAATCTATTTCAGTCCAAGCAAACTCCCCAACAGCAAGAGGGAGTGCACTCTTCCCATTATATTCAGCGGTAGTTGAGCACTCATTAAAAACAGGGTCAGGCTCTGGACTCCACAACTTGGAAGGGACAAAGAGAACTTGGAGTGAGTCTAGCGGAGAGTGGCAAGAATGATTAAAAAGCTGGCAGATAAATCTTGTGAGGAATTGCTAAGAGAATTGAATTATTTCTCCTGGAGAAGAGATAAGACAGGCTGTATTCATTACCTATAATGTCTCACATCTCTATTTTTAGTCTCTGCAATTCCCATTTTGAAGGGTTGGGAATTTGGAGGACTATTAGGAAGTATTTTTTTTTTTACCTTAGATGGTCACTTTCTCATCGATTGTGGACTATGAGGCAAACATGCCTGGACGTGGTTTTATTTCTATAGCCTATTTATCCCATTATTTCCCCACCATGTACATTCTCAAGGTCAAAAACTAATCCTGTAACAGTGAAAATAAGTCAGTTTCCCTCTTTGCTTCTACCACACAGCTGAATTTTGAGTTATTTTGAGACTTTATTTGATTCCTGTTTATGTTCAGAGAGAATTCTGGGTGAATTAACTATATAGGAAAACTGATATCAGAAATACCCAGTTTGATATAATACATATTTCCCAGGAAAAAAAGTTAGAGAGAAATAGAATTTTTGTAAATTGAATTATGTTTTACACACTGTACAAGAGTTTATTATTTAAAGACAACCAATGGTGAACCATTGTGCTAATCAAATAACTCTTTTGTTTTGAAAATAAATGAATAGATGAATGAAAAAGCATTTATTAAGCTTTCACTGTATGTCAAGCATAACAGTAAGTGCTGAGTATACAAATCTAGAAAATTAAGACAGTCCCTGCCTTCAAGGTGCATATATTCTAATAAGAGAAGACAACACATGGTGAGTGGAGTCCTGGGTGAACCATTGATAGAGTCTTTCCAGGCACAATGACAGATATTTGTTTGGGTTTTTTTTTACATTTTGTATATTTTATATATATAAAAATATTATATTTTATATATTATATATTATATATAATAAAATATATTAAAAATATATTTTTATATACATGGTTTATATTTTTGTACATAAAGGTTTGTTTGGGGTTTTTTCTTCAAAGTACAACACTGATGAAACAAGTTATTTCATGTATAACTTTCTATCCAGTATAGTGTTTGGTTGTGAGAGGTAACACTTGAAATTCTTTATCTAAACTGTGAGATAAAAGAAATTAGATCCAAAGTTTTGGAAGTAGACAGAGGAGGCTGCAATAATGGACGACAAATGTGAGAGGGGGATGACTGCTCTCTTCATCTCCCAGAGAGTTCAAGTGCCAGAAATCTACTCTAAGGAATAAAAGTCAGCCACAGGAATGAATGCTGCAGTGAGGAACAGGGACCCATCATCTGAAGACACAGGGTTTTAGAGCTTGAAGGAAATTTGGGGTTATCTAGTTCAACTAACTCATTTTGCAAAAAGAGGAAATTGAGGTTCACAGAGGTGAGGGGCTTGCTTAGCAACACAGCAAAAGTTTGTAACTGAAGCCTCAAGACTAGAACCCAGGCCTCTTGAGTGCTAGGCTTCCTCCTTGACAATTTCTACTGGCAGCCTATTTAGCAGAGATATCCTTAGAGTGGTGAGTGAATTCAGAGGTCAATTAACTCAGTTTAAAGAGTATTAGAGACCACAGGTGTCTCTTTAATAAACTCAGGGAGTTAAAAGAAGAAAGTTCTCCTTAGCAAAATATACAAATTTTATGAGAGAAAAAAAAACTATCTTTAAAGCCACAACCAGGTTTCCAGGAAGGGGAGACCAAGTTAACATTCAGAATGAATGACAAAGGTTAATATTTTAAGTGTTGTAAGCTCAGGGCTAGACTATTACAGAATCTAAAAGTTGAAAGGGTGCTCTGAGACCATCCAATCCAGCCAATACCCAACTAAAAATCCCTTGCCAAATATTACTCTGGCCTTTGCTTCTTATCTTCCAGTGAGAGGAAGCCTACAATCTCCTTGAACACAGCTGATTCCACTTTAGGATAACTCCAATTGTAAGGCAGGTAGGTGCCTTAGGGGATAAAATGGATCAAAATAGAGTCAGAAAGAATTGATTTTAGGGGCAGCAGTGGATGGAGCAGGAGCCCTAGTATCAAGTAGGAAACATCGTAGCATATATCTTATTATTAGCTATTGTGAGGAAGAAATAAGATACGTGCTTTGCACGTCTTAAATTGATATGTAAATGTTAGCTATTAAGGAAGTTTTTCCTTCTCTCAAGCTTGAATCTCTCTATAATTCCCACCTGTTCTCTGAAACCAAGCAGAACAAAGTTAATTTCTCTTCTACATGACAGCCCTTCAAATTCCTGAATTCCCTTGACCTTCTCTTAAACCTCCCTAATTCCTTTAACCAATTGTCTTTGGCATGGTGGCAGCTAGATGGTGCAGTGGTTAGAACACTGGACTTGGAATCAAAAACACTTCTCAAAAAAAAAAGAGAATACCTCTTCATGAGTTCAAATCTGGCCTCAGATACTTACTAGCTGTGTGACTCTCAGCAAGTAAACTTTCCCTGCTTGCCTCAGTTCCTCTTCTGTAAAATGAGCTGGAGAACAAAATAGCAAACCATTCCAATATTTCTGCCAAGAAAACCACGAATGGGGTCATGAAGAGTCAGAGAGGACTGAAAGATGACAACTACTATGGCATGATCTCACCTTGACCCTTTACCACTCTATATACTCTATTTTGCATGCTCTACAGCTTTTCAATGTTATTTAAATATGGTATCCAAAACTGAAAAAAATATTTCAGAAGCAGTTTGTTTAACCAGGGGAAATAATCACCTCCATGTTGCTGGAGCTGTGCCACTTATAATATAATCTAAGAATGCCTTAGCTTTCTTGGCTGCCATATTGAAAGAAAGAATCAAGGGAAATCCTGGTCACCTTGGTGAGTTTCTCCAATATACCTGGCAAAATTGCAAGGCATGGGCATCTCAGGAGAATCTCACCATGGAGAAAAAGCATGCATACAAGTGTCCTGTTAGGACCTCCTCCTCTGATCCCCAGTATAATTAGGAGTTTGGAGCATGTTCAGATCACCTAAATGGAGGCACCCATGTGGGAGATTCTTGGGACCTGCTCCTGTGAGACAAGAACACTGGTTCATTCTTGTGTTAGTATACCACCATGGAATAGCCTCTTTCCTTCAGCCACATACCTAGAAATGTGGCCTTTAATCTACCTGGAAGAGACACAATCTCTCTCTCTCTCTCTCTCTCTCTCTCTCTCTCTCTCTCTCTCTCTCCCTTCCCCCCCCCTTTTCCCCCTCCAGTGGTTTGCAGGAGTGAATGATTCATTCACTTATAGCAAATAGTGCATGGACACCATGTAGTAAGGGACAGAGACCTGAGGGCCACCTTTCTTTTCCCCCAGGCCAAGTGATCCTGAGAAATAGGCTTGGGAATGAGCAGGATGCTCTCAGGAAAAAAAAAAAAAAGACTTACATGGGCTGATGTAAAGTTAAATGTACTGTGTACAAAGCAATAGCACTATTTAAGATAACCAGTTGTGAATCACTGCCATTCTCAGCAATACAATGATCCATGACAACTCTGAAGGACATATGATAAAAAATGCTAACCATCCCCAGAGAAAGGACTGATGGTGTCTGAATACAGACTGAAACATACTTTTTAAGCTTTCTTTATCTTTCTTGAGGTTTGGTTTTTTTGTTTTTTGTTTTTGGTCTTGTGTTTTCTTAAATACGACTACACATGTATAACCTGTATCGAATTGCTTGCCTCCTCAATGAGGGGCCTGGGGAGGGAAGAAGGCAAAGAATTTGGAACTCAGAATTTTAAAAATGAATGTTAAAATTTGTTTTACATGTATGTAATTGAGGAAAAATAAAATACTAAATAAAATTTAACAGAGAAATGGACTTGGGGTTTTGCCCTTGTTTCATTTGTCCTTTTCAGTTCTAGAAGCAGGATATAGAATCTCCAAATGTGGAGACTTGAGCTATAGGGACCTTGGAAGCCAGTATTCCAGGCTAGATGTTGCAACCAACCCAGGAGGGAGACCCTGAGCAGCCAGAGTCCTAGAATGTAAGCCCAAGGGGAACTCTGGACTTGGAACTTGGCAAGAATTATGTTATACAGAAACTGAGATAAATTGTGAATGTCATCCCCATAAGTTCCTCAAAGAATGATGTGGGCTGGGGGGATTTCATCCTGAAATATTGGGGGTAAATTGTGTATATGTTCCTCTTGCTACATCTTTAAAGTAAATATTCCTTTGTAAAAACTAATTTGATTATTAAGTGGTAAAATGGAGCTGGGGTGTTTGAACCCCTAAAGTTGGGGAGAGCATAATCAGTGGGGCTTGAGTCAATGATAGAAAGGCTACACCTCCCCCACACACTCCCCACTCACAAAACCACTTGAAGATCTATGGAGAACTCTAGTGGAGGTGTGAAACACACCTAGCTGATGGTGGCACCAGAGTAATCACTTTTAGAGTGGTGGAGGACAGGGAGGGAGTGGAAGCTGTCTCCTGAATTTCTTGAGTCAAGGGAGAGACTCTTGTCCAAGGAACCACCCTTTTTTGGTCTATTTAAAGCAATCTGGCACAGGCACTCACCCTCTTCACCTTTTCCTTGCATCTTCTTCCAGAATAAAGAAAGTGTGTAGAAGAAAAGGATATTTACCTGTTCTCCTCCACCAAGAAGTAACAAATAATGTCTTACAGGTGAGCTGCATGTGCTTGCCCTTGTGACCTAATAGGAGAATACATAGACTTCAAGTTCCTATGTCTCTTCTGCCTATAGATTTTCTTTTCTAAGTACAAGTGAGAGGCTAGAGTTTCTAAGAATGGACTTTGCTAGCCCAGGATATGGCAGCAGCCAGGGCATTAGTCAGAGTTCCTGCAGAAACATATGAAGAGATGGATGTATGCTTGCATGCATCCTGAGAGAAGAGAGACTGAAAGTGAACTTTTCTAGTATTGGTGGTTAGCTTTTGAATGATCTCAAATTTTTAATTTCCCAAATTTGAGAATTTCTAAGCTTGAGAGTTCAGGCATCAGTCTCCTAGGGAGAAAAGATTTCCTTGAGCATGTGTTTTTTGGATAAAGAAGAGTATTGTCAACATGGTTCCTCTAGCTGGGAAATCGGAGTTTTGTCACTGGAGACCAGAACACGTGAACCTTGTCATCTTTACCACTGCTGATATGAGTTAACTCAGACTGTGCGGGTCCAATGGTAAAGGGATTACTTGTTAAGCGGGACCCTCAAAGTGGATTACTTTTTGTGGGAGGCCTAACAATTTGATTGTCATATGTTTCTGTATCTTTTTAGGGACTCCTTAAAGTCTTTTGATTCTCAGACATTTGCTGTGGTGGTGAAATAAAGGCTCTATCATACAGCCTTAAGGATGTATATTTAGTACCTGTGCAGATATTTGAACATTACTATTCATATTTGGGGAAATCTATATGTGAATATATTTAGAAGTTTTCCTGGAACACTGCAGGCAGGGATGATAGTCAAAGGGATTCCATTAGACTATGAGCTCTTTGACAGCAAGAACTGTTTTTTTGCCTTTCTTTGGAACCCTAGCACTTAGCACCATACCTAGAATATGGTAAGTGTTTAATAAGTACTTACTGCTTGACTGACCCTCATGGGCCAGACCTCAGGGATCAGACCAGAGGTTGCATTTCAGTCTTGACTTATACTGCACTTGAATGACATGAAAATTCTAGAACTTTCTTCAGATGAGCTGTTGTCTAGCCATGTTCCCTTCATCCCATACTTGCAAAGTTGATTTCTTAAAACTTAAGTATAAGACTTTACATTTATCCCTGTTAAATGATCTATTGAAGAAAGTCTTAGCAATTAGAGAGGAAAAGAAATATATGTTCCAGGGCAGTTAGGTGGTGCAGTGAATAGAGCACTGGCCCTGGTGTCAGGAGGGCCTCAGTTCAAATCTGGCCTCAGACACTTGACACACTAGCTGTGGGACCTTGGGCACCTCACTTAACCCCAATTGCCTTGCTTTCTCCCATCCAAAAAAAAAAATGTTCTTTTAAAAAAAGAAATATAGGGGGCGGCCAGGTGGTGCAGTGAGTAAGAGTGCTGGCCCCAGTGTTGGGAGACTTGGGATTGGTTCTGGCCTCAGATACTTAACACCCACACAAAAATAACTGGCCATGTAACCTTGAGCAAGTTACTTAACCCCAATTGCTTAGTGGCGGCCAGGTGGCGCAGTAAGAGCGTTGGCCCCGGCCTCAGGAGACCCGGAATCAGTTCCGGCCTCAGATAATCAGCTCCCACGCAAAAATAACTAGCCATGTAACCTTAAGTTACTTAACCCCAATTGCTTAAAAAAAGAAAGAAATATACATTCTTAGATCTTGGGAATTTTACTTTCTTCAAACTGGGATGATCTAAAAATTATGTGCTATGGTTGTCATACAAAATTTCTTGAGAGTAACTTTTTAATAAGCAATTTTTGATACAAAAACAACTGAAATAGTTAATAATGTTAATTGAGAGAGAAATAGGACATGACCCTATCACTCAGAAGTAATGATGGTGGTGGTAAAGAGAAATTAATATAATACCTTTACTTTTCTACCAACTCCCCAGATTTATGGGAATTTTCCTGGACTAGAATTCTGAACATATTTCCTTTTTGCAGTCACATTCCTTGTTTACCCTTTAACCTCTTCTTTTATCATTCTTTAATCCTTGTGTCCACTGATAAAGATTAAAAACATAAATCTTTTCATCATCTGGTCAGTGGTAAGTAGGGCTTAGGGAGTTAGATGTCTCTATTGTGGTCCTTATTTGGAAACCCACTGACTACCCAAAACTTTGTATGTCTCTTATGGTTCTTATCACATTGGCCTTTTATTTTAGTTATTTGCATAGTTTATCATCTCCTTTAATATATTTATTTGTGTGGTTGGAAACTTCTGGAGGGCAAGGATTATGTGTTGTTTCCCTCTGTATGTGCCACAGTACCTGTCACAGTGCTTTGCAGAATACCTGTCTTCAACAAATATTTGTTGAATGAATGACCAAATGGCTTGAAGAGAGAAACATCATTTTGAATTTTAGAGAAAGTAAACACCTTGAATCTTGGATCTTCTGACTGTCACACATTACTGCCTCTCTAGGTGTAGTGGACCTAAAGAAGAGAAGCCAAAACTAAAATGAAAACCAACTTTTTTAGTGCCAAAATTGCAGAACAAAAATGGCAAGGTGGCAGCTTTAAGTAACAGTAAATTATCATTGTGTTGTGAGCTGATTTAATCAATATATAAGATGAAAAGTAATGTCTTTCAAGGCCAATTCTCTTTAAAGGTTATTTCCATAACTTTATTGTCTCTGCAATAAAATATTCTAAACATTTTAAAAACTGATTTCTTTGCTGTTCTACAAAAGTCTCGAATTGGCTCCCAAGAATTAAGTTTTGATAGATTCCGGCTACTTTTCAACAGCTATCATCTGTTGTCTCTAATGCTATATTTTGTCTGAGACATTTTTCTTAAGTAAATTAAAATCCACTAAAGCTACACCGAGGCTTATTACTGAAGAGAACATTTTCTCTCAATTTTCTTTGCTTTTGAAATCTTGTAATCATCTTTTTTTAAGCATCTATCAATCCCATCACTGCCACCAAAGGATTGAACTTAGAGCAAAAAGTAATTAGGAAGCGTAGTGACTGAGTGTGTGATGAGATTTCATTTCAGCATTCATGTCTCATGAAGAGAAGGGCTTCTTGCCTCTTCTACTTGCAATGTTTCCCAACTGAATTGGATGTAATTCTCAACTAACAAATGACAAATTTTTTCTTAACTGACTACATTCACTAGGCATGATAGTGTTTTGGCTTCTTTCCCCTCTATCTGTAAACCTTAATGGATCTGTTGTTTGTTAGGTAGGAAAGGTAGGTAAGAAGAAAATTTGTTGTTTAGTAGGTGTGAAGGAAAATAAGATTTTTTTTTTTTTGGCTTTTAGAGGGCAATTGGGGTTAAGTAACTTGCCCAAGGTTACACAGCTAGTTTTTGTGTGTGTGTGTGTGTGTGTGGGTATTAAGTGTCTGAGGCTGGAACCGATCTCAGGTCTTCCTGACTGCAGGGCCAGCGCTTTACTCACTGCGCCACCTAGCTGCCCCTAAAAACAAGACATTTTTGACAAAGAATTTTAACATTATCTTCTCCTGAAAATTTATACATTTTTAAAAATCTCTAATAAAAAGCTAAATCAAAAAAAAATTACCTCTAAAAGAATGGACAAAAAAAGTGACCAATTAACATATAGGTGGCATATCAGGGATAGAAATGTTGGATTTTGAGTAAGGAAGAACTGAGTTCAAATCCTGACTTAGGTGCTTACAGCTAGCATCTACTTCATAGGGTTGTTATAAAGATCATATGAGATTACATAACAATATCTGACATGTATATAGTGCCTACTATGTGCCAGACACTATGCTAAGTGCTTTGAAATAATTATCTCCTCTGATCTTCATCTGGGAGGTAGGAGTTGATTACCCTCATTTTACAGATGAGGAACTGAGGCAAACAGAGGTTAAATGACTTACCCAGGGTCACACAGTTAGTAAGTATCTGAAGCCAGATTTAGACTCAGGCTTTCCAGACTGTATGCCTTTCTCTCTATCCACTGCACCACTTAGTTTCCCCTTACAGTACATATATCTAATGCTTTGCAAAACTTAAAGTACTACATAAATGCCATTTTTTTTAGTGTGGAGGGATTTTTAAGCAAAAGAAAAATACATGTAAAAAGGGAAGAAACACAAATATCAAATTTATGGAAAACCTCCACATGAGAATAGGAGGAGAGGGAGGCTATTACTAGGCATAATCTCCCCAGTGAAGGCATTGTGACTTAGTGGATTCACTTCTGATATTAGAGTCAGCAAGATGAGTTCAAATCCTGTCTCCAACATTTATTAGTTCTGTGACCCCTGAGGAAGTCACTTTTGTAGCTTGAGTTTCCCTGTCTCTCAAAGGGAGATAATAATAGCACCTGCTTCCCAGGGTTGTCATGAGCATCAAACAAGGTAATGCATGTGTGGTGCTTTCATATGAATGCTAACTCCTCAATCTGATCAGTTTCTAAATCTTAGTGATTCCATTTGTCTTGCATCCTTCGATCCACCAATTTTTACCGCATACCAGGAACTGTATTAGGCACTAGAGATACAGATAAAAAGAAGGAAACTATCCCTATTCTCTCTCAAGCAGCTCACATGTGTGTATGTAGAAACGTGCACACATATACATACACCTACATGTATTATAAAGGGGACTGACTGCTGAAGGTCTGGTCCTTTGAGCAGGCTCCAATTTGTCTGCCTGATGAGTTATTCAGAGTATCCACAATATTCTCTGCCTAGGGACAATCTAACACATAGAATGTTAGGGAACCATTTTCTAATCATGAGTAACTGAGGAGCCGTGAATATCTGGTGATAGAAAGTAAATGAAAACATGCTGCTGAGCTGGAACTGAGTGTGCAAGCAACAGGTGTGAGTAGAGGATCCCTCTTGTCTCTGGAAGATTTCAAGTGAAGAAAACTGCCATGAGCCCTGGAAGGGGAAGGAACATCATTGTCCATAAATGTGCTGTCCTGGGTGTCCACGAATGTGTAGTATCTCTGTTTATTCTCTCTTGGGTTTGTTCTTTTCTAATTGTTGGCGACTGAATATTCTAGGACATAATTGATCAAGTGACAGCCTTGTGAGCTTCAAAAGGTTGGAAGGGTCATCAGAGGTCCAGCAAATGGAGTCAGGAGCCTATTCTGTGGATGACAACAATGGCCAGATCTGGTGAGGATCCTGTGAAGCAGCTGAATGGCCTGCTTGACTCAGCCCAGCAGTGGGGTAACCCGCAGCTAAGACTCTGGTTTGCATAGACATAATCAAGCCAGAAGTAAATTTGGTGAGGACTCCAAGAAGGGAAAAAAGGCTTCCCAGAGCTGGGCAGTGCCCCTCAGCAATCTTGTTCCCTTCTTTGGCACCTCAGTACCTTTGTGCTTCAAATTGGAGCCCAGTCTCCTCAGGGACTGAGTATACAGAGAGGAAAGTTAATCCCAAATATGGGGGTGTTTGTAACTTGTAACTTTGTGCTACTTATAGCTTCTCTATAAATATAATTTCACGAAAACTAATTGGTGTTAATTCATTGAGGTTCATTAATATTGTAGGGAGCACAAAGTATATGGCGCTCATAATCAATAATGTTAGAACCCACAATCCCTCAGTTATGCATAAAACCTCAAAAGTTCTATGGTAATACTGAGGGCAACAGTATCAGCTCGAGGGACACAAACTACCTATAGGAGTAGGAATTAGGAGAGTGAACCCAAAGGGGTGTTACACACATATGACTACTCACCCCCTTGCCTCAAGTCTCTCCTTGCTCCAAGTACATATGACTTTTCTTAAGCACAAATATGACAATGTCACTCCTATCCATATATGAATATACATATGCATAAATACATGCACACATACCTTATAAATACAAGATATATACATGTATTTATAGAAATAATATATGTATGTATTCATACATCTATACCTTATATGTGTATTGTATATATATACACACATATATGTACTTCCATATATTTTGGATATGTGTGTCTGTGTGTATACACAAACAAATATAGAAACACATGTATACGTACAGATACACATACATGTATGCTCATATAAATGCATTTATGCATATACACACATACATACATACATACATACATGGGTGAGAGTAACATGGCCATGTCTAGCCTTAAGAAAAATCATTTTGGCTGCTATGTGGAAGGTTCACTAGAGCAGGGAGAGACTTGAGGCAGGGTGATCAAGTGACACTTGAGAGATTAGGCAACAGGTAATAAGGATCTAAACCAAGATGGTTGCCGTGTGAGGAGAGAAGAAAAAAGATGCAAAAGATGTTGTGGAAGTAGAAACAGTAAGATTTTGCAATTGATTAAATATGTGTGGTGAGGGAAAGTGAAGAGTTGAGAATAACACTGAGATGAAGGACCTAAGATACTAAAAAGAATGGTGGTGCTTGCAAAAGAAAGAGGGAAGTTTGAAAAGGGGGTGAGTTTGGGTAGAAAATTCTGCTTCAGACAGGTTGAGTTTAAGATGTGTTGGGAACATCCAGTTTGAAATGTCCAATAGTTAAATAGTGAATATGATTTCAAAGCTCAGGGGAAAGATATTGTGTGTGTGTGTGTGTGTGTGTGTGTGTGTGTGTGTGTGTGTAAACTGTGAATCATCTGCATCCATGTAATAATTAACCCCATGGGAGCTGATAAGGTCATCAAGAGAAAGCATATCAAAAGAAAAGAGCATCCAGAACACAGAAGAGAACCTTGGAGAACACCCACAATTAGGTTTATAATACGCAAGCAAAGGAGACTGAGGAGGGTCTGGGCAGGTAGGAAGACTACTGTGAGGGTGATGTCATGAAAATTGAGAGAGAGTGCAGAGGGAAAGGGTGGTCAACTGTGTGGAATACAGTCTGAATGACGAAGACTGAAAGAGAGAAACCCACAAGATTTGTAGACAGAGAGGTCATTGGAAACTTAAGATAGGGATGTTTCAGAAGCCAGACTGAACAGATGAGAACTAATTGTGTATACTTTCTTCTTGGCTTTACTTAATCTGCATCTCTTCCTATAGAACTTTCTATATTTCTCTGTATTCATCACATTCATCGTTTCTTTCTTTTTTAAGCAATTGGGGTTAAGTAACTTGCTCAAGGTTACATGGCCAGTTATTTCTGGGTGGGTGCTAAGTGTCTGAGCCTGGATTTAATCCCAGGTCATCCGGACTCTGGGGCTGGTGCTCTTACTCACTGTGCTACCTGGCTGCCCCACATTCATCATTTCTTACAGCACAGTAGTCATTCCTCAATCAAGTGTTTCTAATTCACTATCACAAAAAGTGATACTATAGATATTTTTGGTATATATGGAGACTTTCTTCATATCAATAACTTCCTTGGGGTATAAGCCTGATCAAAGGGGATCATTTTTGTCATTTAATTTACACAATTTCACATTGTTTTCCAAAATGGTTGTACTGATTCACAGCTCTACCGACAATGTACTAGTGTGCCTATCTTCCCCAAACCCCTACAGTATTCAGAATTCTCATTTTTGTCATCCTTGCCAGTTTGCAGATTATGAGATGAAGCATCAGGGTTATTTTCATTTACATGTTTCTTATTGTTGATTTGGAGCATTCTTTCAAATTGTTAATAATATGCAATTCTTACTTTGATAACTAAATTTATATCCTTTAATCTCTTGAGGAATGACTCTTCTGTATGTGTGCATGCATGTGCATGTGTGTGGGTGTGCCAGTGTATGTGTGTATGTATATGTGTGTGTATATATATATATGTGCAAAAATTTTGGCTACCAAACCTTTATTAGAAAAATTTGATACAAAGATTTTTTTCCCATTTGACTATTTCCCTTCTTAGTCTAGGTATAGTAATTTTGTTTGTGTAAAAGCCAAGAAGACAACATACACAATGAGTATAACAATATAAATGGAAGACACAATCCTCCCCCCTAAAAAAGCAGAAGTGAATGTTGTATAATTATAAAGAATAAGCATGACTTAAAAGAGCAAAAATAAGAAAATACCCCTAACATCCCACTTTGTGGGTCCACAAATGTTGTACAATGCATATATGTTCAGACATTTTTTATATATTGATCAATTATACTGATTTTTTCCATATTATTTATTTATTTATTGCTTTTTGGAGGGGGGGAGGCAGGGCAATTGTGGTTAAGTGACTTGCTCAAGGAAACATGGCTAGTAAGTATTAAGTGTCTAAGGCCGCATTTGAATTCAGGTCCTCCTGACTCCAGGACTGGTGCTCTATTCACTGTGCCACCTAGCCACCCAAATTTTTTCCACTTAAAATATTTCTATTTATTACTTAAGATGATTCTCTGGGAGAAGGAGGGGGAAATTATGGTGATGTAAATAAGCAAAAGACACCAATAAAAACACATTTTAAGAAAGTAAAAAGAGGAAAGGTTTGAGGAATGAATAAGAGAAGTAGTAGCAGCAGGTATGAAAGCTATTTCCTCCCCTACTTACATGGCCACCACCCTCATTTAACTCTTCATTACTTCTTGCCTCAACTATTAAAATAGACTCCTAATGGGTCTCCTTGCCTCAAGCCACTGCTCTCCAGTTCGTGCTCTGTGCAGCTACCAAAGTGACCTGTTCATATCTTTTCCCTGTCCAAAGAGTTGTAGTGGCTCCCTATATCCTCGAAGGATAAAACAAACTTTTGTTTGGCCTTTAAAACCCTTCCCAAACTAACCCAAGCCTAACTTTGTGGATTTATTATACTTTACTTCCCTTTAAGCATTTTTCGATCCAGCCAAATTAGCTTTCAATCCATGAATATTTATTCTTATTAAGTACCTATGTGCCAAAAACTGTGCTAAGTGCTGGAAGTACTGTGTTCATACAAAAAAAAGCCATCTCTTTTCTCCATATTTCTGCAAACTCCCCTCTCCTCTGTTACCTGTCCCTGTTATTGTTAAAGGCAAACCAGTCACCCAGGTTTGCAACCCCAGTACCTCCTTATTCTCACTTACTGCACATATACAATCAGCTCCCTTTACAACACCTCTCCCATATATCCCTTGTTCTTCATTCACAGCCACTGCCATTCTTCCCCTTGGCTAGGAAAACCAGAGGACTTCCCATTTCACTATAGAGACCAGGACAACAGACTGGAGTGTAGTCTAGTGAGTAACTCCTCACCCCAGTAGGGATGCGTTCTTTTTAATTTTTTTTCTACTTAAAATAACGTTTATGATCAAGGAATATCTCACAGGTTTTATGATCAGAGGAGACTTTCCACTTTAGAACTTTTTTCAAAAATAATTTTTTATTCTATTTTTTTCTCAATCACATGTAAACAAAAATTTTTAACATTTGTAGGGCTAGGTTCTTTTTAAATTTTTTTCCTACTTAAAATAACTTTTATAATCAATAAAGATCTCACAGATTTTGTAAACAGAGGAGATCTTTCACCTTAGGACTTTATTTTAGCTTAATCTTTAATTTATTAAAAATTGTTTTTACATGTAATTGGGGGAAATAAAATATATCAAATAAATGTAAGAATTATTTTTCCCTTCAATTACATACAAGCAAACATTTTTCACATTTGTTGGACTGGGTTCTAAAGGAATGTGTTTCTGGCATGTCAACTTGGGACTTAGAATGGATGTTATGGTTAGATAGATATGGTTAAAACTGACCCCATCTGAGGTTTTCTTGGCAAAGATACTAGAATGATTTGCCACTTTCTTCTTCAGCTCATTTTACATATGAAGGAACAGGGTTAAGTGACTTGCCCAGAGTCACACTGTTAATAAGTGTCTGAGGTTGGATTTGAACTCAAAAAAGATGAATCTTCCTGACTCCAGGCCTGGCACTCTATCCATTGCACCACCTTGCTGCCTAAAAAATTTATAATAGAATACTATAAATAGACTCAATTATTTCCCATAATAAGCTAGAAAAAAATGAACATGGTATTTGTAAGTAAGAAATTTCTGGAGATAACAAAAGAACTTTTTTAGTATACAGTAAATTTAAACTAAATGATAAAAGACTATAGATGAATTCCAGTTGTACCAACTGAATCATGACTGATTAATGAAAGCAATATTGCAGATGTATGTTATGTAGATCCCTCAGGTATATCATTTTGAAGGAATATAGAAATCAAAATGTGTGAAGCAATATAGGCCAAAGCAATCAACTATATGAACATGCAATTTGCTTATTGAAGTAAAGATTGGAATTGGTTAAAACAAGTCTATGATATGACTAAAGTACTCCTTTGGTTGAGAAAAATCCAAAATATGCACATTGGAAGTTGCCCAACCGATAAATCGGAGTCTAATTATTCACATTACAAAGGCTTCACTATAGAGTTCCTTTAAATAGTGAGCATTCCTTACCATACTTAAAATATGGTTCAACTTATCAAAATTCAGATTCCACATGGTATTTAAGGAACATATCTGCTTTCTTACTCTTTGCATCATGTATAAATACAAGGACAAAGCAAAAAGCAATTCTTGACTTCCTGAAGAACATGGTAAGCAGACCGGAAGAAATATTTAAGAGACTGTGTCTAAATGTTAGTTATATTTCTATCTAGAACTTAGGCTGAAGTAGAGAAATAGAACAACACAGCAAATTTTAGAAACAGCTAGTGTTAGAGAATTTAAATGGGAAAAAAGAAATAAAACCAAAAGACACAAAAGGAAAATGGAGAAAAAATCCAAAGATAGATTGTATATGTCCTGTGGTGCTTATGTGTTTGTTCTAGCAATAAATAGGAAAGACAAAGTAGATGAAAACGGAAACCTCGAAGTAGCCAATGGTAGAGGTTAACACATGGAAAAGATGCACAACTGTAGAAACAGGAGATGGTGTGTACTGAAATCTGGAGGCACAAAAATGCTGAGACCAAGAACTAAAGAGAAAGAAGAATCAGAAAATAGAATCAGAAAATAAATGGTTTCAAGCACATTACATAAGTCACAAGAAAACAGCAAATCAGAAAGGGGCATAAAGATGGCAAGGGTGATTTGCTGACAAAAGCAGAGACTGACAAAAAAGATGGGTTCTTTTTGCTTCAGCTTTTAGAGAAGAAAATGGGTGACACGTCAGGGACAGACATCTTTCTCCTATGAAACAAGAGTAGAGGGAGGGAAAAAAAAACCTAAGATCAGACCAGAGAGACAACAAGGACTGACAGAACTCCAGGACCAGATAAGATGCCTTCTATAATTCTGAAAGCATTAGACAAAGGGAAAGATGAAACTCTGGCCACTCTGTTTCAGATCCTTTAAATACTTAGAGAGAAAACTATTTCCCTAGTCAAAATATAGAAAAAGCAACTCTCTTTGTTGCTAACATATGCATAATAAAAAGAGGTATGTTGACTAAGGGAGTGGAGAACAATGTCCTTGCCTCATCAAATTTACCTTCTGTTCTGGCTCTATTTTATTTGTGTGCTGGGACTACACTGGGTCTTTGGGAAGTCTAGTGCTAAATTAGAAAGTTTTCCATATCAAAAGTCTTAGATCTCCAGATAGACAGGAAATAAAAGAAAAAGAATCACTCCTAGGGAATAAAGGGTACCCATAAAGTCCAACAATAGAGATTGTTAGACTGAGATATCCACAAATTCAGGTTTGGGACTAGAGGCCACTTGGTGTGAGACTGCTGACTAGTGGCCTCCTTTTTTGCCTGGTGTCTCATTTGTGAGACTTCCTAGTGAATAGAGGGTACATATGCACAGAGTCAGGGGCCAATGATAGTTAAACCAAGCCATATGTGAGATCAGAATCAGATCAGAGTTTTTGTAGAAGTTCTAGCCCTGTTAGGTCAGTAACCAGGCTCAGGTATGACACTTTGGAAGAAATGAGATAAGGGCTTATCCACATAGACAAATGGTGTCAATTATCATGGCGCGTATAATTTATACTTTGCATCTACTGACAACATATGTTATTAGGTGTTGCATATGACTTGTTTGCTATGCAATATACTTTCATTGTTGTATTAAAAGTCATTGTCCAATGTGCTATTATGCAATGTTATAGATACACTCTTACTATTGTGCAGGTTGTATATTTTTGTATGTAATTGTCAACTGGACCAAATTAGCTTCTAATTTATGGGTGGCCAGAACTGAACAGAACAGGCTAGAGACAGAAGAGTCAGGATCAAACAGAAGTTTAATTTCACAGTGAGGGAAATGTAAGTAAGGAAGCAAATCAGACGCATATGCTGAGGTTCTGCATCTAGTGTGGGGATCCCACTTTAGTGTGGCTAAGCCTTGATTTATATACCTGTGGCAAGACAAAGAGTCAAACAGTGTAGTTTAGCAACAGTAGTGAGACCCAACAGCAACACTGAGGCAAGGTTGTCTAGTGACAAATAGTCCATTCATAGCAGGGCTTCATGTCTGTGCCAGTTGGTGCTTGTCTGAGCTCATACCATCAGCTCTGTGGTCTAGTTGCAGTGGTGTTCTCCTAGAGGGTGAGTGCCAAGGATTACTGTTATGCCAAGCTCAGGGCACAACTTGCTTACTGGGCCTTAGTTCTGGAAAACAGGATGTCTCTTAAAATCTTGACATTTCCTCCTTTTGACCAAAGGGAGGGGATCTGAAAGGACCACTACCCTTCTGGCCAATAAAGGAAAGGTAGGTATAAGCCAAAATGCCATGAGAGACCAGTTGGGTCAGGATAAGATGTTGAGTTGAATAGGTCTTGTCAGGTCATATTAATGTCATTGTATGGAGTGCGAAGACCCTAACCCAAATTGACTACTTGGAGACCTCAAAGTGAAGGTAGAAAGTTTTATTAGAATCTCGTGAGAAGCGGGTGGTCCAGTCACTGGAATTATGCCCAGAGAGAGGAGGCCAGGGTACAGAAGCAGAAACAGAGTTAAATAAGCATAAGACCACTCACCCCTCCTGTATGCTACTATCTATGCAAAGCTTTACTTAGGATTGGCTCTTGCGGTTACTTTTCCTAATATGGTACATGGGGTAATGGTGGGCTGACTACAGGTAAAGTAAAGATGAAAGCAGCTTATGCAGGAGGATATCTTAAGTTTCATTTCTCTTAAATCATGTGATTTCTAGGAAAATGAAATTTAGGCCTAAGGCTTCTACTACTCTAGTGAACAGTCTGAGAAACCACACACCAAATCCCATACATCATGTTACAGATCAAACTACTTAGAGGGCTCACAATGGACTAGTTTTGAGAAGGGAAGTTTACATATTGCCAAGGTAACCAAGAAAATTTAAACATAAATCATGCAAAGCAATACAATAATTATCAACAATGTTAACTAAAGTTTCTTGTAACCTAGTAATCCTCTCAATATCCATTTAATCAGGACATTTTGAGTTCCAGATGTTTCATGTAGTTATCTGGTCCCTAGATATCTTTTCATGGATAATAGACTTTATTCTTAAGTCAGCTTTACAAGGGGCTCTGCTTCTCTGGTTCTAAATCTAGAGGTTCCTAAATAATTATGAATTAATATAATTTAGTGCAATCATTTAAACTTGGTTTTTCAATCTTGAAACTTCAGAGAATTTGTTTATATACCATTTGTTGTTTCTATCATTACCCAAATCCTGTACCTAATATAAGAATCTTTTAAAAATTTATGAGGGTCCAACCATAAAATGAGCTCTTCTTCCTTTTAAAATTATCAGACAGATACTTTAATAATGGGAAAATAATTTCACTATCTTTACCATTATCCATATAATGTATATGTAAAACCTTATTCCAATTTTGAGGACTTATTACTAAAACATACTCAAAAACCTTCATTTCCATGACAGATAAATTTGGAAGCCTGTCATCTACTTCTGTATATACTTCTTAGAGGAAACAGTCTAATCCTGTTGCTTTTCTCAAAATCTATTATTCTATTTAATTAGAAAACTTTTTCATTCCATCTTCATCATATTACTTTATCTTATCATTTTCCCCTTAGGAGGATATCATTTGTATATGATAATCTGACCACAAATATAGGTTAAAATCACAAGATGTTCATATGTGCACCCTATTATAGTAACTCAGAGATGTTCCCAGTATCAATCTATTATTTAATAGATTTGGTATTGTATTTATAAAACTTCTTGATTATAGAAATTTGCTATAAAAGGAAAAGGAACAACATAGCTCTAATGGGGGGGGGGGGGAATTCCCTTAGCTCTGTTTGATTCCTGGAACGAGTCATATCTGATAGCCAATCATGTAGTCAAAGAGTTTTAAAAGAGGCTCAGGATTAACCAGGTCAGGAAATTTCCTTTTCAGAAAGGAAATAACACAAGGGAAAATAGAGTCATGAGGATCACACCTAGGCAATGCCAAGGTCATCCCCAAAATTTTCCCAGGCACAGACACCCACCTTTAGCAGTTCCCAGACTGCCATTTTCTACTATTGGCTTCATGACAATTTGAACAACTATGCCTGTAATCAAAACTCAAAGCAATAGTAAATTACAGTCCCAAGAATTTTACCTTAAATAGCACATTTTCACTAGCTACCACTTGAATATCTTTCCAGATAGTTCCCCAACAGTTAATATTTTATTTATCCTTTACTTATAAATTAAAACTACCTATATCCTAGGACTTCAACATACAGTAAATACCTAATACTTGACTCATCATTAATATGTTGAAGCTACATCTTTAAACCACCACATATACTTTCATAATGGCCAAAGATTTTCAAATGAAAATTTACTATTATGTATTATTATTATGTTTTATAACAAAATATACCTCATTAAATATTTAATAATTTTTAAATATCTATTTTTATTCCACCCTTTTAAAAATCCAATCCATGTATAACAGCACCCTGATTAAAAAGTTGTTTTATCTAACAATATTTCTGTTACAATGGTCTCTCAAATGTCACAATATAAGAGAGAATTTAGAAATACAACAGTAACATAAACAATATCATGTACTTAAAAGATAAAACAAAACTTCAGATGACATCAATTCAGTTCATTGCATTTCCAAATTATTATATAGAAAAATCATTGATCTTATTACCTTTGGCATTTTGAAACCATTTTAAAATTATCAGGTATGGAACAATTATTTTCAATTGAAGAAATAAAAATAATATAGTGCTCAGCATATGCCAGTCACTGTGTTAAACACTTTACAATCATTTTATTATTTTGATCTCACAACAGCCCTGGGAGTTGGGTACCATTATTATTTTTATCTTTACAGATCAGGAAATGGGGGCAAACAGAAATAAAATAACTTGCCTAAGATTACACAGCTAGTAAATTTATGAAACCAGAATGTAATTCAAGTTTCCCTATTATTTTCCAGCATTTTTTAAACACATGTATTTGGGAATCTGGTCTGAAATGAGAGGGATTAACAGGGAGAGGGAGAGGGCCTTTGACCTGGGGGAGTTATAAGAGATCTTTTGTTTACACAATATTTCCTCTTTGTGTGGTCAGAAATATCAAGAAAGAGTTAAGAAGAGTTTGCTCTAAAGTGCAAACCATTTACCTATATATATATATATATATATATATATATTTTTTTTTTTTCTTTCTTCACTCTGGGATTAATTCTAAACTACCTGACTTGTTTCATTGCTTTAGAACAATAAGGCTATTAATGTTTACATTTGTACTTAAACTTTTATAAAATATAATCCTTATTTTTCCTTAAAACATATTCTTTAGAGTGGTACCCTAAAACTTACTAAGATATTTTAAAAGGGAGTAAATTCCTGGAATTACCCCCAAAGTCTCAGTAGTTCTCCCCTGCAATCTTAAAATGATTAATCTTCAAACTCCTTAATCTGCTAAGATGTTTTTAGTAGTTCTACAAACTTTGATTATCTGACTTTATTTCTGTAATTCCAGCATAACCAAAGCTGAAATGATAGGGAAAAAAAGTCTTACAGGGGCTTTTTTTTTTCTTGTAACCTAATCTCCCACAGAAAGCCTAAAGTAGAAGTTAGTCCAGCTTACTAGGACAGTTGCTTCAAGTATAAAATTCATTAATCTTTCCCAGTGTTCTAACCTCTTTGGCTAAATCCCTTAGAAGTTTTTCTGGCTTGGCTGCATTTTAAATCTTTTGAGGTAACAGAATCTACAAACAATACAAACATGAAGCAGGCATTTTACATTTTATAAAGACACAAACTCAGACAAAATGATAAGACAGATACAAACAGACACAAACAATTCTAAGTGCATAATTACAATTCTAAATTTACAGAAGCACACAGTTACTGAGGCATGTAGTTTTAAAACAGCAAAGGCATGCAGAGAGACCAATTGATAGAAGTACACAATTTAGGAAAAGCTATCCTTACCAGGATGATCTGAGATGAATTGGGTAACTGGAGGGGCCCTGGAGTTTTCCTCACAAAGGATGACCAAGGTGGGAGTTTGGGGCATTGGAGCAGGGAGAAGGGCACAGTACTCACTAGATGAGGGGGATTATACTCTGAAAGAATAAATTTCTGGTGCCACCTAGTCCATTCTCACTGGCACTGTAGGGTCCAATGAGCTGGTTCCATGTCCAGTCTCATTCCTGACACCAATTAATATCAACTGGACCAAACTGGCTTCTAATCTGTGGATGGCCAGAGCCAAACAGAGCAGGCTAGAGACAGGAGAGTCAGGATTCAAACAGAAGTTTAATTTCAAAGTGAGGGAAATTGCTTGCAAGCAAGGAGGCAGATTCACACATGTGTTGGCACCCCAGACCTAGTGTTTATACACCTTAATTTATATACTTGTGGCTAGACAAAGAGTCAAACAGTACAGTATAGCAACAGTAATGACACACAACAGCAACACTATGTTTAAGCTGTCTAGTGACAAAAAGTCTATCCATAGCAGGCTCTCATGTTTGGATCTGTTGGTGCTTGCCTGAGCTCAGGGACCATCAGTTCTGTGATCTAGTTGCAGCAGTGTTCACCCAAAGACAAGCACAAAGAATTGTTGTTATGCCAAGCTCAAGTCACAGCTTGCCTTCTGTGTCTTAGCTCTGAAAAACAGGGTGTCTCCTGATATCCTGAAATAATCTAGAGATTTATATCTTTAATTTAGTTAGTATACTTGTATTTGTCACTTATGCTATCGATTACATGCCAAGTAATATTTAACTGAATGTACCTTATTCTATATGTTCACAAATATTCATTTATATCCAGGAATGTGCTAGAACCAACTCATGAGGGCTGGTTGATAAATTTTTAATTTGGGCATATATACCTGGAAAATTAACAAATGTTGCAAATCCAAGCTTCATTTATTGTTTCTTTGTATTATCTAGATGGAATAAAGTGATGGAGAAAATATGATAATGTCGATTATACTTTAAAGTGTGCAGTGCATACTATTTTGGTGGGGGGACTGGTTATTAAACACTTACCAACACACCCCAGTGTGTACTTCATTTACTTTTCTAGGACTAGAAAATCTTTACAGAAGGGAGACTGAAAGGGATTGCTGACCAAATCAATCACTTAAAGAAGGTTATCCAGTTGATAGGTATGCATAATAAAGGCATAATAAAATAAATAAAATAGGTATGCATAATAAAGGGGTAAGAAAAATGGAAACTATACTTCCTTAAACTTGCCTTTTGATTTATTGTTGGCCAAAATATAGTAACAAAGCAAGGATCTTTGCTGTTGAAAGATATGAATAATAAAAGTGGGTATGTGGACCATATGGGTGGGGGAAATAATTTTTCCTTCTTAACCTAACCTTTTATGGAGGCTCAAATTCATTTCCATGTTAAGCCAGAGAGAATCTTGTAAATAAGTTAGATAGTTGTCTGTAATAAAGGACTTTTATCTCTGTCCAGACAAAAGGGTAGAAAAGAAGAGACTTCATCTGTATCTAGATTATGCTGCCTGGCATTTGTAAGCAGTATATGTTGTTTATTATTCAAGAATTGTCATCTGCCATCAGTCAGAGAATTTCTAGCTACTGTGCCCTATGAGACATGAGCTGAGTAAGATGTTGGCTGTTGAGGATGCAGTCTTGCTTGATATATCAGTGAGGATATATCAAGGAGACAAAGGCATTGATATCTACATTCCTATCTATACTCTTGTCCCCTGGCCCACAGGATTACACCCAATGGAGAAAGGGAGAGGCCACAGGGAAGAGGAGAAGTTCTGCTGCTAACAGATATGTATAACAGGATAGGGACAAGACCTATGATTTCGTGGACATCAGCAATCCCTGGAAGAGCAAACTTCCTCTACTTTCTCTGTAGCCTTAGAGAATTGTCTAGAGCATAGAGAGGTTTAATGACTTTCCCTGGGTCACCAAGTCAATATGTGTTAGGGGTGGACCTTAAACCCAGATCTTCCTGACATTGGGGCCAAGTTTTCTATTCACACTTAGGCAGAGAATAGATGAGATGGCTAGTGCCTTCTTGCTCACATTCTCTAGTGAATATTGTCCCTGTGATAAAGTATTATACTGAAGAAAGAGAGCTTTGCTGCTGATAGATTTGCAGGATAAAGTCAATAATGAGGGTTCAGTATGGGTAGAACCATTCTATATACTTTCTTAAGGCCCAACTAAAATTCCACCTTCTTTCTACAGGAAGCCTTTCCCTAACCTCTCTTAATTCCAGTGCTTACCCTCTTTTAATTAGTTCCAATTTATCCTATATATAACTTGCTTTGTATATATTTGTTTGCATGTTGTCTCCCCCATTAGACTATAAGCTCCTTGAGGGCAAGGTCTGTCTTCTGCCTCTTTTTGTATCCCCAGCACTTAGCACAGTGACTGGCATATAGTAGGCAATTAATAATTTTTTTTTTAAGCAATTGGGGTTAAATAACTTGCTCAAGGTTACATGGCCAGGTGTTTCTGGGTGGGTAATAAGTGTCTGAGCCCAGATTCAATCCACATGTCATCCCAACACTGGAGCCGGTGCTCTTACTCGCTGTGCTACCTGGCCACCCCTAATTAATAAATGTTTATTGAATTAAATTTACTTGTATTTTGCTTCTTTCCATAATCCCCAGTGCTTAGCACAGTGACAGGCACTTAATAGATGTTTATTGATTGACTGATTGATTGATTAAATTTGAGTCCTATCCTAGCAATAAGCAGCATGTTAGAGAGGAAAGAAAGTTAGCTTAGGCATCAGTCCTGCCTCTGTCACCTGTGGGTTATGTGATTCCAGGTAAGTTACTTAACCTATCCATGCCTCAGGAAATTTTCCAAGGCTCTTAAGTCGAAAGTTTGCATTGGTAGACAGAGCTTCCTTACTTAAATTTCACTATACTAACAAAATTATAGATCTTGTTCCCACTCCTTAAAAAAAAAGTGGGGGGCGGCCAGGTGGCTCAGCGAGTAAGAGCACCGGCTCCAGTGTTGGGACGACCTGGAGATCGAATCCCGGGCTCAGACACTTGGCACCACACCCAGAACCTTGAGCAAGTTACTTAGCCCTGATTGCTTAAAAAAAAAAAAAGTGGGTTCAGAATGTAGATATCAATGTCTTAGTCTCCTTATGCTTTGTTTGTTTGTTGTTATTTGCTAGGTAAAATTCAGCAGCAAAGTCCTAGCCTACTTTTTTGCAAGCCAAAGTATAGCAGCCAAGTCCTTGCCTACTGGAACTTGGGAGTTTGATTCATTTGTATGCTAATTCAGACAAGATTTTGGGAATGCCTAACTCTGTATTAGAGAGCTGTTTGTGATAGAGGGCTTTGACCTTTCCCAAGACAGAGTAATGGAAGCAGGAGGATTTAATTTCAACCTTGTGGGTGCTGTTTTTTTGTGAATATGGTGCTTTTGTCTAGAAAACCATCAGCCTGGTTTTTTTTTTGAAGGGGGGGAAGGCAGCATAATTGGGATTAAGTGACTTGCCCAAGGTCACACAGCTAGTAAGTGGTGAGTGTCTGTGGCCAGGTTTGAACTCAGGTTCTCCTAACTCCAGGGTTGGTACTCTATTCACTGCACCACCTAGCTGCCCCTCAGCCTGTGCTTTTCTGTGAGCAATTATCACCACTATCCCCTAGCAGGGTAGAGAAGAAAGAAATGGCACCAATTGAATGGCAAGTCTTTGGGGGATTTTACAGCTTAAATTTTCACTATAACCTAGATATAACTCTCCTCTTTTGAGGCTGATTGATATGCATAGGAAAAGCATGAATGTGGGCTATTTATGCAGAGAATGATTTCCTTGTGTGATTTGTCATTCCCTGCACAAAAACTCTGGTGACTTCCTATTTTCTCTAGGATCAATACAAACTGTTTTGTTGGGTATTTAAAGCTCTTTACAACCTGGCTCCTACCTCTGTTTGTAGTCAAACTCCTCTTCATGCAGCCAAACTAGGCTTCTTGCTGTTCCTCACACATAAATTCTGTCTCTCATCTCTGAGTCATTATATGGGCTGCATCACTCAGTTTGCTAACTAGGGCTTAGAGCTATGCTTTGGGGGCATAATTGCAACACAAAACTTAAGTTTTAAGGGTAGACAATGAAAATAAGCAGCAAATGCACAGGGAGCTCTTTGTGACAGTAGGGTGAACAAGACCAATAAAGCACCAGCCACTCCACAAATTTGTGCACATCCCACCTCTCATTTTTTTCTCTACTGGGCATAGCTGCAAATGTACCAACAAAAAGTGAAAATGAGGTTACTTAATGATACTATATTAATATAAATCCTTGAAGTTGTGAAAGTTAAACATGCAAACATTAAGGATTGGCTATATTAAACTCAGTATGTCCAAAATTCATCTTGCTTCCTTCCCCTCACCCCAACCTTCTCCTTCCCTTAATTTCTCTATTACTATTGAGGATACCACCATCTTCTTGGTTTCCCAGATTTGTGACCTAAGTGTCATTCTCAATTCCTCACTCTCTCATCTTCCCCATATCCAATTTGTTGCCAAGTCCTTTCGACTTTACCTTCAAAATATCTCATCTATGTCTTTTACACTTCTCTGACACTGCCACCACACTGGCTCAAGCCCTCACCATCTCACACCTAAACTTTTGCTATAGCCTTCTGGTTTATCTTCCTACCACAAATCTCTTCCCACTATAGGTCAGAAGGTCTGAACATGCCAACCACTCCACTCCCACCCCCAGTTAGCTAGCTAATATATCAAATAGTGTTGGGCCCAAAGTCAGAAGACAAGATCAAATCCCCTCTCAGTTACTAGCTATGTGACTGTGGGAAAGTCACTTAACCATGGTCTGCCTTGGGTTTCTCATTTATAAAATGGCATTAAAAATAGTATCTACCTCACAAGGTTATCGCTAAAATCAAATAAGATAATATTTGTAAAAGTACTTAGCACAGTGCCTAGAAGATAGTAGGTGTTTAATAAATGCTTATTTCCTTCCTTCCTTTCTCCCCCTTTATTCAGCAAACTCTAGTAGCTACCTATCACCTCTAGAAACAAATATAAAATCTATTTGACTTTTAAAGTCCTTTATAACCTGGTCCCTTCCTACTTTTCCAGTATTCTTGCCCTTTACTCCCTTCCATGTACTCTGTGATTGATTGACACTTGACTCTTTACTGTTCCTTGCATATGAAATTTTCTCTCAATTCCAGACATTGTCACTGGTGCTCCCCCATATCTGGAACTCTCTTCTTCCTCATCTCTACCTTCTGGATACCCTAACTTTGTTTAGGTCCCAGCTAAGATCCTGTCTTTTATAAGAAGACGTTTCCAATACTATGTAACCTTGGGCAAGGCATTTAATCTCTGTCTGCCTTGGATTCCTTAACTGTAAAATACAAACAAGAATAAAACATACACCTCTGAGGGTTTGTTGTGAGGAATAAATGAGATAATATTTGTAAAGCACTTAGTACAGTGCCTGGCATACAGTAGGCATTTAATTAATGCTTTTTGAATTTACTTCACTCATACTGTTCCTTCCAATTGCATTCATTCTATCCTAGGTTTCTCTGGCTTCCTGTTTTTATATTTCAGTATTCTTACTCAGCACTTATCTTCTCATCAAGAATGCTTAAAAGTCCTCTAATCATTTCCCCTATGAACTATCCCCAATGTTGTAAGGTAAATGTATTCTTGGCTTAATTCTATATTCTTTTCTTTTGTAATATTGTATTCCAAGGTCTCCTTTCATTAGTGGTAGAAGTCACCACATCTTGTATTATCCTTACCATTTATTCTTTCTTTTGGGGGTAGGGGGTGGGAAGAGGGTGGTGGTGGCATTAAACTGCTTCTTTCTAAATTCTTGCAGTATTTATTCTGTGACTTAGAAGCTCTGAATTTTGGCTATGACACTTCAGGGACTTTTCCTCTTAGAATCTCTTTTAAGAGGTGATCAATGGATTCTTTTCTATCTTCACTTTGGCTTCTGGTTCCAAGATCTGGGCAGTTTTCACTTGTGATTTGTTGAAATTTGATGTCTGGCTTTTGTTTTTAATTGCAGTTTCACAGAGTTAAATGTTTCTAAAAGTATCTCTCCTTGACCTATTTTCCAGGTCACTTGTGCTTGATTGCAGATATCTTAGATTTTCTTCCCATTTTATCAGTCTTTTGGCTTTGTTTTAATATTTCTTGCTGTCTAATGGAATAATTAATTTATATCTATTCTGGTTTTAAAGGAGTCTGTTACTTGGGTAAGGTTTACAACTTTCTCTTCTAAGCTATGTAGTCTCCTTCAAGTTCTTTCCACCAAAGATTTTATTTTTTTAACTTTTGTTTTTCTAGGTATTCATATAGTTCTTGTAGAAATTTTTTTTCTTAGTTATGACTTGTGGTTATTATGAGTTACTCATTCCTTCTTTTGGGACATTACTAAGTTCACAAAAATTTTTATAATGATCGGCATTTTCCTTTTATTCATTTATTTCTCTAGCTTTAGTTCCTGATTTGGACTTTTGAGCCATCTTGCTATACTTCTGGGTAGGCTGGTTGGCCTTGATTGCCAATTACTGCTTTTCAGATCACTACTTTTGGATCCCCCTGAATATTTGATGTTCTGAATTCTGGATCTTCATGGCATCTATAGAGTCTTAGGACGGGGCACTAGGGAGGGCTCTTGGAACCTCTGGGACTAATTTGTCTTAGTCTGAGGGCCACTGTGCCACTGTGATCACTAGCACTCCTCTAGACTTCCACTATTCCTACCTTGGGGCTTTCCAACTTCTCTGGGTCTTTCTTATGGTTAAGGGAAAACCTATCCTTGCTGCTTCTGTGCACAAAGCCATTCAGGCTACAAGTATCTATGGCCATTTTCTTGTCACAGTGGGAGGGTGCTAGCTTGTTTGGCAGCACTAGCATCAGCTATGCTGCTGGTCTCCTTCACTATGGTCTTTTTTTTTTTGCTTTTGCTTTTTGAAGGGGGAAAGCAGGGCAATTGGGGTTTAGCGACTTGCCCAAGGTCACATGGCTAGTAAGTGTTAAGTGTCTGAGGCTGGATTTGAACTGAGGTCATCCTGACTCCAGGTCTGGTGCTCTATCCACTGCACCACCTAGCCTCCCCTCCTATGGTCTTCTGGATGACAGTGTTTGTGTACACATGTGCACATGCATGCATACACACATTTCTGAGACTTACTGTACCTTCTCATTGAATTCCTTCATCATTATTTGGTCTAGTGCTAATTTCAGGTTTTTGCTGGAGTAGGCATATGGGAACTAAGTGGTGGGTTTCATCTAGGCAGCCATCTTGGCTAGAAGTCCATTCTTTTCCATAATTCTTTCCCATGAGACCCTCAGCTGCTCATGACAACCCTCAAATATTCCCTTGTTTTTAATTTCATATATAGTTATATATGTATAGGTTGCCTTTATCTATAATGTGTAAACCCCTTGAAAGCAGGGACTATTTCATTTTTGCCTTTGTAGCCCCAGTGCCAAGCATAGTTTCTGGCATATAAATAAGTATTTTTGATTGATTGATTACTCATTGGTCTTTGAATAGTCAGAATACAGCATCAAAGTTGGTGTGTTCAGCTGGCTGATATGTATAACACAGGCAGGAATATCAACTATATTTCTGGAGAACAAGCACCATGTATTCTATAGCTCACTTTTTCGCTTTCACTAGTCAACAAACCCTGATCAAAAATGGCTTATTTGCTGACAAGTATGAATAATTAAGGCAAGGCTATAGAAAATGTGCATAGAGAACTTTGCCTCCCTAAGCTTACCTTTTACTCTGACTCTGGCTCATTTTCATATTAAAACAGAAAGGTTCTTGAGTATGTATAACTCTAAGTTAAATAGTTGTCTACAAAAGAGGGTCTTCATTACAATGAATTGCAGAGGAAAGGCTTCATCTTTGAAAAGAACAATGATTTCTGCCTTTTGTTCGCCATATATGGTCACTTTGAGTAAACAGCTACTGGCTTTCTATTATACCTGAATGGGTTCTGTCACTGTGCCATTGCATAATGGAGTTGAAGTAACAGCTGGATAACTCTGAAGATAATGAGGAGTACAGTGGGCAGCAGTGAGTTATACACAGTAGCCACTATTGATCTTAAGATTAAAAGAGATAATATATGTGGAGTCCTTGACAAACTTCTTTGCTAATGTCACAACATTATTAAGATTGTCTGAGACCAATGATTCTATGCCCATCAAAACACTATTTTCTTGGCAAAGCAATGCCTTGCTGAGATGATGAGCTTAGATCTGACCATCAGGTCCTAACAGATGTCTCAATGCCAATAGAGATGCCATACCTAGTAAAGAAGCAGATGTAGTGAAAGCAGCATGATAATATGGAAAGTCCTGCATTGTTAGGAATGTGAGTTATTCCCTCCCTGTGCTCATTCTACCCACAAATGGTGTTTATTTGTGTGGCTCTCATGCATGATGGGTAGCCAAGTGAAGCAGTGGACAGAGTGCCAGACCTGGAGTCAGGAAGACTCATCTTCCTGTGTTGCACTCTCTACATAAGAGTTTGAAGGCTTAGCAGTTTAGCTAGAGAAAGCACCTCAGTGTCTAGTACCTTATCTTTCCAGATGATCTTCAGAGTATTCCTAAGACAATTCAAATGGAAGCAGTTCAATTTCTTGGCACAGCTCTGGTAGATTGTCCAGGTTGATGGGCATACAACAATGAGGTCACCACAGTAACTTTGTAGACCTTCAGTTTAGTAGGTAACCTAATACCTCTTCTCTCCCACACTTTCCTTTGGAGCCTCTCAATGAGCAAGTTCTGGCAATCAACCTCATCATTTATGTGTACATCTAGGGAAAGTATACTCCCAAGCTAAGCGAACTTATCCATATGATTTCTGCATTTGTCGTAACCAAGGGTTCCATGTATGGATGGTGTGGTGTTGGCTGGTGGAGAACCAAAATTAGCATAAGCAGCAGAGAATAAATCCATACTTTATTGCACCTCTGTTTCAGAGGCTGCATTGAATGCACAATCATCCACGAACAAAAACAAAATATGTTTGTAAAATTCCCAATGTGTAATATTCATTTCTGGTAAACCCAACATGCTCATTATCTAAAATAATAATTTTTAAACAATCCTCTAGCATATTTACTTAATAGCTTTTTAAAAGCATATAAATTTTTTAATAAATTTATATATTATTTATATATTTAATATATTGGTATTGATATGCATTATAGATGTTAGTCTAAAGGTGTGTCTGCTTTGCCTCTTTTTAGTCTGAGTTACATTGATTTCTTTTTGTACATTATAAGAAATTTGGTAGGTTGCACTTTTCTCTGTTTTTATGAATACTGTGGTCATTGGTTCCATGAAAAATGTATAGAATTCATCTACAAATTCAAAAGGACTTGAGGCTTTATTTGATATTAGAAGTAGATTTATGGCAAGTTCAATTTCTATTTCTGAATTTGGTTTATTTAAATTCTCTTGTTTTGAAAATAAAGGCATTTTATATTTTGAAAAAAAACACTCTACTTCAGTCTTGGCTTGTAGCCGTTTGAAACTAAATAACTTGCTAACAGCACATCAGCTGATATTGATGTCATTTTTTGTCCTCATTTAAGGCATCTGACAACATCACCAAAAACATCATGCTAAGCACAGAAGCAAGCATGTAGCCCTACTTCACTTCATTGGTGACTGGGAAAGCAAAAGAGCATCATTCATATATTTAGAGCCTGTGCAAGCATGCCATCATAAAACTAGCATACAATACTCATGAATTTCTCTGGGTAACCAAATTTTGCCATGATCTTCCATAACCTCTGACAATTGACAGTTATCAAAAGCCTTGGTCAGAATGACAAATACTATGTGCAAATTTCTATACTTCTGGCATTTCTCCTGGAGTGATCAAGCAGCAAACAACATGTCAACAGGTCCTTTGCCCTTTCTGGAGCCACACTGCTTGCTGACTAGCTTAGTTTTGATTTGTGAAGTCTTCACCAGCTTCATGGCACTCCCCATCACTATGGGCACTCCAAAGACATGTGTATCCAGCTCAAACATTGGTAAGTTGACCTTCATTTGCCAGCCTTGTTTCACCAAGGGCTGTTATTTGGATGCAATACGTGCTGAGTTCTCTCACAACAAGAGTTGTTTGTTTTTCAGGTCTATTGAACTTCATGTTGTACATAGACGTGTACAAATCCCACACACCATGAGAGGAATCATCTTTGCAGAAGTTTTTGTACATTTTGTTGTGTTTTCAACCACAGGGTGGGATTAGTGCCTGCCTTGGTAAATAGGCCAGGATTGAGTTAGGTGAAGCAAACAATTTTAGGGCACCTGTTCTAGCCCCTTCCTCACACTGAGAGGTGAGAAGTACAGTCCTTAAAAAAGGCTGCTCAGATGCCCAGAGGGCTGCCAAGTCTCACTGCTGCTTCAGCCCAGTGAAAAGAGGACCCTATGACCTGGGCCGTTTGCATGCAGGGTTGTGACTGTAGTTCCCAGTGTATCTGCACCTTCTCCTTTGTCACCTGCCTGTTACCACAGGACTTTGATATAGATAAAAGTGGCAAAAGGGCATGGGTGATGTCTTTTGACTCACGCATAAATTGGATTAAAGTGAGGCAGAAGTGCATGAAGTTGTTGACCTCATTCTCTCTTCCAGAATCATTGAAGTCTCGTGGCAAGAGAAAAATCAAAATGATTGGTAATGGCTTAGGATGAAGCGGATGACCTTGGTGTCTTCCTAGTCTAGCTAAGCTCTTCCATTTTTTTCAAGGCCCATTGGAACAAATTATTCACATCTGCTTATTCTGCAGAAGAAATCTTCACATGCCTGGAGTAGACAACCCCCCCCCCCAACTCACTGATGGGTTTTAGGCCTGTTGCTTATCCTCAACCTGGTTTAACCCATCTGCCAAAACAGTTTACCAGGGACTGGTCACCATACACAATATGGATTCTTGGAGTCATAGGTGAGAGTTAAGTAACAGGTGGACACTAAAGGTGGAAAGAAGCCCTGAAAAGGGCTTGGCTACCCTCACAGCAGAAGTACTAGTCTTCCCTAAAGACCTGTGTACACCAGTAATCACACCCCAAAATAACATTTTGCAAATAAATATTGAAGGACAATACATACACACATGTTATTTACTCAAGAACCTGGTACAACTTTGTTTCTGGATTTGATGATAATTAGCATATTAAATTTTGGCTTTTGAATGGTATTAGGTAATTTGAAAGCTAACATTCAAGGTAATCTCTCTGTTAGTATGTATTTAGGGTATATTTTAAGTCTAAATTTTTACATAATTTCTAGATGGAGACAAGTATATTACAGAGTAATTGGATTTAAATCTTTTAATTCTTGTTTCTTTCCCTCTTAATCTCCTCCTCTATTTCCTCCTTTAAATCATCAAATAATTGGTCATTTTGTCTATATACATTAAAGTTCCCTTCGCTGGTTTGGTTCAATCCTTATGCATGTATAATGCTCCCTTGGGGCTCACTTATCCATCTCACACTGACACTGGTCAGGTCCCCAAAGGTATGATTGTTACTACTCCCAACGATATCAGAGTAACCCTGTGGTAGCTATCCTTTCAAACACTAGCTCATGAGTCATAACCAGTATACTTCCCCTTAGCAATCTGTCAATAGGCTCACTTACATTTTTAACAAAGGAATTTGCTCAAATGGAAGAATAGTAAGTAGACATAATTTTCCCCAACACCTGGGCATCTTTTTCCATGAATACACTCAGAGTTCAGAAGAAAGAAAGAGTGGGCGGGGACTCAGGGTACAATGATAGTGGGGCTCACAAGTAGGGGACACACATGGCCAACAAAATTCACAACTTGGCACTGCAAGGCCTTGATGAGTTTCCTTTCTCTCTCCAGAGGGTAGTCACAAAGTTCACTGCTAGTCATTTCACAGTGAATCTGGACTATCCTTTTGCAAGGCATGATTTCTCCATGAGACCAACGGTCAGCTAGATTTGTTTCTTTTAGAATGGGATGTCCTAACTAGATGGGCCAATCTGCTATTGTGCTTGACTAAGCAGGTCACTTGGTGGCTTACTGGTTTCTCGTCAGGTTCTTAGACTCCTGGAATAGGTTGGGTAAGCTGCTCTACCACTAGGAAGTGGCTGGTGGAAAGGGCCCAGCAAGCCACACTATCCTAGGCAGCTAGCTAGTATGAGACAACTCTCCACTCTGCTGCTAGACTCTTCAGGATGTGGTGTCTGTGCTACACTGGTCAATCTGATGGGTTTGTTCTTTAATGGGCAATTGTAGTGCCTTCATCTTCATCTACTGAATGGGCTGAGGGATAGTGTACTCTCTTAAGCTAGAACGTTCTATGACCTTATCCTAGGTTTGGCAGGAATGTCTTCTCTGACTCCCTCAGAGTCTGAGCACCCAAAAGAGGGAGATGGGGGAAAAATTGCTTCTCCTTTTCAACAAATTCTTTGTGGTTAAAAGCCCCTTCCTTCCATAAATGGAGTTCCATGTTACCATTTGGTGATTAGTATTTTTCACCTCCCATTCTCCTTTAGGAATCTCATGTAGATGACTGGCTAGACACAACTACATGAACCCTCCACCCTGGAGACTCTCAGTTGTCTTTATGACTTCTTCATATGAAATTAAGGTATTCAAACCTTTCCCTTCTTCTTCAGTGGGAAATATCTATTCTGGATCTCAGGGCTTTCCCTTGTACTTTTTGATGTCTCCCATTTTTAGCCTCTGCTAAATCGAGTTTTTGCTGAAGTCTCACTTGGGTACTCTCCTTACACATCCTTCAGGACACAGTTTCATTTATTGATATGGACAAAAAAAATTTAATCACTGTGACCTTCTAGTAACCAGCCCCTGAATGTCGCTATTTTGGCTGTTGAAAGACATAGTCTAACCTGTTGCTTGTCCCACCGTCTAAGCTCTTCCAACATGATTGTACATCACTCAACTTGCATGATGCCAACATAGCTTCTTGAACTCAGAGTGAGTCAGTCTCATGCCTTTCTATGGTATGAAAATAGAACCGAAATGGAGGTTAGTCAATCTATGCCAGAAAGTTAAGCTAATTTCAAATCCAATCTACATATACAAAACTAGAAATGTGTTTCCCCCCTAAATATAAGAACACTTCAAGAGCAGCAGTCATGGGTAGTAGATAGAGAGCTAGCCTCAGAGCCAGAAACACATGAATTCAAGTCCCATCTCTGAAATATAATGTCCATGTAATGGTGAATCCCTTTGCTTTTCAGTACCCTAGGTCAGAGGTGTAAAACACAAAGCTCAAAACACTCTCAAGAGAGTCAAGAACCAAATTAAAATGTAATTGAGAAATATTAACAAAATAAATAAAAATACAATAAAATATAGATAACATTACATTTTAAAATAAAGTTAATATGTGGCCCACAGGTATCTTTATGTATGGATTAGTGGTCTCCATTTCTATTGGAGTTTGGCACCACTGTCCTGGGTGACTCCTGGATCATCTCCAGTTATCGGGACGAATATCTGGTCACTGGATCCAGGTGGCTCTAGAGGAGAAAGTGAGGCTGGTGACCTTGCACAGCCCTCCCTCACTCAAATCAAAGTCACCTGCAAGTCACATGTCATCATTTCCCTGATGTCATGGTCCTCTTCGAAAATGGACAAACACAACTACAACAACAACAACAAATTGCAGAGAAGGTGCTTGAGACCTGCATGGGCAAAGGGAATTCCTCCCTGGAGACTCCCCACACTGACGAAATCACAGATCCAGCCTCTATTCCGTGAGAATGGATCTAGGATCTGAGATCCCAGCTGTCACTTGCAGTAATTCGTTACTCATCATATAGCAGTGAACGTCTCTGCATTTAGTTAGACTGGTGTCCTTGCCACGACAGTGCAGAGATGCTGACCCTAAATGTGAAGCCTCTCCAGCATGGTACGATGTGCTAGAGCCTGAACACTGGCACAGACTTAGGTTACCCAGAGTCATTTCTATAACATATTGGAGCATTAGAGTTTCTTTTCTGCACTAATTCAATTCCCTTCAATGTTTAAAAAAAAAGCATACAAAATTTACAGGATAATGTTGTCTGATGGAGCCCTGCCAAAGTAGGACATTAATAGCAGTATAAAAAACAATTTGAAAATCATGAATACATATTTTTAGCTATAAAAAATGTAAAACCAAACTTCTGATATAAAGACTTGTAAATTGCTATATCTTGGACTAAAAAATTAACTCTAGGATGACGGATATCAGAGACTATAAAAATGAATGCAAGTTGATTTTCCCTGTGTTAGAAGATAATCTGACAATATGTATAAAAAATCAGGACCATTTGATAGTCCCATTTGACAGACCATGGAATCTAACTTGAACCTGGTTCTGTATAAGCTCTCATTAAGTGCATGGTTGATGCTCAACTATCAGCATAGTTATTAGCACTATTATTCAACAGTGGTAGGAATGTATATTTTCACCCTGTACCAGGTAACATACATGCAAATCCTATTTCATCAACTCAGCAATGAGAACATAATGTATATAAAGCATTTGCAAACTTCAAAGTGCTGTAGAAATACCAGTTATTATTGTAACTATTGTTATGAGAAGCAGATTTAATTTCCTGTAAATTGTCATATAAAATTGGTTAAATAAGTTAACTTTTTTGTTAAGCCTTTTGTGAAGTGAATTATTAACACCTATTGTATTTTTTAAGCATCTTAGTGTACCAGATCACCTAAAATAGCATGCTTTGAAACTGATAGGAAGTGTAAAGCAGGAGTCCTTATCACCCATCTCAAGGAATTAAAATGAAATCTTTTTTCCCCCAGCCAAATTTGGGCTGTTGTAAAGTCTGGATCAAAATGGAGACAAGTGACTACTATTCCCTCAAATTCCTTCCTTTCCATCACTCCTGGAGATAGGATAAGTATTAACAGAGCAATTGCCATCAGCTGGAATTATCTGTATCCAATGGATAACCCTATCATTATTATTGAGAAGGTCTGTACCAGAAACAATATGTCTAAAATAGAAGGAACTGGTAAGGAAACAGGCTACATGCAGCCCTCTACCTTTCAGCTTTTCTTTTCTACATCCAGCTGTGAGACCTTGGGTGGTTAGGAATTTACAACCTGGAAAAACACCTTGCAAGTTGTGATTACAAAACTTTGATTTTCAATCTCTGAGGAATCTTGGAGGGCAGAGGAGATACCGAAAGTCTAGTGATGAGTGAATTTTGTTTTATATAACAAAATAAAGGTTTAAAAAGTGACTTCTGGAAGCTAAAGCTGTGCTGGATGAACAAATGTATAGAGTGGACTATTTGACAGATGGTTTTGAACATTTGGTGGGAGAAAGTAGAGATTACTAGTAATTAGCACCAGTTCATAAAGTCATGACAAACTATGATAAGATCACCAGATTGGTAGCTTGGGAAAATGCTACAGACACAGTATATCGTGATTTCAAAGTGTCTCCTTTATTCTTTCAGAGAAGTTAGAATAATAGGATAGATAGAATGATAACTTGAACAGTCAAAAAATTAGTTTAAATTTTTGTTGATGTCTTTTGCTTTTTTTATTTCACCACAACTTCTCCCAGTATCCTTCCTCCTTATAGAGAGCCTCTCTGTAGAGCAAATAACAATTTTAAGGGAAAAAATCAGTAAAAAATGATCAATGCATCTAAAAAGACTGTAAATGTTCAATGTACCACACCTGTGGACCTTCCACTTCTACAAAGGAGTGGGATGGAAATATGTTCTCATATCTCTTCTTTGGGGCTATGTTGTTGCTTTTTATTATTTTGCAACATTCACTATCTTGTGGTTGTTCTTGCATTTCATTACTGTAATCATTGTCTGCTTTGTTTTTTAAGTTCTGCTTACTTAGTTTTGCATCAGACCGTACACATCTTTCCATGCTTCTCGGTTCATCATATTCATCGTTTTTTACAATACAGTTATATCCAAAGTGTCATTCAGGCATTCAGGCATTGAACCAGAATGATCTCTCTAGTGGTGGGCTCTTTCCTTGGCCCTGTCCTATTCAATATTTCCAACAATTAGAGGTGTACAGCCTTGGTATAAGCTGCTTCTTAAGGTAGTGAGCTCCCTATGACTGGAAGTGTTCAAATAAAGTTTGGATCCCTTAACTTGTTAGGGATGTTGTAGAGTGTAGTCCTGTATAACATGAGGTTGGACAAAATTGCCTCTAAGATAACTTTCAACTTTAATATGATTTTAGGAAATGGGCCAAAATCCTTTTCAAGGGGCAGCTAGGTGGCACAGTGAATAGAGCACCGGCCCTGGACTCAGGAGGACCTAAGTTGAAATCCGGCCTCAGTTACTTAACACAACTAGCTGTGTGACTTTGGGCAAGTCAACCCCAATTGCCCTGCCTTCCCCCCTCAAAAAACAACAAGAAAAAAACCCTTTTCAAGATCTTATGCTTTTTAGGTCAAGGTTATAGGGAAAAAAATTTCCAATTGTAAAAATAAATGATAAAATAATCTATTTTGACCTTTTCAGAGGGAATGCACTGTATTTCTCTAAGATGCCATTATTGTCACTATCACTGAGATACATCCACTACTAATTCATTATAGCAGCATTGACCTTCTTGGCCTGGTACACCACAATAATTTATGGATGGAAAAGTACTCTCAGTGATATGACCTGTCTAGACTCTTCCTTTCTGAACTGCCAACAAAATATTCTACTGTAGATATCTAGTTTCCTAAGATTTCTAAGTAGAGTATTTGAAACTACCCTCTGATGCTTAGCTAAGTGTCCTGACTTTCTTTTGAAGTTTCTCAGTTTCCATGTTTGCTTTTATGCCGCACTCAGAGTCTTTCTGTTTGCTTCCCCCATCAAGAGTATGGTATTATATTGCTATTTGAAGACAGAGAGAAGAGACCTAAGTGGTGGCAATCCATGGCAGGATTTCCAACAGCGGGTGCCCTCCTTATTGGAGTGTATGTTGAGGAATGGGATGGGGGAAGAGACGGATGGAAAGAGGGTGATGTTTGGCCCTATTACTGTCCACCTCACTTAGCCCGACTGTGGCGCCACTAAGTTAGACTGAGAATAAGCGTGAGAGTTCCTAGGGGGCGGAGAGCTCTGAGTGAGAAGCGGACTGCAGGAGCAGGTTTCCCAGTCTCTGGCTTCCCGAGAAACCCCGGGACCCCGTTCTTCCCTGCAGCAGCACCTGTAAGTACTTCGACCTATTTGTTAGCCCTAGGAGCGAAGTTAGGGAAGTGACCTTTGGCTCCCAGCGGCTTCCGCACTAAGGCCAGGACAGAGGGGAAGGTGCAAAGGGTAGGGAAGAGGCAGAAAAGAGAAGAGAGGGCGGCGGCAGCTCTGGTTGATCCCAGAACTGGAGGAGGGAAGGAGCGGAGGAGGTGGTGGTGGCCTGGCCGTCGCGTGGTTCCTTCAACCAGCTCCAGCAATTGTGAGGGCGGAGGTCGGGGGAGATCAGGGAGCAGCCGGTTCCGGGGCAGGGAAAGCCAAGGAGGAGAGCGCTTAAGGGGTGCTGGAGCCTCGGGAAGGGGCGCTGGAGCCTCGGGAAGGGGCGCTGGAGCCTCGGGAAGCTCCGCTCCGCCTGTCCCTTTTCTTGGCGGCTTCCTAAGGAGCCCACTCCCCAGTTGCTGCCGCCGCAGCCCGAGGGGACACTTGGGACGCGAACTTCCTCTGGTACCCCACGTGTGCAGCCAGCCTGGGTCTGGTCTTTCTTGTCCCTGGGGTCTCCGCTCTGCCTGTAAGACAGCCCGCACCGCCTGCAGAGGGCAGAGGCAGGCAGCCTGGACGGAGGCGGAGGCAGCCTAGAGAGAGAGGCAAGCACCCGGGACCTTCCTCAGGCACCTAAACAACTTGCTCTACCCTTGCTCTGCTGCGTTGCGCTCCAGGAGCCCAGACCGGGAGGGGAGGCAAAGGAAGCGGGCAGGAGGTGAGGGGACCCCGCGGGGACGAGAAGGAAGGGAGGAAAGGGACGAGTCCTTGGGGAGGAAAAGTTTCCTTCCCTGCTCAGTCCTGGAGGACTTCAGTGAGTTGAGCTCAAAGCAAAGATCTCGGGGTAACGCCCTGACAGTGATTTCTCACGCGCATCCTAGGGGAAATAACCTTAGTTTGGGAGTCTGGGATTTAAACTCTCCTTCTGATGCTTACTACCTTGTGACCGGTCTAGATGGCCCCTGAGGTCCCTACTACGTCTGTGAGCCTTAGGGGTCCTTTGCGTAGCAGGGACACACAGGCGGGCTTAATCTCCCTTCCTAGGAAGGTAAAGTCAGAGTCGGGAAGGAGGCAGAGAGGGAGGTGAAGGGGCTTGGGCTCTTGCAGGTGTGGGATGTGTGGGGTTGGGAGAGGTATTGGGAAAGCTTCAACTGAGAGGGAGTTTGAGATCGCTGCCAAAGAGAGCCAAGGTCCTCTGGCTTCTTACTGCGAACAAGGTAAGGGAATATGATTAATCCCATCTTGCATGATTTGCCATGCGTTTTGATGTAGGTGTTGTCTACACAACCCCCTACCCCACTTTAAGATCAAAGAGTGGGCGCTGGCGCTAAATGGACAGTTTCTCGTTTACCTTCCTCCTCAACCCACGTTTCCACCTTTCTTACTCTGTTGGGCTCAACCATCCCCTGGCCTCTCTGCCGGTCCTCAGCCTTCTCTCCTGGAAGTAAAGAAGGCTACTAGCTAACTAAGGGCTGAGAGCTGCTCCAGAGGCTGAACGGAAACTTCAAGCAAAGTGGCTGGAACTCTAATTTGTTCTCAGTGGTCCCTTTGCTCTAGGACTGAGAGGTATCGTGTCCGGGAGAGGAGATAGATAAAACCAAGAGAGATTGACAGCAGGATATGAATTTGAAATTAATGCAGCTGGGTGCAGGGTGAGAGCGAGGGCATGCTTCTTGATTAAAGCAAATAAAAATCCTGCCTCTGGCCGAGTAATTCACCTCAATCAACCCCACTGGGATTTGGGGTTGGCTCTGATGGAAGGGAGCTCTGCACTTCCTCCTTCCTTCCATGTCCTCCGCTTTGCCTTTGACGTTAGCTCCAGGGTCAGAGGGGCGCGGGGCTAAAGAAAGGTCTACTGGAGTTGTGGGCTTTGATTTGGGTTTCTTTTGGTTTGTTGTAGTCAGCAGCAACCACCCCATTTCCTTTGACTCACTGTAGTCTGGACGTACTTTAAGTGAAGACGAATCAAAGGGAGCTATGAATGAGTTCGGGGATCCCAGCCAGGGCTTTCCCCTTTTCCTGCTTTTCCGGGAACCAAGAGGACCACGGTGATGACAGCCAGGGTACTCTGATGAGAACTTAGGTTGTATCTCTTCCCCTTTGCATGTTTCTTGAACATAGGCCCTCCCTTCTCCACCTGCCTTTAAGATGTTCTTTTAATAATAATACTTAAATTCTGACGGCTTCAATTCAGACCCCCTAATGCTCTTTCTATGTCTAGTAGCTGAAAAATTGGGTGATGTTTATACTAGAAAAGCATCAGATGTGATTTAAAACTGTTAGCTTAATGTTTTACCCTCCCATTATTTCCTACCCCTCTTCCTCAATCCTACCTACCTAAACAGAAAAGAAACACTAATTGCTGGCATTTTGTGATTGAGGCTTGCAATGCTAATGTATAGTACTTATATGGATAGTGTGGATTTTAGGAAGTCTTTCCTCCTTCCTCTTTTAAAAAAAAAAAAACCTCTCTCCCTCTCCCCTTTTCCTCTTCAATTTGCTCCAAGGACCCCTATTTCTAAGGCTATAAAGCTCTCTTGCTCAAATCCAATTTTATGATCAAGTGGCATGCTGTGAATAATGGATTTTGACATTGTTAGGAAAGCTTGGGTTGATTACATTATGATATGATCCCTATGGAACTGTTAAGTGAGAAACTGGATTAACTCTCCAGTATCTGACTTTTTTCAATAAGCAAATGTTTAAAATATTTGGGTTATAGAGTATATATGGTTCAATTAATGTAAATTGTTCTACAATTTATATTTTTTCATATCAATGTAGTGAAAACAGTGGGGTTTTACTTTCTGCTGTAACATGCAAGCATTGGTACCTGACTAAACAGAAGCATTCTTTCATATAAGGGGTGTTTTTGCTCCATTTTTCATCCACTTATCAACATTTATAAATAATAATCAGAGTACAAACTGAATATAAGGACTTTAACTTATTAATAATAGCTAGGAAGTTAATGGAAGCTAGGAAGTTCTATTATTGGGGCACTGGCATCATAGTATAATGGCATATGCTAGACTCTGCTTTTTGAAAACATATTTTGGCTAATTCAATTCCCTTGGTTTTGGATCTCTTATCATATGCCTACTAAACACATCAAGAAGTATATAGGAATGTTTTTATAAAGATTTACTTTTTTGTAGCTTAATAGAATAGCAATTGTAAAAGACCCAAAACAACCTTCAGATTTTCTTTTTCAAGGTCAAAGCCAAAATAGCATTTGATTTTTTTTCCTTTTCATTTTTCATGTTCTACTTTGTAAAAGTTCTTTTTTTCATTTGGGACTCTAGTTTGAAAAAATTTTATTGGCATTTTTTGGGTGGATATGAGAATGCAAAGGAACGAAACATAACTATTATAAATGAAGTAAAATGCTTTAGCAGAACTAGAGTCTTCTTTCTTTCAGGGTTCAGCATAATTTCCTGTGTATATTAGACAAAATTGTTTTAAGTCAGAGATTCTGGCAATTTTGGCCTGAAGATTGGGACACTAGAGTTATCCTTGCCTTCTTCCTTTCCCTCATTCTATATGTAAAATCAGTCAGCTGCTTTTGCTCATTTTAATCTCTACAACATTTCTTGAATCCAGTCCCTTCTCTCCACTCACACAGATATCTCCATAGTTGATTACCTTGTCTAGAAGAGTGTTATAGGCTCCTAATTAGGCTCCCTGACTCATTTGTCCCTTCTCCAGTCCATCTTCCACACCATTGGTATCAAATGTGAATAGAAACACCCCCACAGGGCACACATTAACTTAGAAAACCTCAAGTTAACATTATCTATGTTGTATTGTATTTTTATTTATTTTGTTAAACATTTTCTAATTATGTTTTATTCTAGTTTGGGCAGTTCAAGTTGGATACTTTTACTCTACACAATTTCACAAGTGATATCCAAAAACAGGTCTGACAGACTCCAAAGGCTCCCTATAACCTCTAGGGTTAAATACAAAGTCCCCTGTTTGACAGTCTAGCTCCAACCTGACAATCTTGCCTTATTCCCCTTTATGTAATCTCTTCAACACAGCTACCTTGGTCTTCTTACTGCTCCTCATACTGGACATTCCATCTATTCTCTTTGTGTCTTTGGATGGGCTGTCCCCTCTATCAAAAATACAATTCTTTTTTACCTCTGCTTCTTAGAATCCCTAGGTTCCTTCAAAGTTCATCTCAAATGTCATCACATTAGGCCTTGTTTGACTATCCTCCCTACCCCTACCCCCAGCTACTATTGTCTCCCCCTCAAAATTAACTTATATTTATTTTGTACATATTTATATCTGTACTTGTTGTCTCCTCTTATCCAATGTAAATTCCTTAAGGGCAGGCAGGGAATGTTTCATTTTGTCTTTTCATCAACAGCACCTAGTATAGTTCCTGGTACATAGTAGGCATCTAATAAGTCATTATTGATTGATTACTACATATATTGTTTGAGTAAATAATATGGAACATAACTCACAGTGTCTGTGTGTGTGTTTGTATATGTATACATGTATGTATGTGTACGTGTACATGTGTTTACAAAACACTCTCCACACAACTTAATACAGTAAGTAGTGCCAATATTATGATGTTCATTTTATAGATAACTGAGGTTCAAAGAAGCTGTGGCTTGCCTATGGTTATACAGCTACTAAATCTGATAACCTGGTCTTCTGGTTCTGTTTTCAGGACTTCTACTATATAACAATGCCTAATATAGGAATTTTTTTAAATCCATAATTTTGTCAATGAGAGTACTATTCCCTCCAAAAACAGACTTTGATACCTTTTTTTTGGAGGGTAATTGGGGTTAAGTAACTTGCTCAAGGTCACATGGCTAGTTTTTGTGTTAAGTGTCTGAGGTTGAATTTGAACTCAGGTTCAGGGCCAGTGTTCTATTCACTGTGCCACCTAGCTGCCCCTAGACTTTGACACCTTAACAGAGAGTTTGATGAATTGCTGTGATATCTCCCCCTCAAAAAAAAGTCATTTCTTTGAAACCACTCTTCTGATGATGAGCATTTTTGAATTGAACCTGGCTGATCCTTGAACAGTAGACAAGTCATCCATTGCTGGCCCTTCCTTGAAGCCTTTTGTAGCAGCAAGCACCCCAGCATCCCCAGGGTGTCTGCCAACACAGGTTCTTGGATCTGCTTTGATAAAGGAAAGCAACTCAAAATGGATTAACAAGCTTACTTTAATCAGTCAAACTTGTATCGTTTACCTAGTTCAGGGGAAAGAGGTCAGCACCCCAAATTTCAGAGTATATAGACAGAATTCTCAAGAGAGAAAAACAGATCAAGTAGACAGTTTTCCAAACTGTGCAACCATTACATCCATACCAAACAACATCTGGGTTTCAAAGCTGGGGGGCTCTGGACAACAGCTTTCCAGAGTTTCATCTGATCAAATCACAGAACACTTCTCAAAGTGAGCCCCAAAACAAAGCTACACATCAGGGCTTATATAGCCTTCTCCTGGGTCAGAGAATGTAACAACCTTATTGACTCACTGGCCAATCAAGAGCCTCCTACCCCAGGCTCCAGGTGCACTTTAGCCTAGGGGCAGGGAAGATCTTAAAAATTTACATTCCCATTACACCTTTCTTCCTTGGTAGGGCTTGCCAGCCAGAATTTGTCTTCTACTGGCATAACTTTCAATGACTGTCCTACCATGATGTGAGAGATTGAAGCAGGACTGCCATGGAAGAATTAAAGTAGCACAAACTTTAAAGCCCTAAGAGTTCTTAGAGATCATTTAGCTTACTTCCTTTCATTTTACCGAGGAAGAAACTGAAGCCTCAACTGGTTAAGTTATAGGCCACAATCATAAAACTAATATGAGGAAGTATGGGAATTCAATATCCAGTACCCCTTTGACAAAACTTTTTTTTTTTTTTAATGCAGGGCATCTGTAATGTCTGCCAGACAAATGAGAATGGGACAAAGTTTAGGAGGAAATCACATGTACTTATGATGCATTGTCCCATTGAGATCATTTTCCTCATAATGATGGTTTCCAAATAGGTTTTCTTGAAGAAGTACATCTTTTTTGAGATATTAAAAAGAGGGCAGGAAGAGTCGGAGGGTTGTATAGGGAGTGGGAGGTTGTTCCAGGCTTGTGTGCCAGTGTGGAAGGATTGTGGAGGTGGAAATAAGAAAAGGGGAACATATGGGGCCAGAATTAAGATGTGATTATACTGAAAGGGGGATGAGTAAATGAATGACAGGGTGTGAAGGGATCAAAGCAGAATGAAATGGAAAATTAAGGATAATATGCTTGACCCCTGGAGAGCCCTTATCTCACTTGGATGTGGTGCTAGAGAAGAAAAGTAGAGATGTTATCAGTTTGCTAGTGGGATATCTTCTATTTGGTAGACCCCCTTTTTGTACTATCAGAACAATATTCCAACAGCATAAAGTGTGAAGGTTGTTTTGAATAGTGAAAAGAACACTAGAATTGGAGCCAGGAAAGATCTTGGACTTAGGTCTAGCACTACCACTAATTAGTACCAAGGGTAGGTCATTAATCTTTTTGGGTCTCAGTTTCCTAATCTATAAAAAATGGTGGAGTAGTGTATTCTAAGGCCCTTTCCAGCTCTGTTAGGTCTTTACTTGTGTGAATACATATATGTGTGTTTTACTGGATGTGTGATTTTATTCTTGAGGGAAATTCATGGTGAAGAACTTTTTTTTTTCCAATAAGCTAATCAATCAGCCTCTTCTCTGCAATTTTTAGTCTTAGGAAGTTGCATACAGCACTGAAAGGTTAATGCCTTGCCCATGATCACACAGCCAGTATTTTTGTGAGAAATGGAGTTGAACAAATATCTTCCTGACTCCAAGACCAGCTTTCTATACACTATACCACACTGCCTCATTTTCTTTTGAACCATCAATGATCATTGATAATTGATGAAAAAATAATAATAAAAATCAATGATAAAAACAATGTTCATTGTTTTTAAAAGTGTCACGAGAAGGTGGTTTATATGAGGGAAATGTTTCAAATGTTCATATATTAAAAAACATTTCTGTCTTCAGTTAGTGAACTAGTATTTATTAAGCACACCTACTATGTGCCAGGCAATGTGCTAAACCCTGGGGATACAAAGAAAGACAACAACCAGTTCTTGCTTTCAGGAAGCTTGTATTCTAATTAGGGAAGGGGTAGTTAAAATGAAAGAACAGATAAACTAGTTTTAAAAAAAGAATTTTTAAGAACTGAAATAATGGGGGAAAGGAGTGTCCATGAACTGGTTTAAAATAATTTTTTTTAATAATTGGTTTCCTTTGTAATCCTATGTATTTGGTTTTATTCATTTAAAAACTTTATCCTGAGAAGGGCTCTCAACTTCACTGGACTGATTCTGAAGGGACCCATGACAGACAGAAAGGTTAAGGATACCTGCTATAGGCAAACAGACACCCAATCTTTTTTTAAGTCTTAACCCTCAAAACAATTATCAGATAAAACTATTTATAAGATCAAATGTGTCTACCAGACCAATTTAGTCATGGTAATGGGTTGCAAGATAAACTATTTCACTTGTCTAAAGATCAGTCAAAAATTGTGAATTGGAGGAGAAACATGTCATTAGAGATGTAATAAAGACTATGTTCACAAAAGAATATTCTTATAGGTTGAAACATTCTCTAGGATAAAAAATAATGAATTCAATTAAGAATAGTACAGAATTCAGTTGAGTAAATATTAAATGTTTTGTATGTTCTGCTTACTGTGGTAAGGTAAAAGACAAAAAATGACACATAGGTAGAGGAGAGATAAATCTGAAAATAAGAAGTTAAGCATGCATAGCTTCTCATAACCTCCAGTGGCTCCTCCAAAGACAAGCCCATAAACTTAACCTGTTTAGGTTACCTGTCACTTCCAAGCTATTGAGATGGAATTGTGCTTTTGGATGAAGTTTAAAAACATAGCAATTTTTTAGTTTTTAACAGCATCTTTGTTTTTCTTATGGCTCATTACCAGAGACATGTTAACAAAGTGTACTCTATTCCAGATGGTAGACATCTGTTTCTTCTCTCTAGCAAATCAGGAAAGGACTTCCTTAGGATAACCTGAGCCCTTGTTAAAAGTTTGCATGATTAAGGCAAAGTGTGTTTTAGATATAGTTGAGAATCTTTGGAGATTAAATTGTCGCAATTCAATGTATTCTTCTAAATGCTTAAAGTTATCAAGTTTTAATTTTAGTCTAGATTTCTGTAATGTAAAATCAAACAGTTAGAGTTATCCAGACCCACAGTAGCCTGAGAACCCCTCAGGCTAATTTGAAGAAGGTTCCTCACTAAATCCAGCAGTAAGTTTTGCTAAATTATTGCTTAAAGGAACTAATTAGATTTTTGTTTCTGGTGTGTGTGTGGAGGGGGTTAGTGATGGGTTTTGTTCTATTTTTTCTTTCAGATTACCATGAGGAAAAAATATTATATAAGATATTTCAAATCACAACATCATATTTTACAGCATAGCAATTAATGCAATTAAGGGAGCACATGACAGAAGAATAAAATTCATTAAAAGTAATGCCATTTGTACAGATTAACTACATGGGCAAATGAAGGAAGAGAGTATTTCTTTTCAATGTTTTTCATGAGATATTAGCAAATTCTGAGGAGGCTGGAACTCTTCTACATATATCACTTGAGGAAGGAAAGGAAGAAGAATCGTGTTTTCCCAGACTCAGTCATTTACTAGATGTATTAGCTGGCACAAGTCTTTTCATCTCTGAAATGGGGATAATGCTTATACTATTTCCCTCAAAAGATTGCTGTGAGGATAAGTGAGGTAAAGCATTTACATTCTTTTTGGTATGCATTATATTAATGCTAAAAGAGCCATAGCACATTGATAAAGGTAATATATTTTGTTTTTTCCAAGAAGAAAAATCTTTTGGAGGAGGTGGAAAAATTATATGAAAATAGTATCCTTAGTGTGTTTGATACTAACAACCAGGAAAGAGAGAAAAATTAAAGATGAGGTGTCCTAGAAGTCTTAGTGCAGTTTTAAGCTATTAAAGCTTAAGACCTCCTGCTCCAGGACAAGCAAGACACCTTGCCCTTTGTTTTTTGGAGAGTGGGATAGCAAATTCATTCAGGAGGAATAGAATGATTGTCTTGCTTCTGTTTGGACCCTTCCTGACTCCAAGACCAGCTTTCTATACACTATACCACACTGCCTCATTTTCTTTTAAACCATCAATGATCAAGCCTTCCAAAAAACATGTTCCAATGTCTCCCACTCTTCTTGCCTTTTCTGAGGAGGTGATCCTTGAGACTTACAAGATACAACATGTCCATCTTCCACGAATCTAAACCTCAAAGGAGGACCTCGACTCGTCTAAGCTCATTCTACCTACAAAGACTTTCCAACTACTGATACTTGGCTTGGACTCACTGCTTAATGTTTAGTGCTATACTCACTCCACACCAGAAATCCCAAACCCCTAGCTGCTGATACATAATCTCCATTTTCCTATTCTTCTCTCAGGCCCTACTCTCTCAGGTCCCATCCACCTCAAACCTCTTCCCAATGTTCCACTTTAGCTCTGCCTTTTCCTTCCTCTGTACCCTTTGAAATTCCTGTCCCAAAAGTAAGAAATCTTTTTTTCATCTTAAATATCTTTCTTTCAATCCGGCCTCAGACACTTAACACAAAAAAACTAGCTGTGTGACCTTGGGCAAGTCACTTAACCCCAATTGCCCTCCAAAAAAAAGCAAAAAAAAATATATCTTTCTTTCTCATTCTTCCCATCTTTTGGACTTCACTGAAATACCACCCTCCTCCCCACCCCACCCATGACACTGCTTCTGTCACCACCTTTTCCAGTACTGTCTACATTTTCTTTCATGCCTCTAAACTCAGTAGTCCTGTGGAAAGCATTAGAATTGCTCATCAAATGCTACTTCCAGATCTTCTCTTGACCAATTCACTAAGCAGCAGCATCTTTGATATTCATGTTATCCAAAGTTATCATCCTATCCAGATTGGGTGGTTGTCACCTATAGACACCCCCCTTCCAAGCCCCCAGGATATATTCTCCTTCCTTCTTCAAGTTCATTACATAGCTCACAGTCTTTCTCCCCTCCCCATCTCTTCCTGATTACTAAAGGACTTCAACATATTGACACCCCCTTAAATACTCTAACTTCCCAGTTCCTCAGTCTACTTAATTCTAGTGACTTCCTCTTCTACTTTTCCTCAGCTTCACACAGAATCAAATCCTTGCTCTTGATGTCAACTGCAAATGTTCCATATTCATGAAGCCCAAAATTCCTTTTTCTGATTATAGTCTTTTAACATTCCATATCTCCCTAAATTTTGTGACCCCTCCCAATCCTATTCTTCATTTTCACTGTGTCCTCCTTTCCTTCCACACCTCAGTTCTTTTTTCTTCTCCCTCCTTTTCCCATCCCAATTCCATACTATTTTCCACCCCTGCATATTCATCCAATAACAGATTATACCTTTGCAAGCCCAGACCCTGGATTGTCCCACGATTCACTTCCACTCCTATTCACATGCTGCTGAACAGAGCTAGAGAAAATCATGAAACTGTTCTGATTGGTGCCTTCACAAATTTCTGTTATTTAATATCAACTGGGTCCACACAGAAGCAAGACAATCATTCTATTCCTCCTGAATGAATTTGCTATCCCACTCTCCATACCTGCTCTTTCAAGCCTTCCATGACCTCCTCTACCCCATTCTCTCAGTTTAGGATTTTGTCTCATATTCATTGAAAAGAAATTGAGATTATCCACATCACTCAGACATCTCCATCCAATCTTTTCTCCTTTATGTTAGTCTCAGATGAAGAAATGGCCCTTCTCTTTGCCAAGACCAGCCCTCCTATATGTGCCCTTGATTTCTTTCTCTCCTGATGTATCCTGTAGATTGCCCCCAGTAATATCTCCACTCTCTCTTTTATTTTCCATTTCTCCCTTTCTACTGGCTCTTTCTCTGATGCCTACAAATATGTCCATGTATTCCCTTATCCCTATAGGCATTGAGGCACCTAGGAGGCATGGTGGATAGAGCCCTGAGTCTAGAGTTAGGAAGACCTAAGTTCAAATCTGGCCTCAGACACTTTATAGCTGTGCACCTCTGGGCAAGCTATTTAATCTTTCCATGCCTTAGTTTCTTCAAATATAAAATGGGGATAATAACAACACCTACTTTGCAGGGTTGTTGTGAGGATCAAATAAGATAGTATCTCTAAAGTGCTCAGCACAGTACCTGGCTCATAGCAGGTACTATATAAATGCATATTCTCTTCCCCTCTTTAAAAAACATACTCCATCCAGCCATCCTTGCTAGCTATTATCCTATATTTTTCTTTCCCTTCATGGCTAAACAACTTGAGAAAGCACCTTCGACTTCCCCTCTTCTAAACCTGTAAAATTTAATGACTTTTTAAAATGATCGTTCTCATAGACTTTTCATGTAGCATTTGATACTGTCAATAATGCTCTCTCTTCCTCTGGATATTCTCTTCACTTGAGGATGTATGACACTGTTCTCTACTGGTTGTCTTCTTAGTGGTGCTCCCACTCCTCAGTCTTCTTCTTGGCTACTTTATCTATGTCTAACTAACCTGGGGTATTTCCAAAGTCCCTGGGTTGGGTTCCCTTTTCTTTTCACTTTATACTCTCTTAGTTAGTAATATTATCAGATCCCATGAGTTCAGTTACCATCTCTATGAAGATAGTTCCCAGATCACTATCTAATCCTAGCCTGTCAGCTGAACTACAGTCACAAATCTCCAAGTATCTCATGGGCTTCTCAGACCCAATATAGGCATCTGTAGGCATCTCAAACCCAATATAGATAAAACAGAACTCATTATCTCTCCCACTCAATATACCCCCCCCCCCACAGACTTTCCTATATTTTCCTTCAAGGGCATCTCCATCCTCCCAGTCACCCAGACTCACAACCTCAGTTATCTTCAACTTCTGAGTCTCCCTCATCAATATCATCATATTGAATCCACTGCTGAATCTTGTCAGTTTCTCCCTTCAGATCCTCCCCTTTCTCTCTGCTCATACAGCCACAACTCTATTCAGGTCTTTATTTCTTCTTGCCTGAGCTACTGTTTAGTGAATGAATAATGAAATCTGACTAGAAGAGATAAATAAGTTATGAGAGTATCCAACTGTGGGCAAGAGCATAGAGAGAGAAAAAAGAGAGCCAAAAACCCAGCACCTACTTTGAGGATCAAGAAGAGGATGAAGAATCTGAGTGAAAAATGTGTTGGACAATTTTATATCTTTAATGACAAGTGAGGAGAAAGTGTTTGGAAGTAGAGGAATGGATAAACATGAGTAGTATCAAATATTACAAAGAAGTCAGAGGATGAGGCCACTTAATCTGGTGATTTTGAAGTCATCAGTGACCTCTGAGAGCAAGTGATAGGGATAAAAACCAAATTGAAAGGGGGAAGGAAGAGGGAAAGAACAGAATAAGTGGTAAGAAAATGGTATCAGGTGTAGACATTAAAAAAATAAATTTCATTCTTTTCAATTATCAAATATTTATTTTTCCCTCCCACCTTTCCCCTACCTGAAAAAAGAAGAAAAAGAAAACCTTTGTAACAAAAACATAGTCAAGCAAAACAAATTCCTGTATTGGCCATGTTCAGAAATGTACATCTCAGGTTGCATATTAGTCTATCACTTTGTAGTCCTCCAGAACCATGGTTGGTGTAGCGGCAAGCACCCTGCGTCCCCAGGGTGGCTGCTCACACAGGTTCTTGGATCTGCTTTGATAAAGGAAAGCAACTCAAAATGGGTTAACAGGCTTACTTTAATCAGTCAAACATATATATTGTTTACCTCGTTCAGGGGAAAAAGGTCAGCACCTGAACTTCAGAATATACAGACAGAATTATCAAGACAGAATCAGATCAAGTACACAGCTTTCCAAACTGTGCAACCATTACATCCATACCAAACAATATCTGTGTTTCAAAGCGGGGGGGGGGGGGCCTCTGGACAACGGATAGCCCAGAGTTTCATCAAATCACAGAACACTTCTCAAAGTGAGCCCCAAATCAAAGCTACACATCAGGGCTTATATAGCCTTCTCCTAGCTCAGAGAATGTAACAACCTTCTGGACCCACTGGCCAATCAAGAAGTATCTACTGAAAAACAAGCCTCCCACCCCAGGCTCCAGGTGCACTTTAGCCTAGGGGCAGGGAAGATCTTTAAAATTTACATTCCCATTACAGTTGGTCATTGCATTGATTAGAGTTGTGGACAGCAAAACTTCCCTGCAAAAAAGAAGAAAAGAATATGATGGTAGGTAGAGGGGATAGAAGGGCAGGCAGAATACTTTTTAGGATTGTTAAAATTTATGCTTGTTTATAAACAGATGGGAAGGGGCCAGTGGAGAAGACAACATTGAAGATCGTAGGATTTAAATTTGGAAGGGATCTTGGATGAATGGGAGAAAAGAAATGACTGCTAAAGCAAAGACATATAAGAGGAAAGAGAGAATAGAATCAAAAGCACAGGTGGAAGGCTTAGCCCTAGTGAGGCATAGGGATACTTCTTTGAGACGGCTAGGAAGGAGGAGAGGATGGGTGGGTGGTATTACATGAAGCAGAAGTAAAAAGCTGAGGGAGCTCCCTTCGAATGGATGTCATTTCCTCTACATTATAATTCTGTTTCATTTTGAAGCTCATTGATAAATCTTCCTGACCCACCAGTATTAAAATGTATGACTTTTAAATCTGTTTCACCACCACGTCCCAAGCTCCCTTAGGGCTTAACCGTGTTGCCCCCTGTGGTTTTGCCTTCCTTACACTAATTGCTTTAGTTAATGATTCTAGATTTGGGTTGGAAGGTGAAGCAAATATTTCCCAAGCATTTAAGATGCTGAACATCTTAAAAATACTTCTGTTCTGGAGCTTGTTCTAGCAAGTTATTGAATTGTATGATGTAGAAGAGATTAAAGCACAGTCTAAGAATTTAGAATTAGTTTGGCTGTTGCTGTGGTTAGTCATGGTGGCTCACTAGTGTCCGAGTTTAAATATTTTCCTCTTTGATTCCCATCATAATCAAGTTTTTGGTGTAGAATTCTGCTGTCTACTGACCCCATGCCTACTGATGTAGACAGTTCCATCATTTTCTTCCTTATCACTGCCTTTCATAGTTCAAGATACAAGATCCCATCAATTCATAAAAAATTCTATAGCTCTGCTGAAAAATCTATGTCTGACTTTGATTAATTTCATCCATTCCTAAGCGTATGCTTTTGAAGACATAGATCTATGATATGTTAGCACTTTCAACTTTTAAAATAGCATATTTAATAGATGTAGTCTATCAGATGCCCAATACTTATTCAAAGGTATTGATGATGAAGAGTAGGGAAGGAGAAGGGAACAAACATTTGTTAAGTGCCTACTGTGTTCCAGGCTCTATGCTTAGCACTTTGCAAATATTTCATTTGATATTCACAATAGTCTTGTGAGGTAGGTGCTATTAAGTGATTTGCCTAGGGAAACAGCTATTTAGGAAACATATGGAGTTGAATTTGAATTCAGGTGGTCCTGACATACATTAGGACCAGTACTCTGAAAGAAAGTAAAAACAAAGGAAAGAAGGAAGGGAAGGAGGGAGGGAGAGTAACCTGGGTAATCTGCATTGGCGTGGCAATAGCAAATCATTTCAGATTTTGTATGTGGGCCCAATTATTACTTTTTACTCATGGTATGGTCTGTCTTACTGGTTTTTACTTAAGTATGTTCTACAGATAAAATTGTTGGATTATGAGATAATAATAATAATAACATGATAAATCACACTTGCATAAATTTTTAAACAAATTTTGTACAAATAATTTTATACAAAATTAAGAAATTCCTTCAACAAGTGCAGATTAGCAAATATCCTGAACCTTAGGGCTTAAAGAGTTTTCTGGGAGCAGTGAGCGGTTTAGTGAATTGCTCAGGGTTGTGTAGCCAATATTTGTCAGAGAGGGGACTTGAGCCCTGGCCTTCCTGAGCTTGCTGCTCATGAAACTATGATGCCTCCAATTGTTTACCTTTTACAAAGGGGGTTCCTCACCCAGCTCTATAAAGTAAGCCATGAAAATATTCTGTATTATAGATGCATAAACTAAGATTAAGCAACTTGTCTAAGGTGACTACCCTTTGTTCTCCCACACTTTCTTCCAAACCTTACTAGTTTAAAGAAAGCAAACATTCTGTCCATGAAGACTTTGAACTCCAGGCAGGAATCTTGAGTTTTAAGTCATGGTTTTCCACATAGCTTTTCCCTACTATTATTGATTCTGTAGCTAGTGACTAAGCTGTAGTGAAATCCATCCTTTCCATACTTCATACAAGGATATTGTTTCAGGTATATGAACCAAATAGCAAAAAATTGCATGTGGACTTAAAATTTTACTCATGGAGTCCAAGACATTGCCACTGACAAAATGAAAATGTTCTCTTAACAACCACTACTTCATCTAATGATTGCTTCCTTCAGTGAGGACTTGGCACAGGGTTAAAGAAAAAGAATTAAGTACAAGAATGATTTGTCAGTTCACTAGGGGCAGCAAAGACTGTTGTTCCCAAAGCACATATTCTCGACCTACAGTAGTCAGACTGTAGGTTGTCCAAGCACCAGACTAGCCAAATTCAGAGAGGTTCATCATCACCATAGGGCTGTATAGTAATGAAAGAAAAGAAAGGGAATAAGGCTTTTTATTGCAACTGCTATGTGCTAAGTGCTTTTACAAATACAAAATCATTTGATCTTCACAACAACCTTTTGAAGTTAGATGCTGCTATTCTACAGTTGAAGAAAGGGAGGCAAAGAGAGTTAACTAAGTGACTTATCCAGGGTCACACAGCTAGGAATTTGAAGCCTGATTTGAACTGGGGTCTTCCTCACTTCAGGTCCATCACTCTATCCACTGTGTCATCTTGCTGCTTCTAAAATTTTTCCACCATAGCAACTTTCAAACATGATCTACTGAATCTCAGAGGAATTTTACTTTATGCTGGTAATTGTAGTACCCACACAATGATTGAATGATAGGTTCTTTAAGTATTTTGAGGTATATCCCCAAAGAAAGGTAGCAATCACTGCTGGGTTGCCAATGGTGTAGTTTGCTGATCATTAGCTAACTTTATTCCAGTGCTGGTTCTCTATTCACTGACTTCTTCCAGTAAGATAGGAAGGTCAAAAGAGGGTCTGCACTGATAATATGTGATAGCCATGTTATTTCTCAAATCCTATTTTTATAAAAATAGAGGGAATGGTAGAGCAAATACTGTAGCAGCAAGGGCTCTTTTGCTGGCCTTCTGGTTTATCCTGAAATTCCCTACTTGAGCTACTATTTTTTAAAGTTGTCTTTGGTTCTTAAAAGATGGTAAAAGAGTAAAACAGTCTCATTTGGCATCTGTGTATGGAGAGTATGCACATTAATGAAGCTACAGATCCTGCCCTTAGATTGTAACAACCCCATTTCAGTCTGAAATCAGGAACATTGATTTAGGGGAATCCTTTATAGGAGCATGGTGTACATACTCCTGAAGAAGAAAAGGATATTCTTTCCTTTTCATGCCAAGGCCAGCCAATTTGGCTAGCATTTAGTCAACCCAAGCGCAAGATAGGGAGAAAATGAGGGCAAAAATTATTTCCTTTCCTTGTCTCTCCTGCCTGCCTGTGCCACTCCTTCATCTAACTCATTTAGTTTTCAGATGCCTCATAGAGAAAACACTCCTCTACCTCCTTCTTATGATTTAAATTGTTAAATGTAGCTTGCTAATGTAGGCTATTATGATGATGACAATTATAGAATCACAGAATGTGAGAGCTGGAAAGGAACTCAGAAGTCGTCTTGTCCAACCTGTTTATCTGAAAGAGGAAGAAACTCAGGTTAAATGATTTCCATTAATTAGTGGCAGAAAGACTAAAGCATATTTCTCTTGACTCCTAGTCTAACCTTCACTACACTATAATATGTTGCCTGAAAGAGTCTGGTCCTGTTCAAATAGCAAGTCCTATATATACCAGCATGTTTTTTACTGGCATGGAATTTTCTAACACACATACACAGACACACATGCACTCTTATACTTGCATGGTATATATTTAAATATTTTTTTATACATGGAACATCTTAAAACTCCATCCTGATATGCAGAACAGAAGGTGAGTTAAGAAGATATAGTAGAAATATATTCAAACAGACTTTAATCAAATTTAAAGATTTCTCGCTTTCTATGGTTAGCTTATTGCATAGAAATCTCCCTTGTTAGCTTTCCCCCCTGCTTTCTTTAAAAAAAAAAAAGTTTTTAGCTCCATCCATTATGAAGACTCAGCTTTCTCACGGTTAATGAGGGATGTTAAACTGCTCTTCAATTATATATTTATTCTGCATTCAGGGTTGCCCTGCAATTGAGCCACGGCCCTGGCTAAAATAATACGCTAATATTCTCCACGCAGTTGACCATGCAGATGTAGTGGTTTCCTTTGGGCTTTTGTCTCTCTGATTTTAAAGGCATATGCAGACAGAAACAAGTGCAAACCTGTTGTCGCATGAGGGGTGCCATTTGAAAGGATATCAACTACAAAAGCAGCAGGCATCTCCTTGTAATTTGCCATGCAAAAAAGAAAAAACAACACAACATTTCTACTCTCTGGCAAAATCCAGATAGAAGAAGAGAGGGAGGAGGAGGAGGAATGTGAAAATAGGGAATGAGGAAAAAATACCCAGAATGAAATTTAATGCCCACCCTTCCTTCAAGGTTCCATTCAAATGCTACTTCCTCCAAGAGGTCTTCCCTGCCAACTCTTTTATTCCCTTCTCTGAGGGAATTTGTAACTTCTTTATGTTTGGTTTCAATTACAGTAAGAATGACAATGTGGTTGTGGGTCACAGAATCCCATTCTCAATATATCCTCTTTCAAGCTTTCCATGACCTTCCCTACTCCTATTCTCTCAGTTTATGACTTTGCCTCATATTCATTGAAAAAAATTGATATTATTCATATCACTCAGACATCTCCCTTCATTCTTTCCTCCTTTATGCTAGTCTCAGATGAAGAAAGGAAGGGAGGAAAAGAAAAAGAAAGTCAGTCTGACCACATTCACTAGTTGTGTGTCCCTGGACAAGTCTATTTAGCCCTCTTGGCCTTAGTTTCATCATCTGTAAAATGAGCCAAAAAAGGAAATGGCAAACTAGTATATTTGCCAATAAAAGCCCAAAGGGGATCATGAAGAGTTGGACACGACTGAACAACAACAACCGGGCACTGTACTAAACACTGGGGATACAAATATGAAAAGAAAGATGGAGCTTACAATCTAATGGAGGAAGACAACGTACAAAAGGAAACTGGAAAGGACAGAAGAGGGAGGGGGAGGAGAAGGCATATGCTGGGCAGGAGCATGATGGAGAAGCCAAAGTAGTCCAGAATGACTGTAGGTAGGAAAGAAACAGGGAGATATCCGTCCTGTGCCCCCCTCTTTAAATGGAAATTGAGGAGTTCCTGGCTCTACCCTACAATCAGAGGGTACTGATTAGGAGTGAATACCAAGGCTGCTACGTCTTAAATATAAGAGCTGAGTTTGTAATATCTTCATAAGTGAAGCCCTTCCCTTCTGCCCACAAAAATCTTTAAATTGCTGAATGGTTGTCCTTTTGTCTGGCTATTTATCTCTTACCTCCTTTGACCTGTTGTAGGTTTAGTCTTTATGTTGAATCCCAGCTTCTTTCCTCCATCTTTTGTTGCATTCTAGAGGATAAATTGGACAAAATTCATCAAAATTAGTCTGCTGATATGACATTGATGACATGAAGCAACAAAGTCATTCCAATTCATCATTTGATGATTCAGATGTATGTTGTGCTTTGCATTTTACACACTCATTTTTCAACTCAACCCTGTGAAGTAATGTTTCTCCTCTTATAGTGATCTATGAGCCTCCTTTAGATTGGCTTAAAAGAATATTGTCACCTATCTGTAAAAAAAAAAAACCAATAACAAAGCAATGAATGGTAAGTAGTTTGCTTTCTCTTCTGAGTTTTAAAATTGCTAGTAAAAATAATCCTTTTACATTTTTTCTTTTCTGATCTGTTCCTTTGAATCAACAAACATTTATTTATCACCTAATATATGCAAGTTATTTTGATTAATTTTTTTTAATTAATGAGGATTTAGCTTTCCTTTTCCCCAGTTGGTGGTGGGAGGAGGGAACCCTTGTAATAAATTGCATAGTCAAGCAAAAAATAAATCCCATATTGACTTTGTCCAAAAATATGTGTCTTATTCTATCCATTTAGTCCATTACCTCTCTGTCAGGAAGTGGGTAGCATTCTTCACCATCAGTACTATTTATCATAGTTCTTAAGTCTTCCAAAATTATTATTTCCCCCAATATTGTTATTATATACATTATCTTGATTCTTATCTTGATTTTTGTCATGTATGCATCATAGTGGCATCATTGAGTCAAAGAGCAGGCACAGTTGAGTAGTTTGGGAGCTGTTGGGGTGGACCTGGTGCTAATAGAGCCCATTAGTTCATTAGCCCCTCTTGTAACCAAATGAGACACTTTTAGATACAGATAACAAAAGACTTAGCTATAGTACAGTGCTTAGCACATAGCAGGTGCTTACTCAATGCTCAACAAGCATATATATGTATACACATATATAATGTATATATATGTATATGTGTGTATGTGTGCATATGTATATATACATGTAAGTGTATATACACATATATAGTTATCAACAAGCATTTATTACCTCTTTAAAAAATATGTCTGATCTGCAGGGCAGGATCTCAGAGATCTGGACTCCACAAAAATGGGACTTTTCATATGCACTTAGGTGAGCAGAAAGTTGGGGCAAGGTAGCCAAGAGCCAATCAGGTCCTAGAGACAGTTTTGTGTCCTTTTAGGGAAAACTAAGGGGGGGGGGATGACTAAGAGGGAAGACAAGGAATAGGCTTAACCAATTTGATAGGGAAATGCTGGTAAATATTAGTCCTATTACATGGACATAGGTCTAAATTGGTTTCCAGAATAACCAGACCAATGCACAGCTCCATCAATAGTGCATTAATCTTCCTGTTTTCCTGTCAGCCCTGCAACATTTGTCATTTTTCATCTTTGGTCAACTTTTCCAATTTGATGGCTGTGAGGTGGAACTTCAGTTGCTTTAACTGAAATTTCTCTAATTATTGGTGATTTGAAGCATTTTTCATATAGCTTTAGATAGGTTGGATATCTTCCCTTGAAAACTTCATATCCTTTGACTATTTATCAATTGGAAATTGCCTCTTATTCTTTAAATTTTGAATCAATTCCCTATAAATAGCAAATAAGACCCTTATTCAAGAAACATGCTACAAAGGTTTATTCCCCAGTTATACCTCCCTTCTAATTAAAGCTGCATTGTGTTTGCTTATGCAAAAAAATTTAAATTTCATATAATCAAAATTACCTATTTTGTCTTTTGTGATTCTATCCTTTTGGTCATAAATGCTTCCCTTACCTATAGATCTGAAAGGTAATTTCTTTCCTTTGAAAAGCATTTTGCTAGATTTTGGAGCTACAAAAATGAAAAATGGTGCAATCCTTGCCCTCAATGAAATTTGCATGCTAGAGGGAAGATAACATTGTATGCAAATGATAATCAAAGTGAATAGAAGTCAGAGTAATATAAGAGATTCTTCTAAGGAAGAATCACTTTCATGTGGGGGTTACAGAGAGGGGGGGAAGTATATCCAGGGAAGGTTTCATGGAGGATATGGCATGTACTTCGAAAGAAAAGAATTTTAATAAGCAATAATGTTGGAGGAGCCTCTTCTGGTCATGGAGACACAATGTGCAAATTTACAATGATAGAAGAAAAGATAAAATTGGGGGCGGGAGGGAGGGTGTCAAAAAATAGACCAGTTTGGATAACTCTGGGAAGATAGCTTGGCACCAGATTGTGGAGAGCTTTGAATGCCAAACTGAGGATTTTAATTTTTTTCAATAGGCAATGAGGAACCATGCACGTTTTTCTATTATGTGTACAATGAGATGAGATCTCTACACTAAGAAAATTACTCAGGCCGTTTTGTGAAGGATGGCTTAGAAAAAGGAAAAACTGAAGGAAAGAAGATCGCTTAAGTGTCTCTTACAATTGTCCAAGCAAGAGGACTATAATGGTGACAGTATGAGTAAAGAGGAGGGAGAAGATGAAAAGGAAACAATGAAGGTTGATTCAATGGCATTTAGAAACTGGATGAATGGGTGGTAAGGTAGAGGGAAGAGTCTGGGTGACAGAGAAGATGATGGTGCTAGCAAGAGAAATCAAAAAGCTGTTAGGGCCAGATCTCAAGGGAAGAGGATGTTTTAGTCATGTTGAATTTTAAAATCATTAGGATATACCCAGGCAGAAATATTCTGTTTTTCTGCTATTGGGGTCTTTGAAACCAAACATAAAGTGTTTGCTGAACCTTGTATACTGTATTGTAACTTCTCCACTCCAAGAGTCAAGCATAAAAAGTCATTTTTTTCCTAAAATATCTTTCCTTCTTCCTTATTAATATTCTGCCTGGGACAAGGGTTCTTAACTTGGGATTTGGTTCTCTTTGGAGATCATAAATAGTCTTCAGGGTATCTATAGGTGGAAAAGGTTACATCTTTATTTAAATATAATTTGTTTCCTTTGTAATTATATGTATTTTATACATTTAAAAACATTATTATGAGGAGTCCATAGGCTTCACCAGATTGCCAAAAAAGGGTCTCTGACACAGACAAAAAGGCCAACTCTTGACTTACAAATAGATTGATTCAATCAGTTGTCTTAAGGCTTTTATTCCTGATATCCCCTTGGTATATCTATTACTTTATGTTATCATCAATGTCTTTTACAGTTTTTAGAATCAAAGACATTTTAGACTTTGAAGAGACCTTGGAAATGATTTGGTTGAAACCTCTCATTTAATTTTTTCCCATTACTATATTTTGTTACAACAAATGATCTAGAATTGATACATACTCAGAACTGAATCCTGCATAATTTATAATCCTCCCCACTCCACCAAAAGTTAAACAAAATGGCATGTGAGAATGACCATACAATTTAATAGAATAAAGGTCAGGGACATACTTTATGAGATAGTACCAATGTTTCATATTGGTTTTGGCTGGAATTTTGTTTCTTTTTTAGAAGTTGTCTTCATTTATAATAATCCATATAATGTCCAGCATTCTTTTAGGTCTGTTTTTTTTTACTTTGCATCATTTCAATAGGCATTTTCACATATCCTTTAATTTGTCCTGTTCATTATTACTTAAAGCAGAGAGGCTTATTATTAGGATGACCAGAGGGTGATGAATTTTTCAATGACCATTCACTAAGTTGGTCTTGGGGAGTAGCACCTCATGGAATTTAAAATATAGATTCTTCAAGTATTGAAGTAATAAAAAAAGGAAACTGGTCAGACTAAGGACAGTATATTACCATTAACTATTGATGAAAACTCTACTTTTGGACTCTTGGCTGTTCTAGTAATGTTATTTTTTATTATAGTGAATTCAAAATAGGGCATAATATAAAATTTGTTATTCCCCAACCAATAGAATTTCCTATAGCTCTTTAATAAGAGTATTGACTAATCTGAAGTTGGTTAATTCAAAACCAATGAGTTGTTATTGTTTTTTCCCCATTCTGGTCCCATGGAATTAGAATTAATCAAGTGTTACTGTACTGTTAAATTATTTGTGTAGTGGTAGAGTCCAGAAGTCCCAGAACTTCATTTCTCTGCATTTTTCCAGCCTTCCCACATAGCCACCACTGACAACCATTTTTAAATGAGCAATTCTCGCCCACCCCCTTAAGCTCGGAGGCAAAGATTTAGCATCTTAAGAATTCTTAAATTGTACAACTTTTTGGCTGAAATGAAATGGCATCTGATATGAAAAATTGAAGCAAATACTACTTAAGCCAGACTGCATCAATGCTCACTGGGATAAAAATGATGTTTTGCTAGCACAGCATAATTAAGAGTACTTTTAGATTTAGTTGGGGTTATAAGTAAGCTATTTTGAGAAAGGTTCTGACATAGTGACATTCTTCCTATATGATGTGAAGTACTAAAGGTTTGTCTCCATCACCACAAGTTCTCTGAAATAGATGTGCATATATACATATATACACACACATATTCATATATATGTTTTATTGATGTCTTTTTTTACATCACCATAATTTCCTGCAATAGCACTTCCTTTCCCAGAGAACAATCCCATATTAAAAATATATGATTTTAAGACAAAAAAGAGGAAGAAATCAGCATAACCAATCAATACATTGAAAAAATCTGAATATATGTGCAGAGTACATTTGAGAATCTTTGAGATTCTCTTGAGAACCTCTGCAAAGAAACCGAGCACCATAGATTGTTAAATAATAAATGTTTATCTTTGATATAAGCAATGTTTCTTTTTCCTTTTTCTTCCTTCCTCCTTCTTTCCCCCTCCTTATCCTTCTCTTTTCTTCCCCTTCCAGCCATGTCTCTCAGGTTTTGTTGAATGATTCCTTCTTTACAAATTGACAAATGTGCATTGAGTTCCTAAGATAGGCAAGACAATATGTTTGTGGCCAAAAAGAAGACTTCTGAGAAGTGCATTTATTTTGCTGAGGAAGGGGATTCCATTAGGACAAAGGAGAAAGGAAATTTTTTTCAACCTCTTCTTGTCCAACTGTACCATGTGTAATAATGTATGCATCCAAAGTGTATAGTGATTTGGCACAAATCTCATATAGCTGGTATGGGCTTGTTTAAAATCTAATAGGGAGAATGTATTAGGAAAGAAAATAGTTTTGGAAAAATATGGACAAAGGAAAAATTTTTATATGAATTGGCAGCCAGCAGGTATGAAATGCAGCCAGTTAAAATCCTTTTGTTTTACCCTTCTATTTTTAGCATTTTGTAAGTGCCTAACATTTCAGAGAATACACAGAGTACTTTATCATGGTTCCTAATAATGTTTATTAAAAAAGAAAAAAAAAACCTCCAGGGTGGGATAATTACAAGCACTGAGGCTTATTCAGATTTGGGTTTTAAAGGATAAATAAGTAATTCTCTATGCTATCAGTGTTCATTTCATACAAATAAAGCCTTCTTGTTACGGTGATTCTTTTTTTTTTATCAGGACCCTCTCCACTATCCTGGGATTGACTTTTTGGGTATATATTAGAGGATCATAGGATTTAGCGCTGGAAGGGACCTTTTAAAAGATAATAATAATAGTAATAAATAATAGCAGCTGACATTTATATAGTCCTTACTGTGTCAGGTGCTGTCCTGAGTGCTTCACAATTATTGTCTCATTTGATCCTCACAGCAACCCTGGGACATTGGTGCTTATGTTATCTGTTACTTTGGAGATAAAGGAGCTTGGGCAAACAGAGGTTAAGTGATTTGCTCAAGGTCACTCAGCTAATAAGTATGTGAGGCTGGATTTGAACTCAGGTCTTCCTGACTTCAGACTGGATGCTCTACCTACCATACCACCTAGCTACCACCAGTCTAACCACTTTGTTACATAAGTGAAAACATTCAGTCTCGTAGAAGTGCAGTGATTAAAGTCACACAGGTAGAAAGCACACAAATGGCATTCAAGCTGATAAGGACATTTGTCTAAATTTTTTTTATTCATTAAGTTGAACTGATAATCTAAGGCAATAGCAATCTATCTCTTGAGTTCATGGTGTAAATCTACAAAATATCTGTCTAGATTCACATTATTTTACTGTCTTCTAACACTTCTGAAAACCACTGTATGCTTGGTATCATCACACATTTCAGTCCTCATGGTTTCCTTCTTTTGAAAGCTGCCATAAACCAGTGATTACATGCTTAATGGGATTTTGATGACTGCCTGCCTGCCTGCTTTGGGTTGAATAGGATTTTTACACACCTTTCCATTGCTGAACCCTTTCTGAAGCATACTTAATAAAATACAGACTAATTATCCATACACTTTCACAATGGCAGACCCTCCAACTTGCCATTCCAGCCTTATTTCACCCATTCTCCTTCTGATACTGTAGCTCCAGGAAACTGGACTAATTGCTGTTTCTCAGTTTCTTCTTCCCTTCTCTTGACTCTCTGCTTTTTTAGATATCGTCCCATCTTATTAGTTATTCACATGTATAATTTATATTCACATGTATAATATAAACATATTGTTTGCATTTTTAAAGGGTGAGGGAGCGGCTGGAGGGAGAGAATTTCAAAATTTTAAAAGTGGGTGTTAAAATTAATATATAATAGTTTAGGTGGAAAGGCAGGGGAGAATTTATTAATTGTCTACTAGGTGAAGGGAGGGGCACTAGATGGCACAGTGGATAGAGCACTGGGCTTGGAATCAAGCAGACTCATTTTCCTGAGTGCAAATTTGGCTTCAGATACTTACTAACTGTGTGACCCTGGGCAAGTCATTTAACCCAGTTTGCCATAGTTCCTCATCTGAAAAATAAGCTGGAGAATGAAATGACAAACCATTTCAGTATCTTTGCCAAGAAAACTTCAGATGAGATCAAGAAGAGTCAGACACGAATGAAATGATTGTTGAACAACAACAAAAAGGTGGAAAAAATATAGTAGGTGTGGGAGACAGAAATATAAGACAGAAAAAGTCTATACACCTAAAGAACTTAACAACATTTTTCCATGGACCTCTGTCTTATCTCCATTTGTTGAAAGCTTTAGCTATTATGAAGCCTTCTTTGATTCTCACCAACTAAATCTGATTCTTCCCCTTTAGCTCACTTATGCATTTAAACACATATTAAGCACCTACTATATGCCTAGCACTTACTGCAGTACCCAGCAAATAGTAGACCCTCAATAAATGTTTATTACCTGATTGACAGTCTGACACCATGCTAAGCACTGGGGCTACAAGGAAAGATCAAAGACAGTCTGTATTCTCACAGGATTCACAGTCTAATTGGGGGGACAACATACAAACAACTATATGCAAACAAAATACATGTAAGATAAATTGGAAGCCATCAAGAGAGGGAAGGCACTAGCTTTAAGGTACATTGGGACAGCCTTCTTGAAGAAAGTGGAATTTTAGCTGGGATTTGAAAGAAGCCTGGAAGTAGAGATGAGGAAGGAGAGAATTCCAGACATAGGAGAGATCCAGTGAAAATGAGCAGTTGGGAGATGGAGCGACATGCTCTTGGAACAGCAAGGAGGCTAGTTAGTGTCGCTGGATTGCAGAGTATGTGGGGGTGAATAACATATAACAAGATGGGAAAGGTGTGGAGGTGGAGGAAGTTTTACAAAATAGAGAAATTTATATTTGATCTGTTCTAACTTGAATTATAGTTATTTCTATATCTTCCCTTCCCTACTGCAATATGGCTTCTACTAGGAAGGACTCTGGGGTTTTTGTTGTTTTTTAAATTTTAGTATTTCCAGGGCCTATCACAATGGTGCTTAATAAATGTTTGCTGGATGAAAAATAGTCATTTGAATGAGGAATAGTACAAAAAGGTGTTCAGGACTTTATACTGCTGGCAGGAAGTTTCATATCTTCTTAAATCTGAAAGTCGCCTACAGTATGCCAGTACACAAATTAAAGTCTATGAGAAGAAGTCTCATTAGGGATTCCTAATTATGCTTTAGAATATGGAATTCACTTTCAAACTTATTCTGTGCCTCACTGGAGGTTTGAGTTGTGAAGCAATTAAATGACACATTTACATCTATGAGATGTAGTTAGATATCTTTATGAATGTGATGGGGGAAATCAGTATGGTAGGTATATAATGTACTACCACACACCTGCCAGGAAGTTTTTCTATACCAAGAGCTCAGAAAAGAACATTCCAAAAGGAATGCTAGGTTGGACTATTTAAAAGCAATTTCTTTGAAGGCAGGTCATATCAAATGAGTTATTTATACTTGCACCATCTCTGTACAGTAACACCTTATCTGGAGGTTAAATTTCTAACAACCCTAAACACAGCTCAGGAATTATTTTTAAGTCTTTGATAGTAGAGCAGCAACTTCTGTGAATTTGGAAAAAAGAAACTAACTGAAAATCATGATATGTTGTCAACCACCCCATTCTTAACACATTGTCCCTCTGTAACTTTTGTTAACACCTCTATCTTCTGGTTCTCTTCCTGTCTCTCTTCTCTATCACTTTTGCTGGTTCCTTTGCCTTTGCATTATCACTATGTGAGTATCCCCCAGGGTTCTTACATTATTCTTCTTTTCCCTGTACATTTTTAAAAATCATTTAACCTATCTCGGTCTCAATTTCCTAATCTGTAAAATGGAGATAATAATAGTATCTTCCTGATAGAGTTGTTATGAGGACCAAATGAGTTAATACATGTAAAGTGTTTTGTAAACCTTAAATCATTATATAAATGTTATATTTTTTCCTCAAAGTATTCTTGACATTTAAGCATGAGGCTATTTTTATTTTTTATGCCTATTCCTCTTCTTATTCTTATTCTTCTCATAGACTTGTAAGCTTCCAATATATTTCTTACCAGCTTCATAGATCCCCAATTTTCCATTAAAATCACTGAGAATCAAAGTATACGATTTAATTTCAAGGGTCTTATTGAATTTCTTTGTAGAATTTATCAACCTCTTGATCCTTTAATATGTTAGCTAATAAGATGAGATAATTTTCATTGTCAGCTTTTTGCAGATACTTATCATGAACACTGCAATATGAGATGACCAAATGTCCCATGCAAATGATACTTCTTATTGCCTTTGGACACAATAAAGTCAACTCCAATTCCTTTCTTTTTTTCTCCAAGGACTGAGAATGTGAAACATCTTTTCATTTATCTATAACTGCTTTATTATAGTTTGATGTATAGTAAGAATGTTAAGAGGGATATGATTTCATTTTATTAGCATGTCCACTCACTGGGTATTAGACAAGGATCTCCCATTAAGCATACTAGTAGCCAAATTAAAGTTTATAGATAGTCTAAAAACTATGTGAGATCCTCTCCTTCCTTTTTCCATTATTTTACCACACTACTAACTGCAGAAGTAGAAGAGGGTCACACAGGACTGAGGGCCATTTTGCATTTCCCTTTGTTTCCTGGGTTGTTGTGGTCAAAGAATTTATCAACAAATGACCAGTCTACTGATAAACTTAGCTCTAGTAGCTGGGCTAGTGCTTAGAAGACTAGGTCTGTTGTCAGTATTGTGCTAACCAACTTCCTACCATGGTATACCTTGCCAGAGGTTAGCCAGCTCAGATAAAACCTTCAAGATGAAATATAGTACCAAATGGAGGCATCAGAAAAAGACTTATAAAAATCTCAGCTACTGTTTCCTGATTCTAAGACCAGTGCTTTTATCACTACCTCATATTACCTTACTGAAGTTATGGGGAATAGATGACATCACCATATATATATAACATCACCATATATATATGTAAAATTATTCTATTTATCAGTTTTTTTTCTGGATGCAGATAGTGTCATCATATATCCTTTATAGTTAATTGGGTTTTTATAATAGTCAAAATTACTTATTCACTCAAAGTCATTCTTAAAACAATATTGCTAAAAGAAAAAACCAATATTGTTGTTACTGGATATAATGTTTTCTTGGTCCTGCTCATTTTGCTCTTCATTATTTCATTCAAGTCTTTCCATGTTTTTCTAAGATCATTGAGTTAATCATTTCTTATAGCACAGTAGTATTCCATCACTATCATATATCACAACTTGTTCAGCAATTCCACAATTGATAGGCATCCCTGAAATTTCCAGTTCTTTGTGACCACAAAGAGTTCTGCTATAAACATTTTAGTACATATAGATTTCTTTACTTTTTTCCTAATCATCTTTGGAAATTGACCTTGTAGGTGGTATTTCTGGGTCAAAGGATATAGGTAGTTTAATAATTCTTTGGGCATAATTCTAAATTGCTCTCCAAAATGATTGGATCAGTTCACAATTCTACCAACGATGAATTAGTGTCCCAATTTTTCCACATCCCCTCCAATATTTGTCACTTTCCCCTTTAGTCATTTTAGGCAATCTGGTAGGCAAGATTTTACAATCAAATGTAGTAGGGATTGAATTGATAAACACAAACATGGAGCAGGTATGGGATTGGATCTGAAGGGGCCATCCCATGTAGCACAAGTAGAGCTCCTTCAGCAACTTCAGGGGACATAAAGTGGTGCATTGTTGAATGGATTGGCATTTTTGGATGACACAGAAAATGATGGATTGTCCCTTAGCATTAGCACTCTTTAATTCTCTATTCTCTCACACCATAGCATCAGTATTATAGGACATGCATCAGTTTAAAAAGGAGAAAGCTTCTTCACTTTTTTTTCTTTACAACAAGTTGCATGTAAAACTATCTCTCTAAGATTACCTCTAACACCTTCCTGTACTCTATCCAATGTAGCAGTTGTGAGCATATGATAGAATATATAAGTCTTTTCTAGATTACCCCAAGCCTAAGCCTTAGGCACTGGCTGCATTTTCTGCTTTGTGTTCATTTTTCTGAGCATAAGTGATTGAACAGTGATTGTGAGATGGATTCTTTCAGTTTTGGAAGCAGCATTGAGAGTTCAAGAAGCTGGGAGCTTCTGGGTCTACTGTTACCATCACACTTTGAAGGATCTTCCAGCAAATTGTTATTGTTCAGTCATTTCACTCATTTGTGACTCTTTGTGACTCCATTTGGGCCTTTGTTGGCAAAGATACTTGAGTGGTTTGCCATTTCCTTCTCCAACTCATTTTATAGATGAGGAAATAGGGTAACTGGGTAAAGTAACTTGCCTAGAGTCACACAGCTAGTAAGTTTCTGAGGTCAGATTTGAACTTGAGTCTTCCTGACTCCAGGCCTGGCACACTATATCCACCGTGCCACTTAGCTGCCCTTTCAGCAAATACTATAACACTTCTTGGAGAAATTTTCCACTAGCAAGAGGACTTAATGAACATAAGCTGTGACCTGGTTGACTAAAAGACATAAGCCTGGAGAGAATTGTGACCTCTTTAGTTTCTATGGTTGTTTTCTAGTAATAGTGATAGTAATAATGCTTGTGATTTTTCTCCGTTACATATAATGTTTGCTCTTGGTTTTAGATAGATATTACTTAATATATTTAAGGGAAAATCTACTTATTCCTGTGCTTTTTGGTCTTTTTAAGGGCAAGGTTTTAGATTTTATTAAAAGCCTTTTTAGTATATATTGATATAATCCATGGTTTTTGTTATTTTTGTTATTGATAAGGCCAGTTGTGTTTAAAGTTTCCCTTACATTTTTGCATAAATGCAACCTAAGCACAAATTATAATCATTTTAATAGGTGGTGTAGCCTCTTTATTAATATGCTACTTATTGTTTTGTGTTAATGTTCATTAGGAATATCAACCTCTAATTTGCTTTTTCTGCTTTGTCTCTTCTTGGTTTAGGTATCAAGATCATTTTTCTATATATATAGAATAATATATGCATTAAGTGTCTTGCAAACTTTAAAACAGTATATGAATGCTTAAAAAATATCACATTTGTATCACAGAGTTTGTAATAATCCCCCTTTCTTATTTTTGTAAAATCTATGTCATGCTGGTATTAATTTATTCTTTGAATATTTGATAGAATTCTCTTGTAAACCCATCTGTTTCTGGAGTATTTTTTCCTCTAGGATTTTTTTTATTGCTTATTCATTTTTTATGTTTAGTTTTGTGTGTGGGTTTTTTTTTGTTGTTGTTGTTTTGCTTTTTGGAGGGCAGTTGGGGTTAAGTGACTTATCCAAAACCATATGGCTAGTAAGTGTGTCAAGCATCTGAGGCCAGATTTGAACTCAGGTCCTCCTGACTCCAAGGGCCGATGCTCTATGCACTGCACCACCTAGCCACCCCCATGTTTAATTATTTAAATAATCTATTTCTTCTAATATTCTATATGTGTATATATGTCTATACATATGCATATGTGTATATATTTGAAAGTATTCATTTTCTTCATAATATCAATTTGTTGGCATATTTGACATAATTGGTCAAAACTGATTCTGATAGGTTATTTTTTCTTTCCCTAGATTTATCTTCAATAGTTGTGAATGCTTCTTTTTCATTTTTTGAAACAACCTGGTTTTTTTCCTTTTTGCAATTAGATTAGCAAGCTATTTTATTTGGTGTGTTTTTTTCAACTAGCTTTTCATTTATTGTATCAGTTCAATTTTTTTCAGTTTTGTTTATTCTTCAGTTTTCTGAATTTCTACTTTGATGTTTAGATGATGTTTTTTTGGTTTGCATCTTTTCTAGGTTTTTCTTTTAGTTCCATGCCCAATTCATTGATCCATTATATCTCTCTTTTGTTGATGAAAGCATTTAGAGATATAAAATTTCCCCTAAGGACTGAATTACAAAAGTTTTAGTATGTTATAACATTATTGTGTTATTTGTTTATTGAATAACTAATTCTTCATGATTGTTATTAAGTGAGCATTTCTAATTGTTTCTTCAAAATTTCTTTATTGAATATAATTTTTATTGCATCAGGGTCAATAAAGGATATGTTTAGTATTTCTATTTTCTGTATTTGTATATAAGGCTTTATGGCTTAATACATGGTCAATTTTTATAAAGATGAAATATATGGTCAAGAAATATACAAACTCCTTTCTGTTTTTATTCAGTTATCACCAGTGAGTTATTGTAAGTTTTTAAATTCTGTTTAAATTCTTCTATTAAAAAATAAAAAAAAAGTTTTAAATACTTTATTTTTTTCTTTTCATTAGATTTGTCTAGGTCAGAAAGGGGTATATTGAAGTGTCACTATTATATTTAATTTGGTGAACTTTTTAAAAAATTTAAATAATTTTTTGATGTTATTTTTACATCACCATAATTTCCCCCCAAATCCCACTCTCTCTTCTTCTACCTCTCCTTTACTCCCAGAAAGCCATCCTATGTAACAAAGAATATTTTCTAAAGATAAAGAAAAAGAAAAATTAGAATCCCTGTTCAACACATCAAAAAAGTCTGAAAAATTGTGCCATTTACAACCCTTGTGGATCTCCCACTTATGCAAAAGGGTAGGGTTTGGGTGTCTTCTCATATCTCTTCTTTCAAGCCATGCTTGTTCTTTATAATTTTGCAACATTCACTTTTGAATCATGGTTTTTATATTTGTTGTAGTCATTACATATATTATTTTCTTGGCTTTAATTAAGTTCACTCTTTGTTAGTTCATGTAGATCTATTCATGCTTCTTTATAGTCATTTCTTTCACACACTAATATTCCATTAAATTCATGAACCACAATTTGTTTAGTCATTTCCCAGTTGATTTATGTCTACTTTGTTTCCAATTCTTGGCTATCACAAAAAATACTACTATAAATACTTTGGTTTCTTCCAGGACTTTCTTTTTTTATCAATGGCCTTCTGAGGTTATAAGCCTAATAGACCTTGGGTAATACACCTTTGGGGTAGGGGCGGCCAGGTGGCTCAGCGAGTAAGAGTACCGGCTCCAGTGTCAGGATGACCTGGATCAAATCTGGGCTCAGATACTCAGCACCACACCCAGAAATAACTGCCTGTGTAACCTTGAGCAAGTTACTTAATCCCGATTGCTTAAAAAAAAATACACCTTTGGAGTAAAGGATATGAACACTTTAGCAATTTTATTTTATAATTCCGAATTGCTTTCCAAAAATTTATACTGATTCACAGCTCCACCAACAACACACCATTATGCCTATCTTTCTACAGTCACTCCAGCATGGATTATATACATCTTTGTCATCTTTGCCAATTTACAGAATATGGGGTGAAACCTCAGAGTTGTTTTGACTTTCATTTCTTTTATTATTATTTTGGAACATTCTTTCATATGATGGTTAATAGTCTACAACTCTTTTAAAAATTGATCATTTATATCCTTTCGCCATTTATCTATTGGGAAATGACTCTTGGTCTTATATGTGTCTCTCTTTATCTGTAAATATAAATATATCAGTTAATTTATCATATATCTTAGATACTAAATCATTAGAGAAATTTGATTTTTTTCTCTTTTGAGTTATTCCCTTATCCTAAGTGCACTAATATTGTGCAGAAATCCTTCAGTTTGGGTAATCAAAGTAAACTTTTATCTACTATAATTGCCTCCTTCCTTTTCTTAATTAAGAATACAACTCCTATCCATAATTATAAGAGGTATAGGACTTGTTCTAATTTTTAAAAGTATTCTTTTTCTTTTATCTTCCCAGTTTCCTTAGCATCTCTGCATGGTAGGTTCTGATAATTTCATTTCAATTCTTCTGATTCTCTTTTTATTTCACTTTTTTATATTATGTTGATTTTATTTTCTGCCTTCTTAATCATATTGACTAAAGGTTTATCAATTTTATTAGTCTTTCAGAGAACCAGCTTTTAATTTTATTTACCACTTCTATGGTTTTTTTCCAGTTTATTTCTCCTCTAATTTTTAATCTCTCTTTTTTATGCTTCTTTTGGAGTTTTCTATTAGTTAACTTCTAATGTTTTAAATGCATGTTCAATTCATTAATCCTTTTTCTATTTTGCTAATGCATGTTTTTAGAGAAATAGTTTTCCCCAAAAAAAGATCTTTACCTGCATTATCATTTTCTTTCATATAATTACTGTTTCTATGATTTGTTCTGTGATCCAGCAATCATTGTTTAGGGTTTCATTGTTAAGGTTCCATTTGGCTCTATGTCTTTTGTGCTCACTGAACTGATTACTATTTTTTGTTGCATTATTGTCTATGAAGGATGTGTTTGTTATTTCTGTCCTTTTTAAAAAACATTTCTTTGCAGTATTTCTGTGTCCTATTAAATGATCAGTTTTTGTAGAAGTTCCATGTGGTAACAAGAAAGACATATTCTTTAGCAGCATAATTTAGAAGATGTCATAAATCTTTTGACTCTAGTTTCTACAGCAATTTGTTCAGCTGATAAACTTTTAAGACCTTAGATGCTGTGCCATTCATTGCATTTATATAAAATATTGATATTGATTCATTATCTATTGTACCTTTAAGCATAATGTAGTTTTCCTACTTAACCCTTTTTATTGTGCTTACTTTTATTGAATCCTTGCTATTCCTGCTTTTTTTGGTTCACCTGAAGTTTATTAGATTTTCCTGCAGCCCATCTTTTTGACTATCCATGACTATTTATGTTTCAAATGTGCTTCTTACAAACAACGTATTTGTGGATTCTGTCTTTCTCATCCATTTTGACATCTTATTCTGGTTTTTGGGTTACTTCATCCCATTCATATTTTTAGTTAATAGCTATGAATTAACCTCCTTTTGTCCTCTTGTACTTTTTCCTTTTTTCCCCCACCTCCAAAAGGAGGTGATAAAAAAAAAGTTTGCCTAACAGTTGTGACATAATTGGAGCAATCTATTCTAAACCCTAACCTCATTTTCCCCTTTCTTGATCCCAGATGACAAGTTTTTACTCTTTCTTCAATCCCGATTCCTGTTTACTGCCAGGCATTGTATTTGTGTTTGTTTTGCTTAGGATTTCCCTCTTACCTATCTTGTTCTCTCTCTTATAACTGCTTCTTTCCTCTATCCCTGTCTCTGCCTATTTCCATGTTCTATGTGTATGTGTGTGTGAATGTGTGTTGTAGTTGGGTAAATATGTGTGTTCCTTTGTAAGTATAGGAGTTCAGATGAAAGTACAGTTCCTGGGAAACTTGTTTCACCCACTCCTTCTTCTATGTTTATATATTCTTCATCTCATACTCCCATATTACGTGAAATAGTGACTTCCCTCCCCTTCCTCCTCCTTTACTTCTTGTTATATTCTCCTTTCCTTTCCATTTTTGTCTTCTCCTGAGACCGTCAAACTAAAATTAACAAACTACCCCCAGACCCACTCCCTGTCTTGTTTGTATTTCTTTTATGATTTTTAAAGACATTAGAGTTCTTAAGAAGACAATTGTGTTTTCTCCTCTTAGGTAAACAATCATCACACAATCTCTACCAAATGATCTTCTGTTTCTCTTGACTGTTTTATTTTCATTTAAAGTGTCAATTTAGTATTTGCCTTTGCATCTGGAATCCTTGGAAATTTTTAATTTTATTAAAGATTAATTTTTCACTTTTTGGATTGTATTTTCTTTCACCAAATAAATTAATCTTATTGGTAATCCCTCCCTTTTTTGGTCTTCTGGAATAGTATATTCCAAGTTCTCCTCTTCTTTTAAGTGACAGCTGCTAGGTTCTTGTGTGATCCTGAATATGAATCCTTGGTACTTTAACACTTTCTTTTGCTTGCTTGTAGTGCTTTTTTTCTGTTTGTTTGACCTGGGAAGTCTGGGTTTTTGCTATAATGTTCTTGAGGGTTTTCATTTTGTGATTTCATTTAGAAGGTAAGAGATCTGGGTAATTTTCATTTATGAATTCTTGAAATACAGTATTCAAGCTTTTCTGTGATGATTGTCAGGTATTTTGGTGTTTCTTAAATAGTCTCTTTTCTACTTATTTTCCATATCCATTTTTTCTACACTTTCTTTTTTTCTTAATTACATGTCAAGAAATTTTTCTCATTATTTTTAAAGTTTTGAGTTTCTAATTCTCTTCCTCCCTTTTCCCTTCTCTTTTCCCCTCCTTGAGAAGGCTAGCAATTTGATTTAGATTATATGTGTGCAGTCATGTCATGCAAAACATTTCTATATTAACCATGTTTCAAAAGTGAATGCACATCAAAACAAAAAAAAAAGTATGTTTCAATCTTCATTCAGACTCCATCAGTTTTTCTCTGAAAGTGAATAGCATTTTTCATTTTAAGTCATTTGGAACTGTCTTAAATCATTATATTGCTGAAAAGAGCTAAGTTATTCTCCATGTCCATTTTTGATAGTATATATCTTATATTTTCTTCTATTTTCTTTTCATGTCTTCATTTTATTTCAATATTTTCTCTTGCCTTTTGGAGTTGTTGCTTTCATTTTGGCACATTATGATTTTCAAAGAGTGTAGTTCTTAGGTAAGAATTACCACCATATGTTCTAAGCTCTTAATTCTTGCCATTCTCCTCAGTAGGTATGGTTTCCTTTAACTTTATATTTTATAGCTCATGCTTCATTTCTTCCAGGTTTTATTGTATTCCTTGTGACCAAGGGATTCTTTTCTCTAAGACTCTACTTAAACACTTTGTGTGAAGTTTCTCTGGTATCCTGGGTTCATTCCCTTGTGCTTCTCTTAGTCCAGGGTATTTCTTCTTTGCATTTGACACATTTCCCAGTACTTATACCTCGAGCCAGATTTTCTGGATTGGAATTTTGTGTTTGTGAAGGGACTGTTCCCTCCCTTACCCTTGTGTAGCGGCAAAGTAGGGGCACGCCCTCCTTTAGTGGAATAGCTAAAACTTGATCCATAGGAGTTGTGTGCAGGAAAAAAGCACCACTGAGTTTGGAGATAAAGAGATCATTAGTGGTCTTGGAAAGAGCAGTTTCAGTTGAGTGGTAGAAATGGATGCCAAATTACAAAGGTTGAGGGCTGAGTGAGTGGGTGACAAAGATGTGAAGGCAGCAAAAAAAATATGCCATTTAAAATGTTTTGTATCTAGATGTTGTAAATTAGGGCAATCAATGCAATTGCAACTAGTATTTGGTTTTTATTTGATTTGTAGTCAAAACCATCAGCTAGAGAATTTTGCATGCATTTCCCACCCCTGGACAGTATCAATACTCCAGAAGATAATGCTGAAACTGCACAGAAATGCTACCCCTCTGCTTTCTCTTGGCTGAGCAGGCACAGTTACAATAAATTAGTAGTAAGTGCCAATAGTAAGGAGATAACAGTAACCCTTTTAACAGGGAAATATTTATGGCAAGTGTGGGGAATGAGTGTGCAACAGTGATATTCAGGGTACAAGTCTGCTTAGAGCCTTTGCAGAAAGATGTATGCTTTTCCACATTGACTCCTGTGGATTCAGGCATTTTAAAAGCTTATGTTTAAATTATTTTTTTTCTCTTGTTATAGGCATAAGTTAAACCTTCTTGGTCCTGTCTTAAGCAACATCAGATCTAAGACTAGAGAGGGAAAGTGATTCACAAGATTCCTGAGTGAGGCCAGAACCAGATTAAAATATAATTGGGAAATGTTTGACAAAATAGTTAAACATACAATACAGCATAGATAATACCCTGTCTTGAACTCCACTTTGCATTTCCTATGAAAATTAGGGTTCATTCACAATATGCTCAGTCCTAACTGCTCTTGCATTTTCTTGGGTCTCACCTTCTCTTTAAAATCTGAAAGTATTTGGGGTTCTTTGCTGTGGGAGTACATCAGTGTTGTAAGCTGGTGTAAGTCAGCAACACACTCAAGTGGGTGGTTTTGGCATGTGCAGTGGATTTGGAGGCAGGTTGTATAACACATAGCTCACTATGCATATTGGTCAGAAGAAATTCAGATGTTATGGGAGAAAAAAATTCCTGCAGAGATTTGCACACACTTCTAAGGCTTTATTATGTCCCAAAGACTACTCCCAATGCATTATTTGGTGAATAATTGTTTATTCATGAATTATAATTTGGGAATGATAGATGCACAGATAACTACCCACCATTGAGTGAAAACCTTGGCTTGGTGGTGATTGGGATGGCAATCTGATTATTGGGGTAAAGTGTGTCTATGCAATTCCCCAGAATTAAGGGAAAATATGAGTGCTAGGCCTTACTATATAAAGAGAACTCTTCTCCAACTTATAATGTATGCTGGACAGCCTCCACGACAGTGGAAGATACCTTTGGCAAGCATATGTTTCCATGTTTTCTGCCTCGTTTGATATTAATAATCCAGTGGGTTGTTGAGCAGTTATTTTGGTTGCCATGTTCTTTGGGAAATCTTGTATGATTTTGATATATGTCTGGAAATATCTTGTTGGGGGAAAAAAGCTTTTAAGGTGATAATGTATTTTATTTTGAGAGAATTTTTTTTACTAGTCCTAAATAATAAGCATGGGAGGATCTTGTATTCTTCACATCTTCCAGTTCCAGTGTTGTTCCTGGCTAATGTATGTTGCTGGTTGGCAGGATGCCAAGTGTTTGTGAGCCTCTTGAAGACAGGAAGTACTTTTACCTTTATTTGTCCTTAGCACTCAGTACAATGCCTAGCAAATGGTAAGTATTGTATAAATGCCTATTTCCTTTCCCCTTCTTTTTCCTATTTCCATTTTTAAAATATCAGCTTAGATAGAGGAGATTGAAGTTAGCTCAGTTGAATACTTTATCTTCTCATTTTTATTAGTTCTTCTAATTTAATATTGGTTCAAATCTGTTATCTAATAAATTAGTGGGCTGGCTATCCACAGATGGCTCATATGGAAATAACTCCCACATTATTAGCCAGTTGTTTCCTGTCTGTTAAAACACAATCAGTCCCTCTTTTGGGATGTTATTCTGTTCTTGCCTTGACAAGTGCCTCCTAACACTCTTCTTGAAGGAAGTATTCACAATATTATGTGTGAAACTTTTATATGATCTGCAAGTGTTTGATCTTATTATTCTTGAACCAGCTAGGGGGTTATGATTTCTGGGCCTAGAGTCAAGAAGACCTGAGTTCAGATCCTCCCCACTCAGGCTCATACTACCTGTGTGACCCTAGACAAAGAAATAACCTCTTTCTGTTTCAGTTTCTTCCCAGGGTTTTTGTGATGATCAAAGGAGATAATATAAACACTTAGCACAGTACCTGGCACATAGTGAGTGTTTAAAAACTACTTGTCAGGGGCAACTAGGTGGCACAGTGAATAGAGCACCAGCTCTGGAGTCAGGAGGACCTGAATTCAAATCCGGCCTCAGACACTTAACACAAAAACTAGCCATGTTACCTTGGGCAAGTCACTTAACCCCAATTGCCCTCCAAAAAGCAAAAAATAAAAATAAAAATATACTTGTCTCCTCCCTTCCTGAATGTTCTTTTCCAGTATTTTTGCCATCTTTCCCTATGGCTACCTTTGCATAAAAAACTCCAAGTATAAAAGTATATGGCACTTTGAAAGGTTTTGACAAGTTCCTTACAGAATTTCTTTCCTTCATCTTTTGCAACAGATGTTAGTACATAAGCTGTAATTATCTTCATGGTATTTTCTGTGAATATTCATCATAAACACTACAATTGATGACCAAGCATCCAATGAAATTCTTTTTCTTTTTTCTTTTTGATGAATGATAAGAAAAGCAACTCTGTCATTTCCTTTATTTGCTTCTCTGAGTAGAACTTGTGAGCCATCCTTTTATTTAGCAGCAACTTTCTTTTTGTTTTCTGGTTTCATTTGTAGTGAGAATGTCAAGATGGATATGATCAAATTCTTCCAATAGGAAGTCCATTTTTGGCGGCTTGTAAAGAATCTCACATTGACAGTACCAATAGCTAAATTAATGCTTATGAACAGTCTAAAAACTCTATGATTCTTAGCACTCTCTGTCTCCTTTTCCCATTACTCTGTCACCATCAAAGCAAATGTGGGAGGGGATCACACAGATCACACCCTTTTGTCTTTTTCTTCATAGTTTGTTGGTGGGTGTCATGGCCAAAGAATTCATCATCAATCATCTTGCCTATTGGTGATGATCCACCTCATACATAGCTTTGACTGTGACTTTGACTTTCTTATTTCTCAGAAAGCATCATCATCTGCTGCCAGGACCATACACAAAGCTTTTCCCACTTGGTGGAACCTGCCAAAGCTTACTAGCAGAAACTCAAGGACCCAGGTTCGCCTCCAGGTCATAATGAGGCATCATTGTCTACATTGTAGATTCTACTAACACAGACTCTCTAAATTTAGTGCAAGATTGTATTATTTTGAAAGAGTTTCTGGCCTTGAGGAACTTATACTGTATTGGGGGAAATAAGACTTACATACATAGAAGTTAAAAATAACACAAGATAATATCAAGTGCTAGATGGTAGTGGTACAAACTTGAAGTGGACTGAAAGAGTAAACAGTTGTCATAGTGTGATAGGAAGAATTCTGGCCAGACTTGGAATCAGAAAATAGGCTCTAGTTTCAGCTCTGCCACTTTACTGTGTGGCCATCTGGCAAGACCCCTTCCCCTTTCTGGGTCTCTGTTTCTTCATCTGAAAAATTAAGGAACTTGGATTAAATGATCTGCAAGTTTCTATCTAGTCTTAACCATCTGAGTTTAATGCTCTTTAATAAGAGCAATCAGGGAAAGGTTCACATAGGAAATATGATTTGAAAAAAGAAGACCTCAGTTGTTGAGGGAGAAAATAATGTCAACAAAGGCTGAAATGAGCCCAGTTTAGGGGCAGGGGACCAAAGGAAGAACTGAAGGAGGATTCTGGCCTGGCTTAGAGAGTTTGTGGTAATGACATGGCCATTGTCATTTTTTCATGCCTTCATATCTCTGTCTCTATCTCTCTGTCTGTCTGTCTCTCTCTCTCTCCCCCTCCCTCTCATTCTCCATTCCTCTCTCTCTCTCTCTCTCTCTCTCTCTCTCTCTCTCTCTTTCTCTTTTTCTCTTTCTCTCTTTCTCTCTCTCTCTCTCTTTCTCTCTCTCTCTCTCTCTCTCTCTTTATCTCTCTCTCTCTCTCTCTCTCTCTCTCTCTCTCTCTCTCTCTCTCTCTCTCTCTCTCTCTCTCTCTCTCTCTCTCCCCCTCCCTCTCACTCTCCCTTCCTTTCTCTCTCTGTCACTCTCTCAATTGTCTTAGTCACTTTGAGCAAACTTTGTAGGCCCCTTTCTCTGTAGCAGTTATTTCAGGTGGCACTGAAACAGATTTGAGTTTTACATGTGCTCAAAAATGACCAGTCACAGTGCCAGGGAGAATCTGCTCCCCACAAAAAGCAAAGCTAATAACTTGGAGTGTGAATAAGCAGCTGATGGCTATGGTTTGTTGATTCACTAGACAGCTACATAGAATGAACTTCAGAGCTCTCTATTTTCATGGTATTTTTCTAAGACACTTAAAATCTGTGTGGTAAAGCTGTGGGACTATTCTCTTTTAGCTTTTTGACTCAACTTTTTCCTTCTCCATTCATCTATGTCTCTCTCTTTGAAAATGTAACCTAAAGAATCCCAGTGCTGACAGAACAATGCTCTTAAATCCATTATCCTGTGTTTGACAGTGGTTATTGTCAGATGCTTCAGAGAAAGATCGAATAAAACCTGCAGCTCATTATCAACAGTGACACATAATAAAATGAAAAAGACAGAGGATAGGCAAGTCCTTCAAGTCAATCTCTTACTAATGATATATTAAATATTGAAGCACAAGGTCTCAAAAGCATTGCAGTTAATAGCCAAGCTTATTTTGTTATGAATGTCCATGTTTTCTGAATAAAGTAATAGAAGTCATGGGTTTGGTTTAATGAGCACACCTCCATTTCATTATCTGTTACTGATAAAAATGTTAAATCATCCTGAGCCAAGGACTAGATTATCTCTCACACCCCTCTTAGCTCTAAATCTGTCTTCCTAAGCACTGACCCCTGGCAGAGTTCCAGAGGTTGACAATAAAGCACATGATAAATATTCTTGAAAGTGGCAAGTTTCATGAACTGACTTGAATATGGGGCTTTGGCTCAATCTCTTTTCCAGGACTCTTCTGGTTTCTTAGGGATTCCCACATGAGATAGTATAGGAATCACTGGAAATGTCTGCCTAACACTTCAGCAAAGATTAGAGATGTACAAATATAGTTTTTGCTGCAGGAATTTGAGGAAATATGAAACTATCCCATGATCTCAGCGCATCTCAGGAATAAGTTTTGAGTTTTATTATTTGGTACTCCTGAATGTCTATTCTTTTACTAAGGGCAGGTGGAAGAATCATAAAGGAAGCAAATTCTAGATGGTCTGGTCAAAAGCCCAACCTCAACCTATGGTTTTTTGTTGGTAGTCATGTTAAGGAAGAGCAAAACTCTTATTGGAGAGAAAGTACCCATTTGATACACATCCAATATGCAGTAGGTGCTAGAAATTACAGTTTTTAGACCATCTATAAACAGTAATTTAACTATAGACCCTAATTATTAGTCCAAAGAGTAACAAGTCAAGACACTAGAGCAGCAACTGAGTGGTACCAACATTGATATTCATATCACACATATAAATGAAGTTAGGAGACATAAAGAAGTTGCAACTAAATGGAAAGATGTTGGTGCCCAACTTCTCAGGGAGGCAAAGAAAGAAGTTGGCAGAATTGATTTTATTTTGTGCTCAAAGACAGAAAAAAACATCTCTTAAAACACTTAGTCATTTTGACTTTCATTGCTCATGATGAGCCAAAAGGCCACCATGAATATAATTAGACCTTGTGTATCAATATTTGTCAGAGTGACTGAAGTAGCAGAGAATTTCTATGAAGAATTTTACAAGAAGATGGAATAGAGAAATTCCATGAAGACCTTCACAGTATTTCTTTTGTTTTATTGTTATTGTTATTTTATTTATTTAAAATTTCTTTGTTTGCTTTTAGTTTACAACATTCAGTTCCACAGTCCCTTGAGTTTCAAATTTTCTCCCCCTTACTCTCCTCACCCTTCACTCCCATGGCACCATGCAATCAAATATAGGTTATACATATACCTTCACAATAAACATTAGTCAAATTGTAAAAAAGGATTATAACCAATGAAGTGAACAATGAGAAAGAAGAAACAAAACACAAAAGAGAGAGAGCAAGTCGTTTGCTTCAGTCTGCGTTCAGACTCTAGTTCTTTCTCCGGATGCGGATGTCCCTTCCCATCCTGAGTCTTTTGTGGTTGTCTTCTAACCTCATATTGCTGAGCGTAGCCCCGCGTATCAAAGTTAGTCATCACAGATATAATTTGTCTGTAATTGTGTACGAAGTTCTGCTTCTGCTCTCCTCACTCAGCATCAGTATATATAAGTCTCTCAGGTTATTATGAAGTCTGGTTGCTCCTCATTTCTTATAACACCATAATATTCCATTACATTCATATACCACAACTTGTTTAGCCATTCCCCAATTGATGCGCATCCCCTTGATTTCCAATTCTTTGCCACCACAAAAAGAGCTGCTATAAGTATTTTTGTACATACAGGTCCTTTTTCCACTTCTATGATCTCTTTGGCATACAGCCCCAGAAGTAGTATTGCTAGGTCAAAGGGAATGCACTTTTTTATAGCCCTTTGGGCATAGTTCTAGATTGCTCTCCGGAATGGTTGGATCAGTTCACAACTCCACCAACATGACATTAGTGTTCCAGTTTTTCCATATTCTCTCCAACATTTATCATTTTCTTGTTTTGTCATCTTAGCCAATCTGACAGGTGAGATGTGGTACCTTAGAGTTGTTTTGATTAGCATTTCTCTAATCAATAGTGATTTAGAGGATTTTTTTCCATATGATTATAAATATCTTTAATTTCTTCCTCTGAAAACTGTCTGTTCATATCCTTTGACTAAACCAAAACAATATATGCTTTGATATTCTTTGGTGTCAATGCTAAAGTAGGCAAAGGTACTGGTGAAAGGAAGTAATGGGGAAAAATATGTTGTCAAATAGAGTTGGGGATTAATATAACACCAACTTCAATAGCTACACGTGAGTGTGGGCAACTCTGAAAGTCTGCTACATTAAAACAAATGACAGAGCCAAAAAGCTTGTTTAATACTCAGAATCATTAAACCTGCATGTCATAAATACTTTCTTCAAAGGGCATGAGATACAGTAAATACCACTCAACCTGAGCAAATGCAGTCCTGCCTGGCACATAATGAGGACTTAATAAATGCTTGTTGCTTGCCCTCCTGTTTCTTGAGTGTATCATAGATACATAATGATATGGACTCAGAATTGAATTAAAGAAAAAAGGCTAGATTGCATCCAGAAAAATTATGCAACACTTTTATCCCAGGAAGTTTTCTGACATCAAAAACCTTTCTCTTCAGTTGGAATATTCTTTTGTCAATCCTATATGACTGAAAATCATAAAACTATGATCTTCAAAGAATTAAAAACATGACCAAAAGGGCAATGAAAAGTACAAGGTAGAACTACATGTGCTGCATTCTATTGCCAAGGATTATGACTTTCCCACAAGAAATGATGTAAAAGAAGACATTTAGAACATAAATGACTAAGAAGGGAGCTGGGTCAGTCATATATCAAGAGGAAAAGAATGTACCACCAAGTATTCCATAAGTGTCCACAAAATATTAAAAGACCATTATTAAAAGGAAAACGTAGTAAGGCGAGGCCTAGGAAAACCTCCCCCCCTCCTCCAGGTATAGCCTCTATGAAGGGTTTATAGAAAAACATGGACAAGTTTTACATGGTATAAGAAGATTTGGTTGGATTGTGGAGAGTGTACATAACTTCAGAAAGTCACAAATTCATCACAGAACTGAAGTGGCCATCATAATCTACCGAAATTGGCAAGTAGAGTAAATGAGAGACTTTCTTTTCCAAAGAGGAAGAATTAAAGTTATTAGTTAAATAAGAAGTTGCTAAAATGTTACAGAAACCTGATAAAATGACATAGCATTAGCAAGAAAATGTTCAACTTGGATCAATTACTTCTTGGGAAAAGTAATTGAAGGCTTTATTTTTTTAAAAGTCGTAAAAGTTAAATAGTAACTTGTCCAGAAAAAGAATTTACTGAACAGTTTTTCAAAATATTATCTTACCATTTGAAGTGTGTGTTAGATATATGAAACTGAAGCCATGTTCATTTCATTAATACTTCAGATAAACAGTTGGTAGTGTTTAAAATGTGAATGAGAAATTAGACTTCGGGGAAATAAGAGGAATAATTTATGGTTATAAAATTGTGAAAATTAGGTCATTCATTATTCCACTAACAATCCTACAGAATGATTCCTTTGTCTTTATTCAGGAGTGCTTTGTGTGGTTTAATATAAGGTAGAAGTCCTATTAGAAAAGACTGCTAAATGCTTATTGTTGAAAGCATTTGAAATTTCAGAGGTGCAGGAGGGAATAACTTTCTTTAAAGATGCCTTCAGAAATCACAAGTGTACTCCACATCTTCTCTCCAATCCTTGCCTCCCCCCTGCCACACACACACACATACCTGTGAACTCTTAAATTCAAATAAACATATGAATTTTCCTCTTAATTTCAAGGAAAGTTTTTAAAATTGCTTAATAGTTTTTTTTTAGCAGCAAGACAACAATCAGGGCATTTGATAAACTCTGTACCCTAACTTCTGCTAAGTAACTCATTGTGTGCATTCAGTTTCCTCATCTGGAAAAGGGTACTAGTCCAAGAGTCCAGAATCATAGGAAAGGAAGGAAATTTGAAAAATTATTAGTATTTTATAATCAGTGTGCTGTGTCTGAGCCAAGGGTTCATAACCTGTTTTGTATCATGGCCCCCTTTGGCAGATTGATGAAACCTATGGACTCCTCCTCAAAGTAATGTTTTCAAATGCATAAAATTCATAGGGTTACAAGAGAAGCCAAATTATATAGAATTATAATTATTAAAATATTTAAAAAAAACAAATTCATGGGACCTAGGTTAAGAATTCTTGATCCACACCAAAGTCCCAAAGATATAACTAGTATATACCTGTAGGACTTGTGAACAGTTCCCAAATCATAAGGCAGATATGGCTACTTGAGATTTACATATTCTGTGGGTTCACATTCCCTAACCAATGTGTTTATCTTTAGTAGTCAGCCAGACACACAATTAGTTCAAAGCAATGCATTTTGTGAAATACAAAGAAAAATAGCAACAAAATATTTTCCCCATAAATCTGAAGTTGTCCATTCCAGAAATGCATATAGCACCCAGTAGGAAATATAGACACACATTGGAAACACGTAGCCAAGAAATACACAGGGATTGTCAGCTAATATCTTCAGGGATATCATCATACTGTTCCTGTCAGGTTTTTTCCTGCTGGGTTTATCATCCCCATTGGTAATCCAGATATGTAGTCTCCATTGCAGAGGTTACCAGATATTGCTGTTAAATGCTATTCAACTGGACTTATTGCCTTCAGTGGACACTTCTTTTCCAAATGTCACTCTTCTGAATACATAGTTTTCCACTTCAATGTAGCTACACTCCCTGACTATCTCCTTAAAGAAAGGGTGTTTTCCTGAATTTAAAGGGCTTTCTCTGGCTCTTTAAGAAAGAGCAGAAACTTTTGACTAAGAATTAGAAGAAAAAAAACCTCAACCTTTCTCGTCTTGTTCCCTCAGGATATTGGCTTCAACTTCTCCTCTCTAGTAGAAGAGTCTCTGTCCCAGTGCCAAACTCTTTAGAATAAAGAGTAGAATACCCTTTGACTCAGCAATACCACTACTAGTTCTGTATCCCAAAGAGATCGAAGAAAAGGCAAAAGGACCTATATGCAAAAAGATATTTATAGCAAGTCTTTTTTGTTGTGGTCAAGAATTGAAAATTGAAGAGATGCTCATCAATTGGGGAATAGGTGAGCAAGTTATGGTACATGATTGTGATGGAATACTAATGTGTTATAAGAAATGATGAGGGTAATGGTTTCAGAAAAACCTCAGAAGACTTACATAAACTGATGCAAAGTGAAGTGAGAAGAACCAGTGGAATATTGTATACCGTAACAGCAATATTTTAATGATGATCAGCTACGAATGACTTAGCTACTTTGATCAATACTGTAACCCAAGACAATTCCAAAGAACCCACAATGAAAAATGCTATCCACCTTCAGAAAGAGAGCTGATGACTTCTGATTGTAGATTGAAGCATACTTTCCCCCTTTTCATTTCTTGTTTTGTGTTTTTTTCAATTTGTTTTTGCAATATGACTAATATGGGGGTGGTAGGGAGAGAGAGAACAATTGTACCGTTCTCTTCAGCCCTGAACATTTTATTTAGAGGCCTCTTCCAGGTACAAGGTTTCAGATTCCTTTGACAGAGACCCCACCCTGCCTTATTGCTGAGCATTTTATATCCCTCCCAATTGTCCATCTCTGCAGATCATTGATTGAAGGGAAAGGCATGTTATCTTGTTGATGTCACTTTTTTTCTCACTGTCATATACTCCCATTATCTATACTTTTCATTGACTGTCATTCATGTAGAAATGTTTGGCATCTATAGTTTAAAAAAAATGTATGTTCAAAAAAATAGACTGGAGTAATATTAACAGTTCACCTGTTAATTGTTATTCATTTGAGAAGGGGAAGGGAATTCTCACATGTATATTAGTGCTAATTTCAAAAAGAAAAAGGGAGTGACATGCTCAACAGAGATGGAAAGAAGCCTGGTTTCAATGTCCATAGTCCTAGTGTGTTCAAGAGTAACTACAGGGAGAAGGCACTGAGCTGAGAGGGAGCTGCCAGAGAGAGAAAGAAACCAGAGCAGAGAGTGAGAGCCAAGGTTCAGGGAGAGTGGGAGTCTCAGCAGAATCCTGATGACTCCACGCTAGATCTCAAGGCTTCAGCAGGTTCTAGTCTGACCTAATCAGGGGTGGGGAACCTGTGGCCTCGAGGCTACATGTGGCCCTCTAGGTCCTCAAGTGCAGCCCTTTGAATCCAAACTTCACAGAACAAAACCCCTTAATAAAAGGATTTGTTCTGTAAAACTAGAATTCAATCAAAGGGCCACACTTAAGGTCACATGTGACCTTGAGGCTGAAGTTGCCCCACCTCTGGCATTAGCAAATCTCTGTGCTGACCACTGATAGTGTGCTAATAGGGAACAGATAACTTCCTCCACCTAACACTCACTTGTGCTAAAAATCTTGCAAAAGTGCAGGAATAATAGAGATATTTTAAATATGATATAAAAAAGTATTTATCTAAAACCAAAAGTTAGCATTATCTGCATTGGAGAATATTTGACATTTCCCAAGAAGTTGAGGAGTAAATTGAGTAAATGTTCCCACTGTTATTTAATATTGCCATGAAAATGGTAAAGACAGCAATACAGGGAAAAATTAAAAACATAAACAGTCAAAGAGAATAAGAATTATACCTATTTGCTGTCATGATAGCTTACATAATTTCCTCACCAGATCACTACCCCCATATAAGTTTCCCCTAGGAAGTTACTATCCTGTTCCCCAAATCTGAGTGACTGAGAGATCACATCCGTTTTGTATGGGTGCAGGAAATGACTACTATTTGATTACTTGCCTTGCAGCTTTCACTGTTTTTGTATATAATAGTAAATTGCTCTCTTGAGTGGTCTGTTTAGAGAGAATGTCATACTGGATGGGGACTTCGGCTATGATTTGCAAAATTGTTTACTTGAAAAAGCTACACTGAACCTGGGAAAAGTAGCAAGAGCCTCCAAGACAGAATTCTACAAGTCTTCAGGGGCCCCATCTAACACTATCATAAGAGAACATACCAGTCTTTCCAGTTTACCTCTGTTACTGGTTCTATTCCTTTGGGTACCAGTCAGTTCTTTGAAAGAATATGTATTTACTACAATTGGTGACTGGTTATACAGAAAGGTAGAGAAAAATACTTATGTATGTAGCCTGCTTTAATGAGGGCTGTTAGGTTAAGGAAAAAGTCTGTTTCAATACTCAATTATGATAGTACAACAAATAGATCATAATTTAATACACTGAAAGCTACTGATTGTTTTCTATAAATTTCTTATTTGTGTTGATACAGAAAATGTTACATTCATTAAAGTAATGTTCTACTTAGGATAAAAAGCAAAACAAAAACAAGTCATTCCGAATGAAATTATATGCTAAAGAACATTTTGTAGGTTTTTTTTAATGTGACGAATATGGTTTTTAAAATGGAATTAAGTATATCCAAATTATAAGTGATATCAATATGCTTCTAAATTATACATATGAATTGAATTCCAAACCTTTTAAAGTACACTAGTTAATGGCATTTCTTATTGACCTTTCCTAAAGAGCTTAATAAGGAAGTCTCCAACTCTTTTTCAATTAAGAGCTATCAGAACTAACCATTCAATTAAGCTCCAAATGCAGAAAACTTTGTAGAATTTAAGAAATAACAACCTCTTTTCAAAAAAGATGACATTAATTAGAAGAGCTTTATAACCAAAACTCTCTGATGATGGCTTTAAAAAGAAAATGTAAGATGTTTCTGGAATTTGTGATTTAAAACAAAATTAGATTTTAAAAAAGGTTCTTTTTCCTGAAATAGTAATAGAAATGAGTGATGAGGGGCAGTGTTGTGTAATGTATAGAGAGCTGGCTTTAAGACTGAAAGTCATACCTCTGATAGATACTGGTTATATGAACCAGAACTGATCATTTAACTTATAGTCGGTGCTAACAAGCTGCTGGCCTAAATTAGTAGAGGGAGTTTCCTGATCTGGTAAGAAAAGACCTTTCCCAATGACACGTCTCTAGTTCCTATACTAGTAATAGCAATAATAATGATCATAACTCATTTAGGGTTAACAACTTTTCCCCCCACAATCATCCTGTGAGGCAGGTAGCATAAATATTTCTATTCCCATTTTGCAGATGAGGAAACAGATTCAGAGAGATGAAGTGACTTGTCCATCAGTCAGTCAGAAAATAAACATTTATTAAGTTCTTACTGTGTGCTTACATAGTATGCTAAGCCCTAGCAATATGAAAAGAGGCAAAAGACAACCCCTACCTTCAAGAAGTTCACAATCTAATGAAGGAGAGCAACTAGCAGAGAACAGTGTACAGACTAGCTATATGCGGGATGAATGGGAAATAATTAAGAGAGGGGAGGCACTGGAATCAAAAGGGGTTGGGAAAGGCTTCTTGGAGAAGATGGAATTTTAATTAGGGCTTACAGGAAGACAATAATTGGATGAGAGGAAAGAGAACATTCCAGGTATGGAGACAAGCAGAAAAAATGCCCAGTTCAGAGACAGAGGAGTGTCTTGTTCTTGGAACAGCAAGGAGGCCAGTGTCACTGGATTGAAGAGTATGGGGGTAGAGAGTAAAGTGTAAAAGTAGAAGGGAACCAACTTATGAAGGACGTTGATGCCAAACACAAGATTCATATTTGATTTACAAGGGAAGTGATAGAAAGCCATTGGCACATTGGATTTGAACTCAGGCTTTTGTCTCTGAGTCCAAACAAAACAAAAAGTGAATTAAGTTTTTTTTCTTATTCCTCTTCCCCAGTTCATTCAAGACTTATGGAGTACTTATTATGTATACTGCATTGTGGTCTCTTAAATAAAAATTAACATGAACATAGCACTTAAACCAAAAAGTACTTTCTTTACAACAGCCCTTTAATAATGCAAGTATGATGCACATTTTACCAGAGAAAACTGAAGCCCTAAGAAGTTAACCTGCCAATGATCACACAACTAGTGTTAGATTTAGACCCTGAGATCTGATCTTTCTAATTCCTAGCCTAACACTGTTTCTACTGTGTCATTTGGCCTGCCAAAATTGTAGAATGGAAGTGCTGGTTGACTATTTCTAAGGACACATATGTAAAGTAGATTTTGTGACTTCCCACTGACTTCAGTTTTTAAACAAATCTTTCTTTTTAAAATTGTTTTTGGAATAAGTTTAAAACAAGTGGCTCCAGTCTTCCTAGGATGATTCAGGCATACAACTCCCACTAATCTTTAAAAAAAAAAAAAGTGTTACTCATTTGCATTCATTGCAGACCCTGAGGTTAGCATCAGGACTCCGAGCTTACTGCAGAAGGAAGCTTCTCATCACACAAATAGCTTCAAAAACTTGCACCAAGCACTGGATCCACACTCTTGAAAAAAATATTATGCAAGTTCTTGAAGTTCAATAACACCTCACAAATTTGGACTTTCTGCATTTAGAATCTGTGGTCTTAGCCAAAACTTACCTCTATGTCTAAGATGGAGAGAATCACAGAATTATAGAATGTTAAATTGAAAGGAAACTTTAGAAGCTAATTAGTGCAGCCCGTATAAGAACAAGCCAAAGAATTGGTTAGTTGAACCAATTAATACCACAGACAAGTGGTAATTTCATCTAAGAAAAAGATGTTAACTCCTTATGCAGATCCCACCCATTACAAGTCTCTAGCCATGGCAGGTATGATCTAGATGGTTCTATCTATTTCTTTTCTAGGTCCTGATCCAGACTCCCATTAAACGCCCATTTAGCATGTAATCTGACAATGTTGCCACTCTTTCCTTCCTCAGGTTCACTGAATATAGCCTGTCCTTTTACATTCAGATCCCATAGGTCCACCCTCTATACAAAGGACCTTGTTTTTTGTTTGTTTTTTTTCTTTGCTTTTTGGAGGGCAATTGGGGTTAAGTGACTTGCCCAAGGTCACATGGCTAGTTTTTGTGTTAAGTGTCTGAGGCTGGATTTCAACTCAGGTCCTCCTGACTCCAGGGCTGGTGCTCTATTCACTGCAACACCTAGCCTCCCACAAAGGACCTCTTGAGATAATTAAAGGAATACTTGTTTCGTAGACCACTCAAATGAATCTCTCTTTAGCTTTGAACTAGCTCGTTTCTAGCCTCCCTTCCCAGAACATGGGTAGTAACTATCTTGTTTGCCTCAACACTTGCCACCGAGTATTTCCTAGTTCAGACTGCCATTCTTCATATCTAATTGTTCTTCCTCAATGCATTCTTTCTCCAGGGCAGCTGAGCCAGGCCATGTAAATTAGTTTGAGTTTCTTCTAAGGTCTTCAAATATGAAGGAGAGAAGAGGATCTCATTAATCCAGCAACTCTGGTTGATCCAAGAAAGGGGCAACTTTTCTTTTAAACTTTTAAAATAATAATAGCAAATGGCATTTCTATTATGCCTTAAGGGTTTAAAAACATGTCACAGTTTTGTGTCACAAACCTTACTTCATATGATTGTGAAGAAACAAACCCTTCCAAATAATTTGAATTCAAAATGGGTTCCGTAGCAGACGTGTGTGTGTGTGTGTGTGTGTGTGTGTGTGTGTGTGTATGGCAGCTAGATGGAATAGTGTATAGACTACAGAACTGAGAGTAAAGAGGACCTGAGTTCCAGTCCTTTCAGACACTTATTAGCTGTGTGACCCTAGGAAAGTCATTTAATTTCTTTCAGCCTCAGTTTCCTCATCTATAAAGTTCTTAAAGAGCATTGGACACATTAGCATGTAAGGCATGTGAGCTTTAATTCCCGTGGTCATTATGTTATATCAAACCTCTCTTAGTTTCACGATAACTTTTCTGGACAGTCATTCCAAAAAATCTATTTTAGTGTCTGAGTTTTTAATTAAAAAATTTAATTAATATAATTTTTTAAAAATTGAAAAATAAAATCACTTTTTATATACATTTAAAAAAATATATCATATTAATTTCCAGATTTCCTTATCTCTCTGCAGTGAGCCAGACCATGTAGCAAAGTTTTAAAATGAAAAATAGAAGTTCAACAGAAACAATCAACATATGGTCTATCTGACAATATGTACCATGTTCCATGCCCATAATCCTTCAGCTCTGTAATGAAGAAAAGAAGGCACATTTTCTTAATTCTTTCCCAGGGCAAAGCTCCATTATTAAAATTACCAAGTGTTCAGTTTCTTCCTTGTTCTTTCTTTTCATACTGTTGAAGTCATTGTCTATATTGTTTTCCTCACCTACTTACTTCATCCTGCATCAGTTCATATGTCTCCCCATTTTCTCTGAATTCTTCATATTTGTCTCTTACAGAAACAGTTACATGCCATTACATTTATGTACCACAATTTGTTTAGCCATTCCCCAGTTGATAATGCATAAGCTTTTTAAAAACAAATCCATTACAAGATATAAGACCTGTTGAAAACTAGAAACCTGGTGTAATTTAATTTGAATTGGCATATACATACAAGAGTCTTGTTGTACTATTAGAATTTTTGGAAAGATTTCTCCATTTGAAGTACTGCTAACTTACAGTGCACTAAAGCTGACTCAATACAAACTGAATTAAGCAAGGTGATTTCATTAAAGCCATTACTTATTTCAGATTGCTTTGGGGTCCTAAAACCTACAATTCATTTATAGTCTATTTAGCTACATCCAAATGAAAAAATAGAGAGAGAGAGTTTTATCTAATTTACTTTGTCGTCCCGTGGAGGGCGGGGGGGGGGGGGGGTCACAAAAAAATTTTTGAAAAGAAGAGAAAGAAAAAAATCACAATGAGTAGTGGAAACAAAAACCTGGTAGGTTAAGAAAATTTCAGAGGAGTTAACTCAGACACACCTCAAAGTCATTTTATGTCAAGCTCTCATGGTGGGAGAAAAAAGAAAAGATTGAGTACTAAGTTCTAGGGCTCTAAGCTCTGAGTGGTTGTTAGAGAACCAAGTAATTTGGAGGAGTGGCAATTTCTTTTGTGTAATAGAATATTCCACAAAATCATTAAAAAGCATTATCGAGAAAAGAATGGTGCTTAAAAGGTAATAGTCCTGACATTCTGCCCTGATCAGATGACATCTAGATTATTGTGTTGTTCTAGATGCCCTATCTTAGAAAAAAAAATTGCTAATTGTAGAGAATCCAAAACAGGAAAGTTAGAAAAAGGGAGGGTCTCCAGATCCTGCCATAGTAGGATGTGTTGAAGAAGATGAGGATATTTGATTGAAGAAAAGTTTGAGGACAGTATGTCGTGAAATCTATATTCAAGGTATTTGAAAGGCCATCATATAGAAAAGCAACATTGCAGATGGACAGATCTTAACTCAATGTCAAGAAAACCAAAAGCATAGTGCCTTGCTTCAGCTGGCCACCTTTGTGATGCTGATCAGGAAGGTGTTAGATTACGTAGAATGTGAGGTCCTTTTGAATGGGAGATTCCATGAAATCTGATCTCAAATACCATTTGAGATCAAAAGTAAGGTAGGTGTGACTACAGTCAGTCAATAAACATTTATTAAGTGCTTAATATATGCCAGACCCTGAGTTAAGTTCTGGGGATACAAAAAAAGGCAAAAACGGACCCTGCCCTCAAGGAGCTTACATTCTGATGGGGAAGACAATATATAACTAAATACATACACATCCAGGGAAAAGAGAAACCATTATGAAAGGGAAAAGTATTAGCAGCTGGTGAAATGTGAAAGGCCTCATATATGGAGTGAAATTTGAGCTGAATCTTAAAGGAAGTCAGGAAAAATGAAAAGGTGGAGGTGAGGAGACAGAGAATTCTAGTCATGAGGACAGTCAGTGAAAAGGCACGGAGACTTGGAGATGGAGTGTCATGTTCAGTGTGGTTGGATCATAGAGTATGTGGAGAGGAGGAAGAATGGAAGAATATTGTTAAGGTAGGAAGAAGCCAGTTTATAAAGAACTTTATTTTCACATCAATTTTTTACTTTTTCAATCAATTAATATTTGCCTTTTTCCCCTCTCGTTTCCTCCTTCCCTTCCCTGTCCCCTTTGAGAAAGAAGAAAAATAAAATCACTATTACAAATATGCACAATCAAGCAAAGCAAATCCCCTCATTGACCATGTTCTCCCACACACACACTTCCCAAATACTTCGATCTGCACTCTATCGCCTCCCTGTCAGGAGGTGGGTAGCATGTTTATGAAGAATTTTTAAATGTTTAACAAAGGGGTTTCTGTTTGCTCCTGGAAATAGTAGGAAGCTAATAGAGTTCATTTAACAGGGAGGAGTAACATGACCAGATCTACATTTTAGGAAAATCTTAACTCAGTGGAGGATATATTGGAATAGAGACAGGCTTGGGATATCTTAACTCAGTGGAGGATATATTGGAATAGAGACAGGCTTGGGACTAGTTAAAAGAGTGTGGCAATTGTCCAGGGAAGAGGTGATGGGATTCTTAACTATGTTTGTGTCTGTGTGGGTGGAGAGAAAGGGACATAAAAGAGAGATGTTGCAAAGGTAGAAATGACAAGATTAGCCAAAGATTATGTGTGGGAAAAGGGAAGGGAAGGAGTTCCAGTCACCCAAGGTGCCACTTAAGTTTCAAGGCTATGTGACTGACAGGATGATAGTTGGAAGAGGTGAGGATTTGGGAACAATGCTACTGACTTTTGCTTTGGACATAAATGATATCTATGAAATATCCAGTTTGAAATGTCCAAAAGGCAATGAGATTGATTTCCTTGTATGGCTCAAAAACTGCTTTAAAGAAAATTCCCCTGAAAGAAGTGGCTGAAACAACTAGGGAAGTTTCAAAGAAAAATTTAAGCAATGGCATCATTAGAATAAGTTATGTAGCCTTTCAGAAGAACTATTTGGAAAAGCAAAATTCATCTGGATGCATAAATTCTAATATAATTTTATGTGACTTTTTAAAGTCATTACTTTTTTTTAACCTGGACCTATCATTTCATGAGGTATGGAACTCCCAATTGGTCAACAAAGCAATACAGAACTTTCTCTGCAACTTAGTTTTAAAGAGTTGTGTAGGGTACTTAGAGGTTGACTCGTCTAAAATCACACAGCTAGAATGAATCAAAAGATAGGACCTACAAACTTAGGTCTTCCTTACTCTGAAACCAGCTCTCAATCCGCAATTTTTGTTGGTCAGTTGTGTTTGACTTTTCATGATCCCATTTGGGGTTTTCTTGAAAAGATACTGGAGTGGTTTGCCATTTCCTTCTCCAGCTCATTTTTATATGTGAAGAAACTGAGCCAAATAGGGGTAAGTGACTTGCCCAGGGTCATGTGCCTACTAAGTGGCTGAGGCCAGATTTGGACTCACATCTTCCTGACTCCAGGACCTTTGCTTTATCCACTGTACCATCCAATTGCCTTCAATCCACTTTGTTGGAGGTCTAAAACACATAGACTGCAACACTTCTGAGTGCAGCCTGAATCAGATTAAAATATAATTGGGAAATATTTAATACAACAAAAAAACAATAAGGTAAAACAAAGATGATATTAATATATGACTTTCTAAGTCAATATATAGCCCATAGGAATCCCTACATAAGGTTTAATGGCCTTCATCTCTTTTCTGAATTTGACACTGCACTACTCTACATTGTCTCTTATTATCTTGTAATCGTTTTTATCTATGCTTGAAAATAATAAAATTACATTTCTATAAAAAGTTCTATAATTCAGGATATTCAGCAATTCAAATAGTCTTTCTACCAATTAACATAAATTAATGTAATTATAAGGGCAGTGAATAGAGAGCAGGGCCTGGAGTCAGGAAGTTTCATCTTCCTGAGTTCAAATTTGGCCTCAGACACTTACTAGCAGTGTGACCCTGGGAAAGTCACTTAACCCTATTTGCCTCAATTTCCTTACATGTAAAAATGAGCTGGAGGAAGAAATGGCAAACCACTCCAATAACTTTGCCAAGAAAGCCCCAAATGGGGTCACAAAGAGTGACTGAACAACAATGTGATTATATTGTATTGGTGGGATGGTATACTTGCCTATATTTGCCTGAAATATATATTTAAAAAATTATCCAAGGGAACAATGCAATCATTTGAAATCTAGCAATCCAGGACTGAAATGAGTAGCACAAGCTTTGGAAAAATGCGTTTAAAATAGAATACTGTTGAGGAAAGATTTCGTGTCAATTACAGTGTTCGGTTAAAGTTGTCTCTGCAAACACATGAAAAGTTCAGTAAGGAGGAGGCATCTATTCAGAGTTACATCGTCTAGCCTACTTAGTTGAGATAGAATATCCCATCACTGGTGGATAATCGTCACGTAATTTTTATCAAAAGTAAGAATATTTATGTCATAAACAGCAAAGAATATAAATGTTAAAAGGAGAAAAAAAGAAAATAAATCTTGGGAGTTCCTGAGACTAGCTTCATTGACACTAACAGAAACCTGTCTTAGTTCCTTCGGGTACCTTATTATTTTGGGTTATCAAACAGAATTATCTCCCTCAACTTATTTAACTGCAATAAATTTTTCCCTAAGAAATTGTTAAGCTGTAAAGACCTACACAAACATATATCTTTTTCCTGCTACTTTTATGTCTCTATGAAAATAGGAGAGGCAAGAGCCCCAAAGGGATTTTAAATAATGGGAAAATATGCCTCCTCTTTTGAGATAATTAATGTATTGAACTGTGTGATATGTGCTTTTAGCTGTTCTCTATACATTTCTGGTGGGGGGCTAAGATCAGGAGTGAATGTGAATCTTGACATTTAATTGGAACCAAGCAAAGCTTCCTCTTAGTGGCATTATTTCAAGGTAAGCATTTTGTTGCTGTACATAAATGTCATGCCCTTAAAAAAAGAATTATGTAGATGTTGTTGGTTACAATGATGTATCATTAATCTCCAGGAGTACAGAAAGACGCTTTGATCTCTTCCAACTCCCTAGGATACAGTTTACATTCAACCTAATCTATGTTTTATGTCTTATACTTCAAATCATGTCACAACAACCAGTTCACTTGCAAATTGCATTTCATTTTATATATGATATTTAAATGTTAATTACTGAAACAATGTTTGTATTTGTTTGCAGCAAGGTACCAAAGTATTTCATACCTTATGGCCATGGTACATGAAGGGAGGATGCTTATCCAGCCTTCAAGACCATCTGTATCCCTGAATCAAGGCCCTTTTCTTAGTCTGCCACTCAGCCTGTCATGTGTGTTTGCTCTATCACCTCTTTGATGCAATGACTCAATACAGTAAGCCTTTACTAAGCCTTATTGTGTGAGAGCACTGTTCTAGGGGTTGGGTGATACGCAACATTTAAATAAGACTTGGTCCTTTCCTCCATGGAACATATGTCCTGGGAGGTGTGATCGTCAGATATCTGTAATGTTTGTGCATACATATTATCATATTCCTGCAGAGAGATAAGGAGAGTGTGGCCCAGAGGAGTCAATTGACTTTTGTTGTTGTTGTTGTTGAGTCACATCGGTCATGTGCAACTCTTTGTGACTCCACTTAGGGTTTTCTTGGTAAAGATACTGAAGTGGTTTGCCATGTGCTTCTCTAGTTCATTTTACAGATGAGCAAACTGAGGCAAATAGGGTTAAGTGATTTGCCCAGGGTCACACAGATAGTGTCTGAGGTTGCACTTGAACTCAGGACGATGAGTCTTCCTGAATCCAGGCCTGGCACTCTATCCACTGTGCCACTTAGCTACCCATTAGTTGACTTGCCTAAGGTCAAATGGTTAATAAATGGTGTAGCCAGAAATTGGTCAGATCAGAAATGCTTTTGTTAACCTCCTCTGGCATAATTTCAGTCATCAGAGTAATAGACCTTATAGTTTTTGTTATACTTCAGGACATACTATCTGTTGATCTTGCCCCCTGGAGTTATAGAATCTAGACTGCTACAGTCAAAGGGGAACTTAGATCTCATGTAGTTCAACTCCATTACCTTATCACTGGGGAGACTGAGATCGGGAATAGTTAAGTTACCTGCCCAAGGTTGTACATCTAGCTAATGGCAGATGGGATTAAAATATGGGTCTTTATAAACTATAGCACACTGCTTCCCCAACTTATTGTGGAGTTTAAAATTGTACTTTTGTGGCTCCTAGTATTTCTTCTAAATGGTGTTTCTTTGTATTACTGTACGACTATTACTCGGGTATCTTCTATCATTCATTTTCTGCTCAGGTACAATCCAGCCACGCTATGTTACAACAAAAACCTCAATTCTTTGCTAACAGACTGAGAGTACCACTACCTCATTCATTGTTGGGCATTTAATCTCATGCTGTGATTTAATAGAAAGTTCAATTTTTAAGTGATACTAAGGGAAGTGCCACGTTATGACATCTATCTGAATCTTAAAGGCATAGGGAGAACTGAACACAACCATAGCTCTAGAAAATCGGAGGCTACTTGAAACTCAAGTGTATGGAATCAACAAAATGTTCTAACTGACTTGGACCAAAGGTTGTATTGTGGAAGCAGGTATGGATAGAAAGTGGATAGAATGGAACTTGAATGACCAATGGTGGAATGAAGTGTGTAAAGAAATTTAATCTCTCACTGCAACTATTCCCTGCAGGATCAAATATAGAATTGCTTGGCTTTTAAAGACTTCCATAACTTGGCCCCTTCCAGTCTTTTCCAGTCTTCTTATTCCTTACGTTGCCTTCCCCCAAGTCTGCAAATAAGTGATACTGGTTTCCTTACCTCTCCTTACACTACTAGACATTCCACCTCCCAATTCCAGCCATTTTCACTTGCTGTCCCCTGTGTATGAAACTCTCTTCCTTCACATATATGTCTCCTAACTTGCCTAACTTCCTTCAGGTCTTAGCTAAAAATCTCACCTTTTTCAAGGAACCTTTCCCAATAGCCAGTATTTTTTCTCTGTTATTCATCTCCAATTACAAAGTTGTTTGCATTCCGTCTCCCCCATTAGATTGTAAACTCCTTGAAAGCAGAGACTATCTTTTACCTTTCTTTGTATCACTAGTGCTGAGCACAATGCCTGGAACATGGTAGGCCCTTAATAATGTTTGATAATGTCTTATTGACTGACTAACTGATGTATTAACTCTGAGGTACAATATCTCTAAAGTGTGAATATGACTCGATCCTTATTACCATTTGTGAGGGGTTTCTAATAAGATAGTACTTCCATTGCAGGGCTCTTAATATACTTTGCAAACAGCTAGGTGGTGGTAGCAGATAGAACCCTGGGCTTGGAATTGGGAAGACTCATCTTCATGAGTTCAAATCCAGCCTCAGACACTTAATAGCTGCATGACATTAGGCAAGTCATTTAACCCTGTTTGCCTTAGTTTCCTCTTCTGTAAAATGATCTAGAGAAGGAAACAGCCAACCATTCCAGTATCTTTGCCAACAAAGCCCCAAATGAGATTATGAAGAATCAAATATAGCTGAAATGACTCAGCAACAACACAAAATAATATGCTTTCCAACATGATGAGTGAGATTTTGTGAAGCTTTTCTCTCTTCTCCCTGTGGATCAGAGGATAAGAAACTAGCTTTTTCAAAAGAAACCAAGCAAGATTCAGGGGTATAGACTCTTGTAATGTAATGCCAAGCAAAGGCAACTTCCCAAGGTTCAAAATATCAGCATAGGTGCTCTCCATTTTATTCAGTGACAAATTAAGAACAGATAGAATCAAAATTTAACATCATTCAAAATACAGCATTTACTAAGTGTGATTCAATAATCTCCAAGTACTACCCCGAAGTGTGATTTAATCAAGTACTACTCCACCCCTGGACATTACATTCATTTAATCAATCACAAAGTCCCTCTTCTAAATACTACTCCACCCCTAGGCTGTACATTCATTTAGTCCATCACAAAGCCCCTGTTCTCAAATGGAGATTAGTTTCCAATCATAAGTACATTCATTTGTTCAATCACAGAGCACAAAAAGGTCAAAAGTACCCCACCCTTGGATCACAATTGAATCTACCCCAGAGTTACAACAAGCTCAAGCACATCATTTAATACCCAACTGGAGGTCTTTTCTTCATCTTGACCCTAGACAAGTTCTCATCAATCTTTGTTCCTGGGGAGACAAAGCTTAGCAAGGCCACAAGATACATTGCCAGTATCTTCATTAATTCATTCTTTGTCTGCAGAACAGTCCTAGGACCCCTGAAAACATTAGCAAAACCCTCTTCCAGGATTTCTGTAAACATACAACAAGAAAATCCTTCTTCAGGGCTTCTGAACCAACAGCAAGGTTCCCAGACCCCTGCAACAACAGCACTGTCCTTCACCAGTGGACAAGTCTGGCAAAACAACATCAAAACAGACAAAGTACCAGCATAACAGCCATGTCTCCTCAGTCCATGGCAGCTCTCAAAAGTCCTGGGCAATTCAAAGTGGCCCTCAGCAATCCTCTCAGTCTCTCTCTGGCTCCAGGGTGCTGCTTACAAAGAGTTATTCTGCCTGTCTCTTTTAATTTACATCACCAGCTCCTCCCAGTTCAGCCCTCTCTTTTCATGTCAACAAGTCCATCCCACAAGTGGGATTAACAAGCTCTGGGTTTTAACACAATCAAGCCAAAAACCAAGCCAATATAGGGGGATCTTTAAATTTCATTACTATTACAACTCTGTCTCCCAAAATGTCTAGCATACTTTGTGATCAAAGAACGGTTCGTACTGTACTTGAATAAATACTGGTTGAATGAATTTTTTTATCAACTTTTGATGAAACCAGTCTTACAGTCAATCATTGCATATGGATGCTGCTGAGATTTTTGAGGAGGTCATGGAGGAACTTTAAAAGCTTTTTCTTAAAAAAATAAAAAAAGCTTTTTCTTTACTTTTACAATTCACCCAAAATGATGTTGGGTTTTCAGAGATACTGATATCCTCTCCATCTTTAAGAAGCCTTCTGCTCCACTGGTTGATTGTGCTCTTTGAAGCACACCCACGGGACTTTTTTGAACTGGAAGGAACCTGAGAGACAGGTTGGGAGATTAGAGGCAATTCTGTAAAACTGGGACAGCATTATCATTGTCATCAGGAAATGCTATTCATTAAGCCCCTGCTTGTGTGTGAGCTGATAAGCCCAAAGACCAACATGTTCCATACTGACATATCAAGAGACTGCAGAGAGTTGTAGATATCCATCAGTAATTCAAAGTTCAAGAGTTGCCACTGAATCCCACCATCTGGGCAGCACACCATACAATGATGTGCCAATCAAAACTGGGTAGAATGTAGCCCAAACATCCTCAAGGTGAGTGTAGAAGTAGCCTTACTATAGGCTTTGAACTAAATAAAACCTTTTTTCAGTGAGTGGTCTGGTGTTAGTGTTTAGGTAACTATAATAAATTTTTTAATTAATTTGGTTAATGTTATTGGAGTTACTGAAAAGTGATATGGTCTAGTACTCACCCAATTGAGCTGAAGCACATAACCTCTTAATCACATTGTCAAGAATTTGATGGAAATAAGTATTTTGTTGTAACCATATTGCTTTCTGCCCATGAACTTGGGCAGGATGATGGGGAAGGATAACTAATGATCTTGAACACAAAATACCCCAAAGTGACTTTTGTAATTCCTTCCATGGAAAGTTAGGCATTTAAAAATATATATATATATATATATATATATATATATATATATATATATATCTGATACCAAGTTGTTGTTGGGTTGGTTCCATTACGTCCAACTCTTTGTGATCCCATTTTGGGATTTTCTTGGCAAAGATACTAGAATGGTTTGCCTTCTTTCTCTAGATCATTTCACATATGAGGAACTGTGATTTTCTCAGGGTCACACAGCAAGTAATTTTCTTTTTTTTTTTTTTTTTTTTTTTTTGCCTTTTGGAGGGCAGTTGGGGTTAAGTAACTTGCCCAAGGTTACATGGCTAGTTTTTGTGTGGGTGTTAAGTGTCTTAGGCCGGAATCGAACTCAGGTCCTCTTGAGTCCTGGCCGGCACTTTACTCACTACACCACCTAGCTGCCCCAAGTAATTTTCTAAGACCAGATTTGAACCATGAAGATGGGTCTTCCTAGTTGCAAGCCCAATGCTCTATTCACTGCACCACATAGCTGCCCTGATACCAAACTAATGCAATTAAATAGTTTCTTATCAGCAATAAGCAACAAAATATTACATGCTTAGCTGCAGAACCCACAAAATGACACAGAGAAGCTAACCTCCCGCTGAGGACAGCCCAGCAGGCCGGCAGGAATCAGCCAGTGCAGAGCCGAGCCCAGCACCACCCCGAGGCTTTAGCCCCAGGGCGGGCCTGACCTGCCGCCAGCCAGAGGGACTCCAAATAAGCAGCAGCTGTGGCCGTTTCCAGATTTATCAATACATAGATGTAAAGGACAAGGTGAGAGGCCAGTGCAGTCTGGACTTTGAGACCCAGTAAGTGGGAGTGCGTGGCTTTTACCCCCGGGGCGAGAAACTGCTGAGAGGCCAGCACAGCCTGCCAGCGCCACGTGGCGGCTTCAGCTCCTGGCCTGCAGAGTGTAGGGGGACCAAGCACCAGTCTGAGGGGTAATCGCTCTTGCTTTAACCTTCTTGGATTTGGATTGCAGTCTAGGATGGAGGTCCTGGGGTGTGTGTCCAGCTTGCCAGAGCGTGTGGAGACCTCAGAGAGGGCACCCATCTAATACCTCCAGCACCTGAGAAAACCCCAGCGCTTGGGACGAAAACTCCCCTGTCTGGTGGCAGAGTCCTACTGTGGCAAAAAGCCCAAAAGTCAAATAATTGAGTGGCAAAATGAGCAGGCAAAGGAAACAAAGCAGACAGAAGATTCCAACATTACACTCCTATTTTGGGGATAAGAAGGAGCAAGGCATGAAACAGGAGGAAAACAGTGAAGTCAGAATTCCTGCACCAAAAGCTTCAAAGGAAAATACAAGCTGGTTACAGGCCATAGAGGACCTTAAGAAGCAGATAAGAGAAGTGGAGGAAAAATTAGAAAGAGAAATGAGAACAATGCAAGAAAATTATGAAATGAGAGTCAATAGCCTGACTGAAGAAAATAATACCTTAAAAAACAGACTGACTCAAATGGCAAAGGAGGCTCAAAAAGGCAATGAGGAGAAGAATGCCTTAAAAAGTCAAATCTGCCAGATGGAAAAAGAATCTGAAAATCTCACTGAGGAGAATCATTGCTTCAGAATTAGATTGGAGCAAATGGAAGCTAATGACTTTATGAGAAATCAAGATGCTGTTAAACAGATCCAAACAAATGAAAGAATAGAAGGCAATGTGAAATATCTGATGGGAAAAACCACTGACCTGGAAAATAGATCCAGGAGAGATAATTTTAAAATTATTGGACTGCCTGAGAGCCATGACCAAAGTAAGAGCCTGGAAAGCATCCTCCAGGAAGTTCTCAAAAAAAAAACTGCCGTGATGTTTTAGAACGAGAGGGCAAAATAGAGGTCGAAAGAATCTACCGATCACCTCCTGAAAAAGATCCCAAAAAGAAAACTCCTAGGAATATTATAACCAGGTTCTGGAATTCCCAGATTAAGGAGAGAATATTACAAACAGCCAGGAAGAACAATTTGAATATTGTGGAAACACAATCAGGATAACCCAGGATCTGGCAGCTTCTACACTGAGGGATCGAAGGGCTTAGAATGTGATATTCCGGAGGTCAAGGGAGCTGGGATTAAAACCAAGAGTCACCTACCCAGCAAAACTGAGTATCATGTTTCAGGGGAAAATATGGTCATTCAGTGGAATAGAGGACTTTCAAGCATTCTTGCTGAAAAAACCAGAGTTGAATAGAAAATTTGACATTCAGATACAAGAAGCAAGAGAAGCATGAGAAGGTAAACAGGGAAAAGAAATCATAAGGAACTTATTAAAGTTGAACTATTTTTTTTTTTAAAAGCAATCGGGGTTGAGTGGCTTGCTCGGGGTTGCATGGCCAGTTGTTGTTTCTGGGTATGGTGCTGAGTGTCTGGGCCCGGATTTGATCCGGGTCGTCCCGGCACTGGGGCCAGTGCTCTTGCTCGCTGAGCCACCTGGCCAAAGTTGAACTATTAACATTCCTACATGGAAGAACAATAATTGTAACTCATGAAACTTTTCTCAGTAGTTGAAGGGATTAGAAATATATATATATATATATATGTATGTATGTATATATGTCTTTATATGAGGGTATGCGGGCATATGAATACATATGTGAATGTGTGTATATACGTTTACAGGCATACATAGATAGAGGGCATGGGACCAATTTAACAGGAAGGGATGATACTTAAAAGGTGAAATTAAGAGGTGAGAGGAATATAATGAGAGGAGATAGGGAGAGACAGAGTGGGGCAAACTATCTCATACAGAAGAGGCAAGGGAAAATGGTTACAATGGAGGGGAAGAATAGGAAGGCAAAAGGGAATGGATCAACCTTATTCCTATTGAATCTGGCTTGAGGAGGGAGGGAAATACACACTAAATAGGGGATCTCAACCTCCAGGAGAATAGGGGGGAAGGGGATGTGAGGGGGGATGATGGAAGGGAGGGCAGGCTGGGGGGGAGGGAAGTTGGAAGCACCCACTTTTGAAAAGGGACAGGATCAAAGTAGAGAATAGAACAAGTGGGAGGTGGGATAGGAGGGAGGGAAATATAGTCAGTCTTTTACAATACATCTACTATGTTATTGTTTTGCGTTAGCTGCACATATACAACCTATACTGAACTGCTTGTCTCCCCAGTGGGGGTGGGTGGCAGGGGGGGGGAAGGGAATGAATCTGGAATTGAAAGTTTTAAAATCAAATATTCAAATATATATATATATATGTGTGTGTGTGTGTGTGTATACTATTATTAATACCATCTTACATGTTATTAAGAAAAAAAAGATATACAGGCACTGAGGCATAGAGATCCACTGGAAAAGTTGAAACGGGTATGGGAGAAAATATGGGAGAGAGCAGATTGGAGGTGGGGATATCCTGTGGGACTGCTGTTTTGGGGGGATGGGTGGGGGAAAAACGGGGAGAAAATTTGTAATTCAAAACTAGAATTATATCTCCTTCTCCCCACCTTAAATATTGCTGGCATGAATCTAGTTCAAATTAAAAGCTGGTCACTGCCCCTGAGCTTAAACTTGCCCGCTTAAATTTTTCCCATCAAATTCTTGTTACACTAAAGACCAGATTAAATGACAAGTAAACTCATGTTTAAATCTAAAAAAAAAAAAATATTACATGCTTAAATCGAGCTCTGTTAATGACACATTCTCATCATGTCAACAGTGGATATTAATATGTTCCTATTTACATAATGCTGGAGGTACAGAGAGACTCCTACTTACAGCAAGTTTATTGATCAGCTAACTGTTTATTGAATTAATGACCTAAATCCAGGTAACCATCCTACAAATGTTTAGGGTTTGTGAACACATACAACACCCTGAGGAAATGCAAACATTTTTTTTTCCTGGTCAACTGGAAATGAGGGACTCTTCTTTTTTTAAAGGCTTAGAGCTCAGTTCATCAAACAGAAATCTCAGGATTGTTTCCCCCTTTCACAGAGAAAGAGCTTTCTCCCAAAAGAAAAAAAAATATTTTATGGAGGGAAAAAAATCCATTCTCTCATTTTGGTGAAATTCATAAATTATGGTCTACTAAAGGAATTTTGGTCAGTTTCAGGTAATTTTTTATTTGATTCTGACTACAAAATGGTCAATTCAGCTCTGAAATAATTAACTGCAGATTCATTTTCTAACCTTTTAAAAACACATTGTCTTTTTCTTCCTTTTCATTTTCTCTCCCTTTCACCTGGGTAATGGGACTTCTAGTCCTATATACACACTCTCTGCACACACTTTCAAAGTGTGTTACCTCCAGCAGTTCCTCAAGAGATTTCTCTTTAATTTGTTTCTTCACACATTCCAAGCTGGTTTATTTTCCCTGAGTCTGCTTAGATTATGGCACTGGTGCTACTTCCAGTAATCAGAGGTTTATAAATAAATAGGTTCAGGTGCTCCAGGGACCTTAGTGGTATGGCCAACTAGGAAATAGGCAGTAGGAAGTTGCTGCATGGCTACAGGAGGAAAGAAGTGTGTGTGTCCTCTTATTTCTGAGGGTTTGCCCTCTAGAGAAAAAGAGACTCGACTTGTGGCTTTCTGTTATAAATGAAGTCAAACTTCAGCCTTAGTTATCAAACCTTCCTAGTGATTCAGTGTTAAAATAGTATGACAAAAATTGAACATACTGGTTATTTTATGTCTACCAGTATGTTTTAAATGCCTGAGAACTATAATACTTACAGGAGTTTCTTTGAGTTTGCCATTCATTTAGTTATGTGTTTCCTCTAAAAATAAGAAAAGTCATGTATGTTTTATTATCCAGTTTGAGTTTTTTAATGTATACAAGGTACCTTTGAACCCATTTCCTTCTCCTAGAGGACTGAATCTTTGCCCAGTTTCTCTAAGCCACCAGTTTACAGAAGACTGCATTTAAAAAGTAATGAATTTGAAGCCAGAGGTCCTTGATTCAAATCATTATCTGATATATACTGTCCATAGGTAAATCACTCACCTCAATTTCCACATCTATAAAATGGGAAAAATACTGGTACTTCCTCCCTCATAGGGTAGTTGTGAGGAAAGTGTTTTGTAAGCATTAAAAACAAAATATATTTTGTTTCACATGGACAATTTAAATATTAGCTCAGTTTAAAAATTGCATTCTTTATTACATTGAAGTGTATATATATGTGTGTGTGTGTTTATATATATATATATATATATATATATATATATGTATGGTGTATACACATATGTTCTTTTTTTTTTAAAGCAATTGGGGTTAAGTAACTTGCCCAAGGTTACATGGCCAGTTATTTTTGTATGGGTGTTAAGTATCTGAGGTACACATATGTTCTTATAACATAGGAGAATGGAAGGGAGTAAACACATATAGCACTTATTGTGTACCAGACACTATGCTTTACATAGTTTCTCTATTTCTTTCCCCACCTCTGGTCCCCTAAAAGTCCTCCTTATAAAAAACAGTGTAGCAAAATAAATCCACACATTGGCTGTGTCTGAAAATGTGTGCCTCCCTCTGCACCTCTAGTAAGAGGCTGAAAGCATCCTTCCTCCTTAGTCTTCTCTAGTTGTGGTTAGTCACTGCATTAATCAGAATTCTTAAGTCTTTCAAAGATGCTTTTCTTTACTATATGGTAGTCATATAGCTTGGGTTCTATTCACTTCATTCTGTTTCATTTCCTACAAATCTCCCCAGATTTTTCTATATATATTTCCTTTGTCATTTCTTATAGAACAATAATATTCCATTACATGAATATATTTAATTTGTTCAATAATTTCCCAATTGATAGGTACCCCCTTAATTTCTGGGGCAGCTTGGTGGTATAGTAGATTGAGTGCAGGGCCTAGAGTAGGGAAGACTTGAGTTCATATCTGGCCTCAGTCAATTACTAGCTGTGACCTTGGGCATTTAACCTTTCTTTGTCTCAGGTTCCTCATCTATAAAATAGGGATTGTATTAGTTTCAGTTAGTATAAGCTTTTTGAGGATCAAATAAACTAAAAATTGTAGTGTTTAGCATAGTGCCTAGTATATAGTGCTTAAGAAATGCTTATTTCCTTCCTTCCTCTCTCCTATTACTTTCCCTTCCTCCTTGTTCCCTTCATACCTCCTTCCTTTTATCCCTCTCCCTTCCTCATTTCTTTTTTCTTCTTCCCACCTTTACCTCCTTCCTTTCCTTCCTTCCTTCATTTCCTTCCTTCCCGTCCTTCCCATTCTTCCTTCCTTCCTTCCTTCCTTCCTTCCTTCCTTCCTTCCTTCCTTCCTTCCTTCCTTCCTTCCTTCCTTC